>NC_048409.1:24634809-24657940 GCF_013103735.1 Etheostoma cragini
CTGAGATGGAACACGTAACTAACCTGACCTTTACTTTCTAATGGGGCTTGAAAGACAAACTGTATGTTCTTATGTTGTCATACCACCTTTTGTCAATAAAACTAATTTACTCTAATATATTGAAGGTCTAAATTCACTTTGTATTTTGACTTTAGTTTGTGGTCAGAATGAAAATGACTCAGTTGAACAGATTGGTTATTGATCCAAGCCTTTTCCCTTCCTAAAAAGAAAATTAAAGCAACTCTCAATTAAAATGAATTAATTAAAAAAAAGAATTCACCAAGGACTGATGCTGAAGCACGGGCAGATCCATCAATCATGTTCCTAGGTAATTCTATGTATATTTCCTCTGTCAAAACTTCCCCTGTGAACAGAGAGAGAAAGAGAGAGAGAGAGAGAGAGAGAGAGAGAGAGAAAGAGAGAGAGAGAGAGAAAGAGAAAGAGAGAGAGAGAGAGAGAGTGAAAGAGAGAGAGAGAACAAACACAGCAATTAAAAAAGAAGAGAGAAACAGCACTAAACCAAAGATGTCTTTTAGATTAAATTTACAGTTAGTGGATCATGTATTGAAATAGGTCAGACTGGATTAAGGTCAGTCTGAATAATAAAGGGTTCCTTCATTGGGTTGATAAAAATGTATTTAATGAAAGTAAATCTGACACACTTGGACTAAACTTGGCAAATACGCCATGATCATGCTGAAACTAAGGGCTATCTGCAATTATTGAATGTCTCCATTACATTTTTTAACATGCAATCTACTCCACTTCCAGTATTTGTCTTTTCACCTGTTTGATGGGCAATGCCTGGTGTAAACCGTACTGACCTTTTGGGTTGAGCAGCCAGTTGTATGTCTTTGTCATCTCAGTTCCCTCAGCCTGAGAGGGAAAGAAATAATGTGAGTTACAGAGCTTCCATTTGGTTAATGGATAAACATTTTCTGTCATCTTGTTTTTAAGGTACCAACCTTTACTATGAGAGTTCGTGTGACCACGTCAATTCGTCCCCTTTCAGGCACACGCACAATCTCATTGTGACATAAAGTTGGGGATGACACAGCCTCAGCCTTCACTGCCACATTAACAACTCCTAAAAAGAACAAACCACGTGGAACTTGATACAGACCAACAAGATTTTGTCACTAAAGTGGATCTCACTAATTTCACAGAAATCTAAAAGGGCTCCTCCACCTCAACAGCCTTGTGGATGAAAGCTTGACTCTCACCTAAGGTTGAGGGGGTCATGGTCCACCTGAAGGTCTTGCGCTCACCGCCGCACAGACAGGATGGGTATTGGTCACGAAAGAGGGGGGTGAGGGTGTAATGTAAGGAGGGGGTTGGAGTTACAGAGACCTGTTCAAGAGAGATTAATATATTTATAAACTGGAGATTTATGGCAAATGCAAGAACCTACTAGAACCTTGGTGAGTGAGTTGACATGACCGGCTACAGAGGTGGGTTAAACAGCAATCTTTTTTTCATTGCTTCAGTTCTCATTTGTGCAGGTTTCAATATTTTAAAAAGATGCCTTTGAATACACATTGAAAACTATTACAATCATAATAATAAATGTATACAGCACTTTTCAAGCATTAAGCTCAAAGTGTTTTCCAGATTAAAAGATTTACAAAACATGAATTCAGAATCACAAACCGATGTAAGTCCCCCCAGCTCAAAGGTTTTCCCAAAACGGCCCATTTGAGCACTACACAAAAGTTTCAGAAGTGAATATAGTAATGAAATAGCAGACAACCAAGGTATAAAGTTTCCAGTTGTTAGCCACAACAGCAATCCATGGCTGTTGGTATTATTGCAGCGCTTTGCACACCAATACACTTAACTTTGAATTTCTGAATGGGCGGGCCAGCTGTCAATACTGGTTAGTACCCATTGTTGAATGGTCTCAATGTTTAATTTTTTTGTGTTGTTTTTGCTTTATTGTCATGTGAATACTAGAGTCTACTAGAGTAGTAACTTAGTGTTTTGAAGTAATTCAGTAATGCAGTAATGCAGGCATCAATAAATTGTGGGCGAGGGTCATACTTCTTTTCCAAATCAATATTTTTCATTCATTCAACTCTTTATTTAACCCGGATAAAAAAACTTATTGAGATTAAAAATCAACTGGCAGCAGCAAGGTTTGAAATAGACACAGAGACACTTACAGGTAAATACATAAACACACTTTCACTCAAACAACAATGTCATCATAAAAACCCTGGGTCCTAAATCAATTTAAAAACCGTGACATACAGACTGCCTTTCTGCCAGGTCCTGTGGAGGGTCATAGAAAAATGTGTTACTGTTGAAGGGAGGTTCAAGTCTATTTTTACTAAAGATCCCAAAACACCTCCGGTAGCCCATTAAATAAAAAACCAACAGTCCCTGCATCAACCATTTTTGAAATACGTAATGATAGTAAGATGCACATAATACCATTAAAGCAGCAAAAAGGGGATATATGCAGTGTAGCGAGAATGGAAGAGAAGACATAGTTAGGTTTAAGCCAAGGAGACATTTAAAAGCTGCAGTGGAGGCAGCCGATGTCACAATGAGAGGAAGGCTTTTCCAAAGCTGAAAAAGCACGGTAACCCTTAGTTATCAGTGTGGTTTGTGGATTAACTAACAGTTTTTTTATGCACATCTTCATGCGTGATTTTTAAAAATATACATATAAATCTGAGTTTGTTAGATTTTGACATATCCATTATTTGTCACATACAAGTTGTAATCAAATGTTTTGTCTACTGAGGTTTTTCTTTTGTAGTCATTCCCTGCTTAAGCCTTAAACATGATTGTGAAAGTCACCTTCTCTCACAGTGATCTTCCATGTCAGAGGCTCAGTCATGTTTAAAGGTGGAGAATTGGTTTCTTAGAACATGAAACATGAGGGGGTCAGATTTAATGTGATAAAGTAGATGAACAGTCTGCTCTTTTGCCTAAACTTTGTTCTCCTATTATTCCATCCTCTCTCAGTAAATCTGTTTTCTGATTTGTCCTTGTCTGGAGAAAGTAACCTTTTTTTTTTTAAATAATCAATCATTAACTTAAATTTCTAGAGAGGATCGCAATGCATCTGAGAATCAATCAATTTTCACACCCCTACTAAGTAGCTAATTTAGATGCTAACACTAAGATGGGTAAACATGACACCTGCTAAACATCAGCATGTTACCATAGCAGGAATGTTAGAATGCTAACATTAGTATTTAGGTCATGTAAAAATAAAAAATCAATAAATTACCATGATGCAGCTGGTCAGGTAGCTGAAGATGGTTGCCTTCAGTTCAAAGTTCTCCCCCCGGATGATGGAGTAGGGCAGGCTGACCTCCAGGAAGAAGGGCTGGAAGACGGTGATGTTTTTACGTGGAGCCAAGCCGAAACCTTGAGGGGACAGACAGAAAGCCTCCGTCTCCCAGGTGGTGATGGTGTCCGGGACAGTGAGGGGCATGTTCTTCGTTCCAGAGTTTCTGGATCAGCAGAAACAGAAGCATAGGATGAACTTTAACAGACTCTCATGAGTCAGAAAAGTAAAAAAAAACTAAACAATGTGTTGACTTAATTGCAGTAACAAAACCACATTACAGTTACCTAAAAAAGAATATGAAAATGTGAAATTGTTTCATATGCTGCGTCCTTAAGGTCTCAGAAACTCAAATAAATGCATGTTATACTGGGTTTCAGTATAACAGACTCTAGCCCTAAAAGATTATTGCCCATGTATAATTTTAAAAGAAAGCGCCTGTAAAATCACTAATGCATTCTGCTAAAATAATTTAAATTGGACTCTAAGCTTAATAGTAGTGTCAGTAAATTAGTTTCATGCTATTCATGTGTGGAGGGAGACAGCAGGATTTATGACCATTCATGACAATCAAAACCCTCTGCGGGCAAAACCTCACCCAACTTCCACCAGGTCCCAAATCCAGGTCTCAGGGAAGAAAGTGCGGACTGTCACGATTGGTGGTTTATTAGGAGGGGCTATATCAGGAGGCGCAGCACCTCCATTGACCATGGCAGGTAGACCTGCTGGCATTCCCTCTCTCATCACGGCTATGGTAGGAAGAAAGTAGATAATTATACATTAAGTAAAAATCAAAGCAATGACACACTGACTTGTTTTAATGAGTAAGTAAAGATTCAGCATGCATCATTAGATGGAGCAAAAAAAAAAGTCACCAAAGCGACCACAGCCCCGGTAGTATTCTCTTCCTTGGTATTTGATGCATGAAGGCTCTCGAAAAGCCATGTTTGTTGCCATCTTCATCCCTACATTCTAGATAATCCAACAATAAACTGGCATTACTGAAAAGTTGAGAAATGTGTAGCAATAACTTATTAGCACATTTTTTTATTTTGTACACTCATTTGTGCAGGAAGTACCTGGAAAACTGTATAAGCATCAGTTGTCCCACCACCGCTGGGGAATGGCAAACTACTTCTCTTTCTCACTTCCAAACATTCTTCACTATCTTCAACGTCATATGGAATGTAGGACATTTTTGTGACAGGCAACAATTGAAATATCTGAAAAGAAAGGTTTGGTTCAAAGTTTTAAACTCACAACGTTTGATGGTCTATGAAGATCTGACAATTGGAAAACTCTAGGTCACTAAGGCCATTAACTACTTTTATATCTTCAAATGTGGATGTAAATTATATTTGTCAAATCATTGCCTTTATCCATAAGGTAGACTTGTACAGAGGGATACACCTCACATATGTGATCCTAACCATATGCCATAGCATTTTCAAAACAGCCTGCTTTCAACTGGGTAAAAAGGTCAGCACTTAGCTGCAAGTAAAAATGGATAATAAATATGCAGAGGTAACAAATTACACATTTTGGTTGATTCCAGTAGTTACCTTGTTTGCATCCAGAGTCTTCCCTGGCTCCTTGATGAGGACGCTCTGGTCAACAGCGCTCACACCACACAGAGATTTTGGCTGGGCGGTAACCTGCATGATGGTCTTCTCTCCCGGGACCGCCGAGGACGGAGAAAAGTCCAGCGACACCTGACACAATCAGAAAAGACACATCTCACCGCCTGGACTTCAGTGGTAGATGACAACCTGGGATCTTTCTAACCTGACACAATCGTGCATTTTTTCTTTCCCAGAATTTTTTTTTAATCAGACGGCCTGTTCTTGAAAGATGATTTTTTTTTTTTATTGTATTCGATAATTATAGTAGGAAATGGGGGAGAGCCAGAGGGCAAAGGGCCACAGGTCAGACTGAACCCGGGTCGCTACCAAGGACTCAGCCTACATGGGGCACATACTCCACCGAGTGAGCTTGAGGTTGTGCCATCAGAAGAGCTTTTTAATGAAATCAATGATCTTTATCGGGTTATGATGTAACTGTAAGTCCACATTGGCTGCTCTGCCAAGGGTTGGTGCTTCCTTTCAAGGAGTGACAGAGTCAGAACCTAGAATCAACGCTGCATTTATTAAACATTTACATAAATAATCCATTCCACCTAAATCAACTGACTGAATGTAACACTGATTTCCACGCCATGACATCAGACAAACAAAAGGCTTAATGCATAATTAATTTGTGTTAGTAAAACTAGCTAAGACTGCATATGGATTATACAACCCTACCCCTACAATAGAGTCAGAAATGGAAATTTGAAAGAAAATGACAACATATAAGAGGTTAATGTAATTCATTTCAGTGCGATATAATATATATATATATATATATATATATATATATATATATAACGATATATCATATATATATATATAAAGATATAATTGATTCTCAGGCTGACCTTTTGACGGAAGCATTGCTTAGTAGAGAAGTCAGCGCTGTTGGCGATCAAAGCCTCACTGGGGAGGATGGCATAAGCCAAAACCTGGACGTCTGGTGCCATGTCTGGAGACACTGTCAGCTTAAAGGACACCTTGCCCTCATTCACTGAAACAATATGAACAACAATCATCACTCACATGCCTCCATACATCCATAGATTGGCCATGCTAATTCAAAGGATAATTTTAAGACAAGTCACTTTGCTCACTCAATTTATCTTCGACTATAACCTGTGTAAATCCTTGTATAACAATGGCTCCTCTTGATAAGACCTGGGAAATATGAAAGAAAAAGACAAAGAATGAGTCATGCAACATGCCCTATCTGCTATGAGGTTCTGGCATGTTAAGTTTGCAGTTGAAAAAGGAGGAATTATTCAAAGGTAAGATCAACATAACCAGATATTTAGATATTTAATAAGATACTCAGCAAAATGTAATAAAAGGGGACTCTACAATTTTACAATTCTAAACAAGTCTGTGTATAGGAGAGTAATACTGCATATGGGGGTGGGGTGGGGGGGTTACCTTGCATTAGTCAGCATTGGTTTGGGGCTGAAGACTAAAAGTTAGAACGTGATAAAATGCTGGGGGTGTGGAACCCATCAGCTACATTAGCCTCGACTAGCATGAACACCTGAATGTCGGACCACACTTTTAGCAGTTGAGTTTCATTATGGGTAATGTTGCTGCCTGGTTTTGGCTACAAAGTATACAAAAAAAATCTGGTGCATCGATTTTGATCTGTTTCCCTAAACAAGGTGGGTAGTTATGTAAAGGTTGTTTCAAAAAAATCTTCCCCATGTCCGTGTCTCTGGAAGTGGAGACAGGGAAAGAGTTCAACCACTCACCAGATAGATCACATCCACAATGCCGTGGGCCTCTCCAACTATGGTGTATTGGATGAAAATGTTTTCTTCTTTGTCACAGGAAAGTGGTTCATCCTTCTTCTTTACATCCAGGGAGCTGACTGTTTTAGTATCAGGAGAAGAAAGTGTGGCCAAAGACACTATGTGATCATTAGACTCATAGTACGGCGTTCTGTAAGGAGGGTAGCCCAGTGTCGGTGTGTCACTAACCTTGAGAGCAGAGGGAATATAAAAACACTGAGATCATGACAGATAAGTAATTAAGTGTATAAGTGTTATCAACTTCATGATAAATGTCGGATTACAGATTGTAGTTTCAGTGCTACTTCTTACTTGTAATTGGATGTCCCCTTTAAAATCAGCTGTGCTTAATGAGAAAGTGGCGACACCATCTCTCTTGGTTGTGAGATTCTGTAACAAACGCGATGACCACCTTTCCCCCTCAAACAGGAACACCGGCATGTCAGGAATGGGTGTATTATTGTAATAAACAGCTTTAACCTGTTGGAAACACAATGTTGTATCACCGAGAATGCACAATGATCCAGTTACACTGTGCATAGAATCACATTGGAGAACTAAAGACCAAATGCACTTACTTTTCCTTCCACATCTGATCCTTTGTTATAAATCTTGGGAGTGTCAGTGAACGTTAACTTTCCAACAACATATGAAATCACTGTGGTCTTCTCTTGTGAGCGTGAAATACCTGTACAAGACGCCTTCATGTTACAACAATGTGCATGCCATATTGTCTCATTACATGGCATAGTTATTTTGGCATTATAGGCATACTAAGTCTGTTTTTAAATGTAAGTACAACATATCGTATGACTTGCCTGTGCCCTCTTCTTTCATATTTCCAGTGAGCTGCAGTACATCTTGTAGTGCCTTTTGTGCAATTTTTGTGAAAGTTGACATAGTGAAGATAAAAGTGGCACAGCCTCTCTTATTCGTCTAGAAAAGAACAATAAAATAAGAGAAAATGAAAGTGACGGAAATTTCAAACTTTTCATGTCATGCCCTTATTACTTCTTAATTACTTTTAACTGTCAAATCTTCATCACTACTATCTCCTTTGTGTAAAGATTAACTTTTACACTCCTCAGTTTGTACATTAGACTGACAAGACAGATGACTATATGTAGTTTTAAATGTGCACAGTGTACATTATATAGAGGATATGTAAGGTCTATGCACCTTTCTTCTTGAGACGGTCACAATAACTACTGTACCTGCTTTGTCTCCTTGTAGCAAGGCATCGGGACTTCTGGGATACCCTCTGGATGTTCAGGGGAGCGTACAAGTGGTATACCAATATAGGCATCTATTGGTCGGCACACCTTGAAGTCAACACTACCTGGCACAGGCTGGCCGTATGTATACCTAAATAGATAGAGAGAAAAAAACATTGAAAAGTTACCATTTCCTAGTCTGGACCTATTTTAGAGTATTTAAGAGTAATGAGCTAAATAGCTTTTACTTACGTTGCACATAGTTCAGCCTTGACTACTTCCTGATTAATGCTTACTTCATCAGCTGCAGTTATTTGTAGGTCAAATTTAGGCAAAACTGGGGGTGAAATGGGATCATTAGCATTCTTTACTCTTTAAACATGGATTAAATTGGATGATAAAAATGTAACTCACCGTATTTTTCCACCTTGAAGCTGTGTTGTATTTTATCTAACCCAATCGACACAGTAACTTGGTAGGCTCCTTCACGGGCCTCAGAGTTCAAGGCGTAAGAAAGCTGCAATATCTTACGATTGGATGTTTCATTCAGCCACTGTCCAATCCTGTTGCTGGTAGAATCCTGTTAAGTGAAGTAAAGAAGAACATGTGATAATAGGAAACTCTTGAATACAGGAAGAGCAAGTTTCTTCATCTCCTTCAATAAGGTGGCAGATAAAACTGGGCCATGGTTTGGTGTAAAATTGTATGAGCAGGAAAAATATGAAAACCTGACGCATACACACAAGTGTACTGGCAGGCTTTTATCAGTGCCCAGTCACAGATATATTGGTCTAAGTGTATAATTGACGTTTGTACAAAGTTGTTGCAAAGGTACACTACCGGTCAAAAGTTCGGGGTTACTTACAAATTTCCATACCACTCAATTATCTACAGAATACCAGCTGATCTGAGTAGGGGGCTACATTTTCATTGCCCATTACCAGCAAACATTCATCCAATGTTAACTAGATTTAACTAGAAAAACACTGGAGTACCCTTTTGCAATTATATAAGCACATACTGTAATTTCAAAAATGTTGCAGTGGTATAAATAAAAAAATAAAAACGATGCAACTGATCTCAGCTGGTGTTCTTTCTACAATGGAGTGCAATGGAACTTTCTAAGTGACCCCAAACTTTTGACCAGTGGAGTGTAAAAATAGTTGTCTTATTTCCTTTAGCAAGCTTTATGTAGTATGACAAATCCATCCTAAAATGAGGTCCACTTGCTAGTTTTTATTAGCTAGTCATGGATTTTTGTGCAGTGCAAAAAAAAAAGAAGAAAAAAAATGAACTGCCACCTACTGATGAACATTAGAGGCCGATAAAATCTCCAGATAATGCTCTTCAATGGAGCTTGAGTTAAGATTTTTGTCAAACATTAAGGGAAAGGAGAAAAATCTGAAAAGATGGCCTGTAAAACAAGATTTTTGGTGTCCAAGGTTACCCATAACTGTCATCGTTCATAAATGCCTTGTTCAAGTTGTAAAATAGGCCTCCACACAATATATACTGTGTGTTTCTCACATTTGATAACAGAATCAGTGAAACATTCCATAAAGCTTGGGCCTGACAGTTTATAAGTCACTCCATGTTTTTAGGAGATTAACATGCTGAACTTTTAATAAGCCTGATAAGTCAACTGGAGCATTATGTTATTTGTATTAGAAAATGTAAAAAAAATTCCAGTATGTTAAATTGTGGATGTAAGTCTTACCTCAATTTCGATTATATCGTACTGTAAAGAAACAAAGAAAGATTTGTTAAAGCACAAGCGGCTTTGTATTCCTCTTATCACACAGTGGCCTAATGAGTTAAAGACATAAGCTTTTATATTTATTCAGATTTATAGTTTTTCTAGAGAAAAGAAATACAGTTCTATTGTTATCTTTAGTATAAATTCCACAGTTATTTTGAATTAAATGGGATGATGGGTGACAAAATGTTGCAAAATGAGAAACACGTGTTGCAATGGATTTATCACTGGGTCAACAACCTTGAAACCTGTTTGGGAATGAGACCTAAATAAAGGAAAGACAAACACTCACCAGCTGATTGACAGGTCTAAACTTGGTATCCAGTGTGACGACTCTGAATTGCACTGAGAGACATGCAGAGAGATTACATGAAGCCTTTACAGCTCTTCTACAGTAGTGTTAAACATCCTAAAAGGTCAGTGATTGGTCTTCTGTTAACTGAGATATTACAAATTTGAAAGAAAGGTTATAAAAAAAAAATCAATGGAAATGTCCCAATATCCCAAGAAAGAAACCTCACTTTCAGCTCAGTGTGTATAATTAGCTATTACAATTTAGGAATCTGGACATTGCCTTGGATTTCAATAAAGTGCTGGATAGTTTTGCACAGAAACTGTAGTTAAGGAATAGCATCCATTTTGAGATAAGAGACCTCATTCTAAATAATATTGTCAACGTGGGACATTACTATCATATCCAGAATAGGGGGACTTCTGTGCTCTCAACTGCAGCGGGTAGAAAAAGCAGTAATTTTAAATATACTAACATGATCTATACACTGTATTTGCTAACGTGTATCTAGGCTTCTGTGATTTAACCTCTATGGTCTGTAAAAATTACTGTTGATATTCTGGGGCACAATCAGTTTCTCATCATATGTTAGAGCTAATGGTTAGTCAAGACCGACAGATTTTTATCATTGTGTGGCTTCATTTTTAAATCCTGGGAATTTCAATGTAAAAGATTTGATATTATGGCAATACATGTTCTTCACAGTGCTGCATGCACTGCACTTTGTAAAGAGGAAACTTGTCTATATATGGTATCATATTGTGTACTATGTCAGATCGTTGATTTGATTTATTTGCACAATAACACAAGGTGGCATAAACAGGACAACATAAGAAAAGAAGCAAGCTGTGCAGGTGAGGAAAAAGCTTGAGGCTTGTGGCAGGAATCTCACCTCAGTATTATAAGCAAACACAAAGTCATGTAATCTACATAAGTAACTAAACATAGAATCAAAAAGCACATAAACCAACATAAACCAAGTAAAAATCCATCAGCTCAAAATTACCTGTTTGTCCTGGGAGGTAGATTGGTTTATCTGTTTGGATGAATGTCATTGGTTTATAGACTTTGATCTTAACTTTTCGGACTTCTCTAGAGTAGAATGTGTCGCCTCGTACCACCACCTCCAAGTTCTGCACCACTTCATCCTGCACTAAAGGAACCTGTGACAGAAATATATATTTATAGACACCAAGAGAGTCATTACATCCCATTAAACAATGATGAAATTAATATTTAACTTGATCTGTTATAATTTGAATTTTTAAAATCACATATTGCAACAGCAGTTTACACTGTTTATTATTTATTAATATTGTGTGCTCTCCTTTACAAATCTGTTTGTGTCTGTATGAGTTATGAAATCTCATCAATGTTTCCCAACTGAATTTTTTCAACACATTTTATGGAAATGAGCAAATCAAATCAGGGAAGCTACTGACCTTAAATATAATGCACATATGAAATTCTCTACAGGACGTCTCCAATAGAAGGGTTGTATTCTTCTCTTGGGACATCAGAGTGACTCTCATTTCCAGAGTCTCTATGGGCTGCAGGAGACTCACACAGAATTTGGTCTCAGCTCCAGATTCAAGGACTGCAGGAATGGCTACCATGTACTGCCTACAGACACAGACACACATACAGTAGACATTTCACTGGATCTGACATGGAAACAACCCCAACCCAAAAGAATATGCAGTGTAAAATCCTTGCCCATGATCAATTCATTTAACCACAGGCCATTACTATTTTTTAAGTATAGAGGTAACTTACGGTCCAGACAACGCTTGGCCCACGGACATCCAGCCCAAGAAGACACACAGTTTCCATGTCCACATCTGAATCCCTGGACGACCCATGACTGAATGAGATGATCTTGAGTCAGCATCTGTTTAATAGTCTCTGATAGAGAATCCCACGCCCACAAATGCACCCATACATCCCCTCTATCTGATTTTAAGGTAACCTGTTAAATAATTTATAGACATATATTCATGTTGTGGTGTGTAAGGTGTTGAATAATGTTCCCACTAATTGCAGATAAATATAACATGAAGGTAAAAGGTTTCTGTAAGAGACCAAGTGTGTTTTGGTGCATGCTTATTGTACAGAGTTGTGAGCTATCATAGAGACAGTGGTTTGCCAAACAAAGGAAACTCTGACGCACAGATGGTTTAGCTTAAGCAGTAAATATAAGATAGTTAGGGTCACAGCGGCCTCGAGCAAAGTACATTGAGTAATAATAACGAGTGAATCGGGGACAAAATGTACCGCTTTGTGTGAAAGAGCAAATGAAGACAAGACACAGCGCATTGGCCTCAACCCTGGCATGTGTTGTGTGAAGATAAATCTCCCTGTGCTGGAGAAAAGAGGGGGTCCAAGAAAGAAAGTGTAAGAAATGAGGGGAGGTATAAATCGGGGCTCACAAGGTCTGACATAGGCATAGACATATAACTGGAAGATATAAAAGTGTGATGCCAATAAAACAATAGCTTATTTAAACACAGTATGTCTGATTGTTGTTTCTTTTCCACAACATTTCAAATGTCATGTTTGGGGTGTTGGATGAAGAGAGGGATAATTTTAAAGTTATTTCATTTATCAGTCAAAGAACCTGCTTGCGTTGTATCAGCTCTACATTCACAAATATGAGAGTGCTTCACCGAGGTGGAAAAGCTGATCCACTTGTGCCTTTGTTTACCAGTGTCTACTGCTGGTTCCAAAAGGTCTTTCTCAGCTCTTTGCCACCTGATAACACGGCTCTGTAGCACTATCACTCAGAGTAGACTTTCACACATGGCACTGCTTAATGTCCACAAAGACATTTTGGATGATCTGGATATTCAGGGTCTCATGGCAGAGTTTACCAGTCAAACTCCAGAGCGCAAATGTACGTTTGGTGTACCGAAATCATCATAAGTTAGAGACACAGTGTCTAACATCTCCGCTTCTTTTTCCTGCCGCTGTGCAGGCCCAGATGGTGGCCTATTTTTAGCCTAGTATGATTGTGATCTATGTGTGCCTATTATAAAAAAATCAATATTCTGTAACTTTTTTTACAATTTGTGACATTCAACACATTGTTGTTGCATTGTCCATTAGTTTGCGGCCCCCCCCCCAGCCAAAAATATCTTCCCGTGCCTCTGAGGTCTGATAGTCTAGAGATGCATGGACCAGTTCTGGCTCTTTATCTGTTGCTAAGAAAACTTAGCCTGCACGTGCTTTGGGATCCCACAGATCTGTGTACTGAAACTTTGATGCTCGACTCATTAAACAAATGTATTTGACTTTATCTTATCATATTATTTGGCTCTTGCGTATGATCAATGTAATACCAATTTAACGAATGTGCAGGGATATATAGGTCTTTTATATTGTCCCAAAAGAGGGGACACAGAGGAGGAAATCCCCAACAAAGGCTAACTGCAATTTACGGTTTAATTAGGCAGTATTGGAATCCAGAAGGTTAAGTTACTATAATAATGTAACTATGAAAGAGTTTTTTTTACTGAATCAGTATGCAGTACTTCGTATATATCATTCTAACATATGCAAATTTAAAAAGAAGCAATGCGTGGCCAGGTTGGCTCAGTAGTAGAGCAGGCGCACGTGTACTGAGATGTTTGTGCGTCAACGCAGAGGCGAACGAATCGAATCTAACCTGTGACGATTTCCTGCACATCTTCCTCCTTTCTCACCTAACTGTCCTGTCAAAAATTAAAGGTGGAAAAGTCCCAAAAAAGGTGCAATGTGTAGTTACTTGCTGCTGCCCTTTTAAACAAAAAAATTCAATTTTGTGAACAGTTTTGGCCCACTACAAACCATCCCACCACGTAACATTGAAAGAAAGAACAAGAGTCTACTACAAAAAGGAAAACGAAACCCATTCTTTCTGAGAAAAGAAAGTGCCAACAGCCTTGCAATACTGATTGTAGGAGCCACTTATGTTGTATGTTGTTGTTTTTTACAAGAAGTATACGTGACACGAAAGAAGAGATTACAACGGTTAAACAAAACAAGTTATAACCATAAAAAGAGAATAACATTAATGGAAGATAAGATGAACACGATGTGAACAATACAACGGTCTACCAGAGAGGGGGAGGATGTGTGTGTGTGCTTGGGCGTGTAAGTGTATGTATGTATGCATGTTGCTGTAAATTGTAAAAGATAAACTATGTACCAGTCGTGCATCAGTGTCCTATTTAAAGATATGAACTACCATTGTATGGAGCAGCAGCCAGCACAGAGTTAGAGGCGACATGCAAGGACTAATGCTGACGTGTTACAACCCTGAACCTTTTGTTTTTCACTTATTTTTTTGTTTTGTTTTCACAGAGTCTGGTGCATGTTATAGCATATGGTGCTGTGGGCTCAAGTGGCAAATCTGAATCAGCAAAGGTGGTTTGCTGTAACATTTTAGCAAAAAAACCACAAGCTGTCTGAATCCTCCTATAAACCTTTGTTAAACGAAAAACAGCACAGACAGTATTAATACAATTTCTGTTTTGTTTTGTAAACTTTCAAAAAGTCAGATGATTATGGTATGGCAGTTCTTTATTAAAACCAAATTGCATGAAGCAGATATACTTGTTGAAGTTACATATTGCAAGCCTTTATTATCCAAGTATTGGTCCACCACTGAATCAGCACTGAACATATGAGCTGGATGATACATGCCCAGCAGGAGAAGGATTGCCCTGCTCAGCCTGAACTGTGGTCCAGGAGGATGAGGCAACATGGCAGCTTCTTCATCACATTCAAATCGTCCTAAATCGTGCTAAAGGCAAAAAGTTTTTTGACATGTACGTAGTGATGTGTGATGTAATGTAGAGCCAATGTACAGTTAATGCTAGATAGTGATGTAGATGTGTAGATATGTAGATAGTAATAACACAGTGAACACAAATAGTCTAAATACTGAGAATAGTAAAGAGTCAATATACATTTAGTGCAAATATTGGTGTAGGTAGTGCTTTAGCTCAGAAAAAAAACACAATATACATCAATAGACAGACTATACAAATGCTGAAATGTAGTGAAGAGTCAATATAAAGTTAGTGCGTATTGTGGTCTAAATAGTAATGTATCCCAGATGAGATGTACAAAAATTATATGACAACAAAGATGGAAATGAATAGTGCAAAAGAGCATAAACAGATATGATACCAGTCAATTTGTCTACAGTGCACTTTAAAGATATGTAAGCTACAGCTGGAGATTGACTAAAGAACTAGATTGTTGAATTCACTATTATAATTTATTGTTATGCATTTGTACTTTCTATCTGGAACGCAGCATAATAAACATGCAACCCATTCATTATCATTACCTGCGAAACTGTGGATTTCTACATGGCAGGTAAATTAATCTTTTAAATCTTTTTAGACCAGTGGTATTGACTGGTTTGAGTTCTTTTATTGGTATGGGCAAGGGATGTGGGCGTCACCATTATATATTTAGGGGGTCGCAAATGACCAATCTCACGCATATCACATGGCTTTCATCACGAATGGCTATCATCACACATGGCTTTTCATCACACATGGCTTTCATCACGAATGGCTATCATCACACGTGGCTTTTCATCACACGTGGCTTTTCATCACGCCCATTTCATCACGCCCCTTTTTCATCCTTGCTTTCTCTGATGAAGGCTACATTTATGATCATTTAATGACAGAAAACAGTGCCCTTGCAGCCTAGTCTAAGCGTAGGCCTAACTACCTGTGCATCACCTGTGCCTCTTTTAAAACTGAGCATGGCTCCTCTGCATCTACAGCTCACAATGTCTGGTTTTTAATTAATTGGCGTACATAAAATAGCGAATAGCAAATATGAGTAGATGTGTATGAAACAGTAAAACTTTCCACACACAAACTAATCCTAGTGAATTATTTGGGATCTCTGAAAAATGCACCAGAACAGAGGAAATCACATCTACAAAATTAAAAAAAGACCCCCTGCACAAACAGCTCCACCTACAATATTTTTCACCAGCCACAGAAAATCTCATGCCTGTTTGTTGCAATTTATTAATATTCAAAAGGTGAAGAAAAGCATTTTGCACAAGACTCATGTTTCTAGAAACCTTTTTTGCTCTATTGTTTAATTTGTCTTTGTCACTTTGTTAATTTAATCATTAAATACTTAAATTTTAATGTAAGTATTCTACAACAGATAAACAAGAAATGTTTATCTGTTTATCTGAAACTTTTTTCCTTCAAGAAATGCACACCTTAGCTCCCAATTTACTTTTCCAAAAATTTTAATCTAAAGCTAACATATGGATGGTTTATGGTAATTTTACCTCTGCTGGTGTAGCTATTCTGAAACGATCCTTTCAGGGAAAAGAGTTCAAACAGTTGCTCAGGATTCTGGAAGGTTTCTAAATTTATGGATGGTATTTTGCATACTGGCTCACTACAATGGCACACTTGATGGAACAGAGACTTAGAGACACCTCTATTTGACTTTTTTACTGTATTGTACAGAACTTATTTTTCGTACATATATTATCACTTATTTGCACATTTTACTTATCTTTTTTAATGTATATATTACTAATCTTTTTAACCTTATTGGTACAACTTTATTTGAATGCATTGCTGTACATACATTTTTTTTAAATTTTATATACACATCTCTTAATTGAACATTTTACTTGTCTTTAATTTTTTGTGTATATATTTATCTTTTTAACCTTATTGGTTTATATTTCTTATCTTTTATATTATACGTGTGGGTCGGAGATAAACGTATTTTCAGTGTATCTATGTCTGGCAGATTTTGTTGAATTGACAATCAAGTTGACTAAACTTGACTGTGCTTGCTGCCATGACAACTGAAAGTAGTTGTGAAAATAGGTCCACGCCACAGACCTTATTTGGAAACTTGAACCACCAGGGTGTGTGCACTAGAGCCCTCTAGAGGTTGGATGTGATCTATTGTGGAATTCAAATATTTTGTCATCCGCATGTAGATTACTATTGTCTACAAAGTAAAGTTCTGATTACAATTTGAATGATTGATCCTTAGTTTGGTAGGAGAGTGAGTTTGCAAAAGCAGTTTGCCAATTTGATCACTGAAGGTCACGGTCCAGTTAGACATACCACAGCAGTGGTAGCCTTCTTCACACAAGACT
Source organism: Etheostoma cragini (assembly GCF_013103735.1). Lineage (NCBI taxonomy): Eukaryota > Metazoa > Chordata > Actinopteri > Perciformes > Percidae > Etheostoma > Etheostoma cragini. Next base: position 24,651,926 of record NC_048409.1, read on the forward strand.
ATAAATCCACATTTCAATGTTGAAATCCATCACAAGTAGCACAAGCGCAACTATGGCTCAGCACCATAGACTATTATTGAATATTGACAAATTAATATTAAGTCAACTTTTACATTCCAGTGGTTTCCTAATACTGCACCCAATATTGATATTTTATATTAAGTGGTCATTCTGGTCAAAACTGAGCCAAGAGTGAATATTGCATTCAGGTGAACCAAAATTATGCCAATGTTCTTTATTTTATAAACATGTTGGCAAACAATACCTTCACCCAAGCAAACAGTGTCCTCTGGGTTTGACTTATTTGCTACTTCTACGTGGTCAGAAAAAGATGAATCAGGCAGCTTTGACATAAACTACACAATTCTTAAATGTGCATTTTAAATGTGTTTAGAACATCTTCAAACTGCAACTGAAGAAAATAAGTGTTTACCAGCAAGTAGTTTTAATACTTTACCTGTATTGACTGCGTAAGCATTAAGATTTATGGACAAAGTATTATTTTCTATAATAATCCGTTGCTTGCAGTTTAGTTTTTATCTCGACACTTTGGTTTTGTGACTGCATTTCAACACTCAGCACAACTTTTAAATAAAACACAATATACAGCAAAGATTTTTAAACAGTGGAAAATATTCAACAAAAGACCAGTTTCAAGCAGGACATTGTCACTTTTTTTTAATTGTGTATTATGCATGTATTTCACTTCTGTCTCCGTTACACAGCTTTAAGGAGTTGTAGCAGAAAGTACATAATATTAATCTTCTGGAAGACTTTAGCGACTGACCACACGCTCTTCAAGCTGCAAAAGACAAATTCATCAAGACTTAAAGCATGTTCAATACCAAAGACTTGCAACCAAGACAAGGGCAACAAGCCAGCAGCATTCTGACTAACCGTTTACACCAATGCAACTGTACGCTAGGACATCCGCCTCATCAATAAAGAGAAGTCTAAGTCATAGCAAGTACTTAATAAACTTAGCTTTTTTTTTGGTGCTATAATTTGTTACAAATGAGGCTAGTAATTTTCAGTAGTGATGAAAAAAAATTAAGTTTCAGAATTTAGATCACATGCATTTTCTTCATTGGAGAGAGCATCTGGACTGGAACATGGCATTAAAGGGGAGAAGTGATTACATGCAAATAAGCCACAGGTGGATTCAAACGCTGCCTACATTGGCAACACTACTACCACATAGCAATGAGAAAATAACTGTTATTCATAGGTGATGGGAGAGCCGAAAGAGTCAGTCGTCTCACAGAAACTGTTTCCAAAGCCGCTTTGTGATCTTAATCTGCATGTGGTTTCTATACAGCTACTCTGTAAATAACAATTTTCCACAAACTAGTTATAACAAATGTTCTTGTTTTGTAGTCCGTTTTAACTTATAAATGTTGAAAAACTCTTGTGCACTTAGCTGCTGGTGTAAACTAACCATCCTCTCCACCGGATCAGTAAATCCACATGGTACTTAACGTGCACGTGAATGACGTCAGACTTTCTTCCTTCTAAACTTTACTGCATTTTAACTCAGATATGATTTATTGCACTTCCAAAAAAAAAAAAAGGCATTTCACTACAAAATACTGCTTTGTTCTAATTGACAGAAAGCATCAGAGTTTGAAAACACCCTCAGACCCCAGATGGATTATTAAGTACTCTTATTATACTAAGTAACGACAAGTACCCAAATGTGTGTGTACTTGATCTTAAGAGTATCATTGCATCCCTAGTTTAAGGTTACAGAATTTGCACTTTAAGATATTGTTAAACTTTACGTCAGAGCTTTTTACCTGCAACACAAGGGTCGACGTATTCTGTAGCAGACTGGTCACCTTTAGGGAAAAGTAAGAGATTGAGGCAATGAGTTAAACTTCATTTTTGTTCAATAGCCCGTACTATAAATTCTGATAACTTTTCAGGTTACAGACACCAAGGAGCAGTGTGTGCTGTGACTTCAGTGAATGAGGTTTAGAGAGGACTGATTTACTTGGCTGGTAGTAGTCGTAGATCTTGACCACGGCTGGCTTCAGGTTCTGTACTTGGTGCTCCTGTATGAGCGTTAGGCTGTGGTTGATGCCTATGTCCTTCGTTAACTGTTGGAAGAAAACAGACAACATGATAAGTAACAAATCTGGAAAGAATCATCTCTTGGTTGTCACTTTAAATCCCTCTCACCTCCCGTATGTACACCAGAACGTGATCCTCCTTTTGTTCAACACGATCCACCAGCAGGGCACCTTTGAGCTGTGAGGTGACATTAATCAGCTGGGTTATCATGACAACAACTGACAAATACTACTCAGTTAAAGTTACTGGAATCACTCACCATGTTCAAAGACTCTGGGTCTGGGACAAAACCAGAAAGCATTTTGATATCCAAGATAACCATGTTTGTACTGGGCTCCTTTCCACTGTATCTGTAATGCAAGGAACATAAAATAATGTCAATCTGGTGCTTTGGATGGGCTCCATTTACAGTTTGTTTTAGTTTTAGCTACAGAGTAAATATTCCTCCCTGTCCATCCACCAACTGTTACATAGTTCAAGCTGGCAGATGCAGAGTATTCAGTGTCATGATCTGCTTGTTGATTACTTACAGGGATGTTAGTTTCAGAATGAGTTTGGGTCTTTCACTGGTGCAGTCGGCCTCTGGTTTAACCTCAACACTGAGAGTGTTAACATCAGCAGGAGTTGGGATGTTATAGACAAGAGAAATCTAACAAGAAAAGTAATATTCAGAGAGCGTTCAGAATCTCAATTCCTTCCTCAACTTTGTTAAAATGTACAGTATGAAGCATCAGGATTGGGGGTTTATGTACATTAAACCACTGACCTGTATTGCAGCACATGCAGTCCCCTTCACGTCCAGGCTGTACCTTCCTTTCACGCCCTGCAGCTTCTTCTCCTGGTAGAGCAGTTTGTTATTCTGATTTACATCAAACGTCAGCTTGCCACTGGGAGACTGGACCGTCACTGTGCTTGAACCCACTGGACTGAACACCAGAGTGGAGTAGAGAGCCAGAGCCTGAAGAGCCACCACGGTATCCTACAACACAAAGAAAATACCTTAGGTGCTTAAATGTACACAAATGTAAGTGTTCTTCTGCTTACACCTACAGCAGATTTCATATGTAGGAGTTAACTTCAATTTAAGGTCTCCAATAGTTGATTTTCATACAGGAAATCATTTGTCATTAAATACGCTAAAATGCTTTAACTGACACTATTCTCATGCGGTATTTGGCAATGTTGCAATCCAGTGAGAAGAGGTGTAAGAACTGTTAGTTTAAATGAATTCTTTTTTTAAACTTAATGCTTTGATTTTTGTAAGTGGACAGAAATCTATAGTTTTTTGGGCCATGCTATCGTGTTCATAACAAGCAAACAGGCCTAAGGTCACAGCTAAGCTATAAAATAACTTTGTTCATCTTATTCGTCCCAGAAGAGATTGCTGTACGTTTGACTTAAAGGCCATCTTAACCCTGTTTGAGCTGTACCTGTGTGGAGGAGAATCCTCCATAGTAGTTCTGCTGGCTAGTCAGCCATCTGACGATGCGGCTGGCGTAGCCCAGGTCTTCAGCAGTTGGAGAGGCACTGAGTTTAGCCAGCAGCACATAGGAGCTGATCTCCACAGACAGAGAGGCTGACGTTTCTGATGCTGTCTGAGACCAGTGAAGGAAACCTCCTAAAAACAGCCATCCATGAACAAAGAGGCCCAGGGTAAGCTTTGTCACAGTAATGAAGCCAGAATAGTTTCCTGTAGGAGGATGACTCACCTTGTTGTGATGCAACAGTCTCAAGGTGCCTCAGTAGGTGAGCACGGGTCTCCATGTCTCCTGCCAGGGTGAAGACGTACGCCAGCAGAGCTGTGGTGTAGGTGTTGCTGAGGTCACTGATGGACTCCTTGAGGCAAGACAAGCTTTGCTTCACAGAATCCTAGAACAGATTAAAAGAATTCATTGTCTTTTGCTGCGAGTCAGAACTAAAACGGGAAATCAGCATTCACTTTTAATGCTGCACATATCTTGAACAAACTCACAGAAAACTGCAAGTCAGCCAAAAACTGTTTATATTAAGGCTGATCTTTTGATTTAAATGGTGCACTTCTTATACTACATATTGAGAGGTACTCCTTGACCCACAGGTTCAACTCAAACCTGCAGTTCACTCCAAGTCTAAACTTTAATACACAAATAAAGGCATAAAACGCCCCAATATTAAACTGAAATGCTCCTTCACGTCAATGTAAAAAAAAATGAAAGGCCCTTTCTAAAGCCAGTATTTGGTTTGTTTGTTCTGGGCTCCTGTAGAAAAATTAATGTGCAACATAGCGGGCTTTATGAAAGTAGACCTGCTCCTAATGTAGCTATGAAGGGATCATTCTAATCAAACAAAAACACAAATTCTTATGTGATTATGTCTACAGGCAGAAATGTTTTCATTAGTGCATACACACAGGTCCTTTAAACAGTAAAAAAAATTAAAGAAAGCCCAACAATGTTGTATTATGTTTAACTACAGTTTTGAATCTTTGATGCTATGCCATAAATATATTTCAATTCAAATGAAAGCAACAATGCATCTTGCGTACATATACATTAATTTTACAAATAATCTCACATCTCTGGGTGCATTCATCTCCAAGAAGGCAGCAGTGATGTAGGCACTGAGAGTAACTTCATCAGACACACCACCCTGTAAAGAGGAAGCATAAGTAATTAGTGATCTAATCTGACTCAGTGGATGCAGGATGTAGGCCTGTCATTGGCTGCATATTTCAAACTGTATTCTACTCCCATTTTGCCATCTCCACTATCAGGTATAGCCAACGAAAATGAATTCCCCATAGCCATTGCATAACATTCTGTGCTAGTAAAAAAGATACGAGCACTGGATGGGCCCCTCTCTGCATCCACAGCTTTTCATCCTAGCATCTTTTTGGATACTCTTTACATGAGGGCCCTGGGTACTCACTCCCCTTCCCTTTGGAGTGTATAAGGATTCCCTGGTTGGTACGATGGAGTCCCGATAGGTGCAACTGACCACCTCCACCATAATCTCTTAGCCTCACACAAGACAACTAATGAGACTTTATTCAAAGACATGGCACTTTTGGAAGGAAATCCTTTCAATACATAGAATAAATTTTGGAAGACTTTACCAGATGGGACACTTTTGGAATCCAAGATAAAACACTATTTTATAAAAATCAGAGAGATGGTGTATGTATTTAGTATTCGTAAATAGGCACCATTTTTTATGTTAAAATATATTACACATGCTGTAAATATTTGTATATAGCCTACATAAAGACAGCTCACCACTGGACTTTCACTCAGGGGCCCGACATAAGTCTTAAGCATTTGTGAAAGACATTGTCGCCATCTCCAAAGGCCAATTGGAAGTTGATAGTAGATTTCGGAGTCCCACATAGCCCACCTATGCTAATGCATGAGTAACAATTATGGCATTTGTTTTTTAAGTGAAACCTATTGAAATTATCCAAGAGGGAATTTTCATTCCTAACAGTTTGCAAAGTGTAATCTAGTAAAATTTACATACTGACCTTTTAGTTATGGTTATACAAACTCTAGTCAAGAGACTTCAATTACCTTCATTCTGTTGTTGAAGAGCTTTCCTGATTGTTCAAAACAGCCGTTTTGTCGTTGTTTACTTTTCAGCCAAGTCACGGATGCTTCCATCTTTGCTGGGTCAATGTAGATGAAAGACTGTGCTTTGGCAAACGATCTCAACACAAATGCAGTCAGCCTAAGGATATTAAAAACAAAAGCACTTATGATCCAATTAATGGCTCACAATAATAATCTACTCTAGATATGAACTGTAGGTTGTAGTAAATTTGTAAGAATATAAAATTAGTTTTATTGGATTGACTAGTAATGTTCTCACCAAGTGTTCCCTGGTCCTGCGCCAAATGTGCTGTAAGCACCGTCCTTATCTTTGTAGTTCAGCTGTCTCTGGTAGCCTGTATAACAATAAAAACCTTAT
>NC_048409.1:24658040-24677634 GCF_013103735.1 Etheostoma cragini
ACCACATCCATACGGCATCTGCAGCAGCCCATCCAGGTTCTTCAGAGCCCGGCCCAGAATGTCACCTGCGCAAACACAGAATCACTGATACCGAACTACTAACCTGACCTTTACTTTCCAATGGGGCTTGAAAGACAAACCGTACAGATAAATATTGTTAATTGAGCCAAGCCTTTTTCCCTCCTGAAAGGAAAGCATCTCAATTAAAATGAATTAATATACCAAGGACCGATACTGAAGCACGGGAAGATCCAGTAATCATGTTCTTAGGGAGTACGATGTCCACTTTCTCTGCCAAAGGCTTCCCTGTGAACAGAGACAAACACTAAAACAAATGTGCTCAGTTAATCCTGTACTTACACTAGTCAGACTGGATTAAAGTCAGTCTGAAGGGCTCTTTTGTTAGGTTAATAAGATGTATTTAATGACTGTAAATCTGAACTTTACAAATCTGCCATAAATCACATTGAAACTAAGGGCTATCGGCAAGTACAAAATTTCCTCATTAGATTCGTTACATGCAATCCACTCCCCTTCCGGTATTTGTCTTTTCACATGTTTGCTGGGCCATGCCTGGTGTAAACCGTACTGACCTTTTGGACAGAGCAGCCAGTTGTAGGTCTTTGTCATCTCAGTTCCCTCAGCCTGAGGGGAAGAAATGAGTTACATTGATCTTCAATTTGATTAATTGGAAACATTTGTCATCTGGTTTTTAAGGTACCAACCTTTACTATGAGAGATCGTGTAACCACGTCAATTCGTCCCCTTTCAGGCACGCTCACAATCTCATTGTCACATGAAATTCGGGATGTCACAGCCTCAGCCTTCACTGCCACATTTACAACTCCTTAAAGAATTAACAGTGTGAAACTTTAGTGACAAATGTTCTGTATAAAGTGAATCTCACTGATTTCAGAGATCAAATAGGGCTCCTCCACCTTGTGGATAAAAGCTTGACTCACCCAAGGCTGAGGGGACCATGTTCCAGCTGAGGGTCTTGCGCTCACTGCCACACAGACAGGATGTGTACTGGTCACCAGAGAGGGGGGTGAGGGTATAATTTAAGGAGGGGGTAGGGGTCACAGTCACCTGTTTTAGAGAATACACATTTTAAATCTGAGATTTATGGTAAACGCAAAAAACTGTACAAATTGTAGCAAAAGGGTGCAGCATTTAACCATTCCCATTGGCATTCCCTTTCCAAATAAAGCAGACAGTTATCAAAGCAGTTTGAAGATAATTTAAGAAAATTAAGATTATTCCAACTAATTTACTAGAACCTTGGCAATTGAGTGGATTGGACTGACGATAAAAAAAATTAACTTATTTCAAATGACAGTAAGATGCACATCAAACCAAGCACAGGATGATTTGAGGTGATCTACACTTTCCCTCTAGAGCCATCAGGTGAAATATATAAAAATCCCTTTGCCAAGTATTTTTCCAGCCAAATAGCCTAAAACAAAGTACAGATGAGATGGTTATTGGTCTGCTAAGTATCTAATTGTAAGTGCCAACACAATAAAGGTGGGCAAAACATGTGGTAAACGTTAAACTTGTTAACAGAAAGCATGTTATCATTTAATTGTAAGAATGTTAATTTTTTTAAATCGCATCACCATTATGCAGCTGGTCAGGTAGTTGAAGATGGTTGCCTTCAGTTCAAAGTGCTCCCCCCGGATGATGGAGTAGGGCAGGCTGAGCTCCAGGAAGAAGGGCTGGAAGACAGTGATGTTTTTACGTGGAGCCAAGCCAAAACCTTGAGGGGACAGACAGAAAGCCTCCGTCTCCCAGGTGGTGATGGTGTCCGGGACAGTGAGGGCCACATCCTTTGTTCCAGACTCTCTGGATCAGCAGATACACATAGTGAACTTGAACATACTCACATGATTCAGGTTAGTCCAAAAAAGAAAAAGAATCACATTGTGAGTAGATTACTAATGTGTAGACTTAATTGCAGTAACACCCCCACATTACAGTAACCTTACAAGAATGGAAATGTGAAACCGTTTTAATATGCATCCGTTAGATCTCAGAAACTAAATTAATGTAGTTATACTGCGTTTCATGTGGACTCTAGCCCAAAAAGCCCATTCCATATGTTGCATCTTCTGCCAACAGTAACTAAAACACTGCTGTTAAGCTTTTCAGCCATATTGGAGTGTCAGTAAATTAGTTTAAAGCCATTAATGTGGAGGGAGACAGCATGAAGGTACACATACATAAAACGCAGTCGTACACATTTATGACTAACATTCTGTTTGAAAACTCACCCAACTTCCACCAGGTCCCATATCCAGGTCTCAGGGAAGAAAGTGCGGATGGTCTCTATTGGTGGTTTATTAGGCAGTGACATACCAGGAGCTGCAATTTCAACAGGGGCACTGGCTGCCATAACCAGATTATCCCTATAACCAACTGAGAATATTTTACATTAGGTTAAAATAAAAGCAATGACAGTGACTGGTTTTAATGATCAACTAATCAGAATGAGTCACGAACTTAGAAAGTCACCATAACCACCATAGCGCTTGTAGTATTCAATTCCTTTGTACTTGATGCATGAAGACTCTTGAATAACTATGTTTGTTGCCACCTTCATCCCTACATTCTAGATAAGCAAACCATAAAAAAAGCCATTACTGAAAAGTTGACAAATGTTCAATAAATTAGTACACTATTTGTTTAGGACATACCTGGAAAACTGTATACGCATCAGCTGTCCCACCACCATTGGGGTATGGCAAGACATATCTTCTCGGTCTCACATGCAAACATTCTTCACCATCTTGGACGTCATATGGAATATAAGACATTTTTGTCACAGGCAACAATTGAAATATCTGAAAAGAAAGGTTTGGTTTAAAGTTATAAACTGACAATGTTTTATAAAGATCTGACAATTTGGAAACTCTTGGACCCTAAGGCCACCAACTACTTCTATATCTTCAAATGTGGATGTAAAGTATACGTAAAATCATTGGTTTTATTCATGAGGCAGACTCTTACAGAGGGCTACACCTCACGTATGTGATCATAACCTTATGCTATAGCATCTTAACAGCATGCTTACAACTGGGTAAAAAGGTCAGCACTTAGCGGCATTGCACAGTTGATAATGTATAACTGGTAGAGGGAGAAAAAGATTAACATGGTACTGAAAGTAGATAACAGCAGAGTAAAAATGAAAATGCAGAGATAAATTATGTATGCATATCGTTTTGGTCGATTCCAGTAGTTACCTTGTTTGCATCCAGAGTCTTCCCTGGCTCCTTGATGAGGACGCTCTGGTCAACAGCGCTCACACCACACAGAGATTCTGGCTGGGCGATAACCTGCATGATGGTCTCCTCTCCTGGGACCGCCGAGGATGGCGAAAACTCCAGGGACACCTGATAAAATTAGATCAGACATCTCACCGCCTGGACTTAAGTGGTAGATGACAACCTGGGATCTTTCAAACTTCAAAGTTTGATTTGAACCTGGGTTGCTACCAAGGACTAAGCCAACTTGGGGCACGTGAGCTTGAAGTCACCCAGTCAGAATTGCTTTAATAAAACCAAGGTTCTGTCGCCAATATTTCCAGATATCATTTTCCTGCCAGTGGAATGGCCGCAAGGCAGTTGGTCCTGCTGAGGATTAATACATTACTCTTATTGGAGCTCTGTTGCTAGTTTGACTTTTGTCCCAAAATCCCAATTCCTGCTCAAGTTGGTGCTTCCTTTTGAGATGTGATAAGGTCAGCCTAGTTGTCAAAAAGCAAACCTGCAGGGTTTCTACATTTATATAATCTGTTTAATAGGACTTTGCTGACTGAACTAACTGGCTTCCGACAAGGGACATGCTTAACGCATAAAGTATCTTAAGTATAAGCTTGCTTATCTGTAAATACACAGTTCCGGTTTGTTTTGTTATAACTGCTTACACTTTTCTGTTCCCTGTATCTGTCTTTTATTGTATGTAAAGCGACCTTTAGTGTTCAGAAAGGCGCCGTTAATTAAAATGCATTATTACAACTAGAAAATTACACAGAAATTTTATCAGTGTGCCTCCTACTTTGTGCACATAAATAAAACTTAAGTTTCTTTACCCTTCAGAGATATAACTTTTTAAAACCCATTTTAGATGCGTGTGTCTCAGAGAGGGAGACAGATGTCGACAGACAGTATGATTGCCTGGTTACTAAGGACCAATAGGAAGCCTTTCATCTGTGATTTCACCTCTCTGATCTTTAATCAGTTAAGGACTGCACCTGCAGTCACCAGCTATTCAGATACTGAACAAGCGCTCAAACAAACTATCATATTAAAGGGATACTAGCCATCAATGAAATAAGGTTCTTGTGGGCACCAGAAGGACTTTGTTAACATATTGATATAAGAGTTATGTGAATGAACTTAAAAATGTAGGCGTATCAGCAATGTCCTTTGCTCCGTGTTGTGCTCAGAAATTTGGATGATGTTTACCATGTCAGTTAATGGAGGACAATTGGGAACTCTAGTTATCTGAAAGGTCCGAGCGAAAAATATATCTCATTCATGATCACATTGGCTGAAACTAGACAATACCCACGTTTTGATGTATACACAGTCCATCACAAGTAAGAATTGTTGTGTGGGAGCAAGTTAGAGAGAACCAAAATGTTTTTGATCTCCCCACTCTGTCCTCCATTCTAGCTCTCAACATTCCGCCACATGCACACAGGAAAATCTGAGACTGTCTGAAAACGGGACGATATGTAAACTGATTTGATGATTGGAGAAACAGTGCTCGATATCTGAATTCCCATTGAGCCCAATAAACGCCAAAGTCTAGTCTTCGGTTTAAACTTTTAATCATGTTTCTATGTTAAAGTATGGCGATACAGCACGGTCCAAAGAGGTGGCGTTTTGAGGGATGTTGACCGATTCCCCATTCAAGTCTGAGAAATTTAGCAGTTTGTGAAAACCGCGCAGCAAATCTTAGAAAAGTCATAGCACACCATTCCCAATCATTACACATGTTTTGATGTATTTTGTGTTCAACGCTCTGGGACTAGTAGCGGGACAAAAATCTGGCGGAAGAATAATGTTAAGTATGGGTAATAATACTCATTGCGCTGATTGCTGCAATTGCAGCACATCGGCACACTGAACTAGCAAAGGACTGCTCATGGATTTGACCACCCTATGCAATACAAGGTTAAAGTAAAGTGTGATATTATGTCAAATACAACTTATTTAAATAATTGTTTATCTACACATGTTCTGTAACCCAAATAGAATATATTTTGATTCTGTGCCTACAATCTCCCAAGAAAAGCCTGGCCACATGTCTTAGTTCTTCTCATGCTGACCTTGTGACTGAAGCATTGCTCAGTAGAGAAGTCAGCGCTGTTGGCGATCACAGTCTCACTGGGGAGGATGGCATAAGCCAAAACCTGGACATCTGGTGACATGTCTGGAGACACTGTCAGCTTAAAGGACACCTCGCCCTCATTTACTGAAACATGAACAACAATTACTCACATGGACAGATGCTAATTTAGGGTACTGTATGGCGTTATAAATTCATGAGACTGTCCAGTTTTCATGCAATACTAGAGTATTGTGTGTGAGATTTACTTTTTGAGAGGCTGCCTTGTGGGCAGCTCTATGATGTGCAGATCAGACAGTGAAGCTTTATAGTTGAACTGCCAACTGTCCACGTACTGTCCCGGTTGGGACAAGTGGGAAGGTGGAGTGCACCATGTTCAAAGCTAGCACATGTTTCATTGTCAAAAAGTGCAGAGATCTCAAAGCTCACATGGAAACTGAAAAACCTTGTTACATTTAAAAGTTTACATGGAATAGGTTCTCTTTAGAACATTTATATTTAATTTGGAAAGAGCTATTATTTTGTTACACAAGTTATTTTATACAATTGAGGCATAATAAAACACGTTCTTTAACCTCTGAGAAGCGGTATGAATTGTTGAGGCTGGCCGAGTGTTTTTGGAGAAAAATATATGGTGACCATGTGACAATTCAAAGCATAATTTAAGACAAATCACTTTGCTCACCCAATTTATCTTTGACTATGACCTGTGTAACTCCTTGTGTAACAATGGCTCCTCTTGATAAGACCTGGGAAATTTGAAAGAAAAAGAACAATGAGTCATGCAACATGCCCCGTCTGCTGTGAAGTTCTGGCATGTGATAAGTACATAGACAACCTTTTGCCATGAACCATATAAATGTATTCTGTTTAAGTTTGCAGTGGAAAAGATTTGACACTCGGGGTGGAATGTAAACAGAAGTCACGGTTCAGTTCATACATTATGTATTATGGTGTCCCCTGGGGTCAGTGGCGAAACAAAAAAAGGATACAAATCTGGGCCCTTGGTCTAATAAACTGCACCAAATCATACTCTATGCTCTTTGTTTTATCAAACTTGATCAGAGTAAGCTAGATACTCAGATACAAACTTCAGGGATCTATTACATCACAATTGATGCATCATTTAACATTGTAAGGTTAACAATGAGGTAAACATTTTTTAATCAAAGTGATCTGTGCTCCAACCTGGAGAAATAACATTTGTTTACATTAGCAGCTGCTGGTGTTTAGGGACCATCTACAGACAAAAATAGTCATTAATTTAATGATTAAGGTATTCTCCAAACTTTTAATTTTAACTCCTAGTTGTACTAGGAAACTTCCAAATAAAAGAAATACACAAATTTTGAGAAACTACCTTATATCATGAAGTTGTCTGTTGTTTATCGACCGTTCCCAAAAACCGCCGGCTGCTAATAGAAACCAATGTTATTTCTCCAGGTTGGAGGATGGCTCTTTTAGTTGAAGATTAGTTTGTAGTTACCCTTTATGTAGGAAAGATCTGTTATTTGTGATGCCATTTCACCTTAGTGTATTGATCTCAGAAGTTTGAATCTGAATATTTCCTACTTTGCTCATGTTTACAAACCACATGGATCATAAATCCATGTGCAGTTTATTAAACTAAGGGAACAGATTTGTATTCTGTGCGCACGGTATATTGTTGTCTCAGATGACCCCAGGGGGGCTCGTATGGTTCAGTACAATAGAGGGGAAGACAAATTCACAAGGCAATTTTTATTGTGCATGCCTCAGGCTATACCACCTAGTGATAAAGTCTATACACACTTGAGGCTGTTGCTGCTTACTCAAGGAAAGTCCGATTTCAACAGTAAACAAGTACTGCACATCATTTCCAGACTTAATATTTAATTTAAGAGACAATCAGCAATTGCTTTAAAAGAGCCTTTTAAGTATAAATTACAGAAATGCAAAAATATGAGCCCTTCCCCGCAAAAAGTAATCCTGCCATTAAGTGCAACAGGAGTAAGTTTACATGATCTCCTGTAGCCTCAACTAGGTGGGTGCTGCTGATACAGGGACTTTGTAGAACTGACACCAACTTCCCACTCTAAAAAGAACAGTCACTGTTCTACAGCTTTCTGTAGCACAAAAAGGCAAACCAGGCATTAGTGAAACAGAAGGGGGAGCTGACAACTCTTGCTACATCAGCCATTGTTTGGTTGTATATGGAAGGCACTACAGTTTGCCTCACGTGTGGACAGGATGGCATGTCGTACCGAGGTTAGCGTATATACACAAACAGCAAAAACTAAGAAATGTTCCTCTACGAGTCAATGTGGGGGCCTCGACGATATGTAAATTCACATTGCTTCACTAGTATTCTGGCCTGCTTGGTTAGGGGTGCACGATTCAGAAAAATTTCAGGATTTGATTTCTAGGCTCACAATTCAAAAAGGTTCTCAAATAAAATAAAAAGTATAGTTAGTTTGCCCTTGCAACAAAGTTTTTAAATCTATTCATGAATGGATTTTTGCACACTCCTACCATTTGTATCCAGAGGCTGGTTAAGCACTGTTGGGAGAAGTTAGACAGTTTTTACTTGTTCCAGTGATTGCACTACTGTTGGTGGCTATGGGTTAGCATGTTACATGCATTTCCATCCACATACCCAACAGTCCTCATCGTATCCACCTCTCATTTGTGTACTACGGTTATTGACTAAAGCCAAAGTTTTCCTGTGGGTCGCCAACACTTGCCATGGGCTTGGCTACTGTCTTATTGCTAGGTCTGACAGACAAGCCTGTCGACATGTAGGCAGAGTTCAGGAGCTTCAGAGCTAAGGGGGGGGGGGCTACAGCTTAAATGTCCTTAAAGAAATTTGTTTCCAACAGTAGTACCACATTGGTGATGCACATGCCTTTTCTCCCATAAGTGTGTAAACTCATGTACTGAACAGAAGCCCATTCAGTTTCAATACATGTATTGCACCATCCATAAGATACTCAGTAAATTAAGGGGAACTCTAAAGTTTCACAGATCAAAACAAGTCTGTATAAGAGTACTAGTGCATACAGGGGATGTTACCTCTCATAAGTTAGCATTGATTGGGGGCTTAAAACTAAAAGGTTAACATTATGAAATGCTGGGGGTGTGGAACCTATCAGGTACATTAGCCACTACTAGCATGAACAACTGAATGTTTGACCAGTCAGTAGTTATGTTGCATTATGGGTAATGTTGCTGCCTGGTTTTAGCTTCAAATATGCATTAAAGTCCTAATGTTAGCTGTCAAACTTTATTACGCAACATTGCCAATTCTTAAAATTTGAACAGCACACTTGGTGATGTTAAGGTTTAAGAAACATGTCCGTGTCTCTGTAGTGGAGACAGGAAAACAGTTCACCACTCACCAGATACATCACATCCGCAATGCCCTGGGCCTCTCCAACTATGGTGTATTGGATGAAGAGGTCTTCTTCTTTGTCACAGGAAAGTGGTTCATCCTTCTTCTTCACATCAAGGGAGCTGACAGTTTTAGCTTCAGGAGAAGAAAGTGTGGCCAAAGACACTATGTGATAGTTCGAATCATAGTACGGCGTTCTGTAAGGAGGGTAGCCCAGTGTCGGTGTGTCGCTAACCTAGAAAGCGGAGAGAAAACAGATCATGACTGATAAGTTTCAGTTTTACAGCCATGACAATTTGTTATAGTCAGATTGTTCCATATAGCAACTTTGTCAGCTGCGGCATATGGAGAAACCATTTGAGGGGTCAGATTTGGACAGTTATCAACTTCATGATAAATGTCGGGTTACAGATTGTAATTTCAGTGCTACTTCTTACTTGTAATTTGATGTCCCCTTCAAAGTCAGCTGTGCTTAATGAGAAAGTGGCAACACCATCACTGTCTGTTGTGAGATTCTGTAACAAACGTGATGACCACCTTTCCCCCTCCAACAGGAACACCGGCATGTCAGGAATGGGTGTATTATTGTAATAAACAGCTTTAACCTGTTGGAAACACAATGTTTTATCACAGAGAATGCACATTGCCTCAGTTACACCGTGTATAGAATCACATTGGAGAACTAAAGACCAAATGCACTTACTTTTCCTTCCACATCTGAACCCTTGTTGTAAATCTTGGGAGTGTCAGTGAATGTTAGCCTTCCAACAACATATGAAATCACTGTGGTCTTCTCTTGTGAGCGTGAAATACCTGTACAAGACGCCTTCATGTTACAACAATGTGCATGCCATATTGTCTCATTACATGGCATAGTTATTTTGGCATTATAGGCATACTAAGTCTGTTTTTAAATGCAAGTACAATATATCTTATGACTTGCCTGTGCCCTCCTCTTCCATATTTGCAGTGAGTTGCAGTACATCTTGTAGTGCCTTTTGTGCAATTTTTGTGAAAGATGACATAGTGAAGATAAAAGTGGCACAGCCTCTCTTGTCAGTCTAGAAGAAAATGAAAGTGACTGCCATTTAAACTTTACACAAGACATGCCCTTATTACTTATTAATAACTTAACTGTCAAATCTTAAAACTAGCGCCATAATATATGCTCCTTGTTTGTAAATTAGACTGACAAGACAAATGGTAATATGTAGTTTTAAATGTGCACAGTGTACATTATGTGTAGAGGATATGTAAGGTCTATGCACCTTACTTCATGAGACGGTCACCATAACTACTGTACCTGCTTTGTCTCCTTGTAGCAAGGCATCGGGACTTCAGGGATACCCTCTGGATGTTCAGGGGAGCGTACAAGTGGTATACCAATATAGGCATCTATTGGTCGGCACACCTTGAAGTCAACACTACCTGGCACAGGCTGGCCGTATGTATACCTAGAGAAAGGAAAAACAAAAACAAAAAAAAAACACAAACAGTTTCCCTAATCTGGACACAATTTAGATTTAAGAGTAATGAGCGAAATAGCTTTTACTTACGTTGCACACACTTCATATGCAATATCTTCCTGATTAATGCTTACTTCATCAGCTGCAGTTATTTGTAGGTCAAATTTAGGCAAAACTGAGGAGGAAATTGGATTAGCATTCTCTACTCTTTAAACATGGATTACGTTGGATGGTAAAAATGTAACTTACCGTATTTTTCCACCTTGAAGCTGTGTTGTATTTTATCTAACCCAATCGACACAGTAACTTGGTAGGCTCCTTCACGGGCCTCAGAGTTCAAGGCGTAAGAAAGCTGCAATATCTTACTATTGGATGTTTCATTCAGCCACTGTCCAATCCTGTTGCTGGTAGAATCCTGTGAAGAAAACATGTGACAATAGGACACTCTTTAATATAGGAATAGTGGCATTTCTTAAAGAAAGCAGATAAAACTGGGCCATGGCTTTAAGTAAAATTATATGAGCAGGAAAAATATGAAAAGAGACAAGTGTACTGGCAGGCTAATATCAGTACCCAATTACAAATATTGGTCTAATGTTCATCCATATCATGTTACCCGCAGTGCTTCCTTTTTCCATTGCAGATTAGTACCACCTTTTGCATGAGGCAAGCATTGCTGGTCATCATAGAAGGAAACTACTAACTTAACACAGAACGATGATGGTGTTGCTTTTGAGTCAGTATGTGGCTGTTCCCACAGCAAGAAGACAAATTTAGACATTCTGGAGGCAGAAAAATAAGCTGGCTAAACTTAAACATGGCAAGTACGAGGGACTCTAAATGGAAAACAAAAAAGGCGAGTAGGCAGTACCATCCAGTGGTGAATAAAAAAATAAAAAAAGATTTAGTGTGCAAAGGTAACCATGAATTCTTACACTTAAAGTCACTGATCATAAATGCCTTGTCCAAGTTGTAAAATAGGCGGCCAAACAATGTACTGTGAGTTTCTAGCATTTGACAACAATCCGTAAAACATTGCATAAAGCTTGGGCCCAACAGCTTATAAGTCACTTCATGTTTTTAGGAGATTAACATGCTGAACTTTTAATAAGCCTGATAAGTCAACTGGAGCATTTTGTTTTAAGGTATTTGTATTAGAAAATTAAAAAAAAAAATTCCAGTATGTTAAATTGCAGAGGTTACTCTTACCTCAAGTTCGATTATATCGTACTGTAAAGAAACAAAGAAAGATTTGTTAAAGTACAAGCTGCTTTGTAGTCCTCGCTACACAGTGTCCTGATTGGTTAAAGACATGATACCTTACATTTACGGTTCCATTGTAATCTTTAGTATAAATGCCACTTATTTCCAATTAAAGGGGATAATGTGACAAAATGAGAAACCTGTGTATAAATGGATTTATCACTGGGTCAGCAACTTGGTAGGTTTACCTAAAGAGGCTGTGGTTGCACCACTGACAGATTCAAAGCACATTCTGTTCAAGCTAAACTAAAACCTGCACCATTATCAAATCATATCACTAATACTGTTGTTCATAAATGAGACTTAAAAGAAAGACTGTTCAAGCACTCACCAGCTGATTGACAGGTCTAAACCTGGTATCCAGTGTGACGACTCTGAATTGCACTGAGAGACATGCAGAGAGATTACATGAAGCCTTTACAGCTCTTCTACAGTAGTGTTAAACATCCTAAAAGGTCAGTATTAGTCTTTACTTGAGATGGTAGAAGAAATTTGAAGTCTGACAATAGTTCACAGTTCCCTTGTTGTCCACCATGAATTAATATAAAGTGGAAATATATCTCTGGAAAATTCAAAGAAACCTCATTTTCATCTGAGTGTGCTGAATTCATACCAACATTTAGGAATATGTACACAGTCTTTAATAGTTTCAGGAAGACCGCTTATAAGAAAGCGGTAATTTTGAGATAAGATACACACTTTAAAATTTTTACGTGGAACATGCCAATATATCTAGAATTTGGAGACTACTGTGCTCTCTACTGCAGCAATTTAAACTACCATGATCTAGACACTGTAAAAGCAAATATGTTTTAAGTAAAAATCCATCAGCTCAAAATTACCTGTTTGTCCTGGGAGGTAGATTGGTTTATCTGTTTGGATGAATGTCATTGGTTTATAGACTTTGATCTGAACTTTTCGGACTTCTCTAGAGTAGAATGTGTCGCCTCGTACCACCACCTCCAAGTTCTGCACCACTTCATCCTGCACTAAAGGAACCTGTGAAAGAAATATAATTTATAGACACCAAGAGAGTCATTAGATCAATTAAAAAAAAAAAAGTTAAGTTGGTCAGTTATAATTTGAATGGTTAAAATCATGTATTCAACAGCAGTTCACAACATATTGTGTTTTTTCCTTTACAAAAGTTGTGTATGTGTTATGAAATCCCATCAATGTTTCCAACTCAAAGTCAATACATTTTATGGAAAGGGCACATGAATCAAATCAGGGAAGCTACTGACCTTAAATTTAACACAGGTATGAAATTCTTTACAGGAGGTCTCCAATAGAAGGGCTGTATTCGTCTCTTGGGACATCAGAGTGACTCTCATTACCAGAGTCTCGTTGGGCTGCAGGAGACTCACACAGAATTTGGTCTCAGCTCCAGATTCAAGGACTGCAGGAATGGCTACCATGTACTGCCTACAGACACAGACACACATACAGTAGACATCTCACTGGATCTGACATGGAAACAACCCTAACACAGAAGATTATGCAGTATAAAATCCTTACCCATGATTAATTCATTTAACCACAGGCCATTACTATTTTAATTATAACTTAAGGTAACTTTAAGGTAACTTACGGTCCTGACACCGCTTGGCCCACGGACATCCAGCACAAGAAGACACACAGTTTCCATGTCCACATCTGAATCCCAGGACGACCCATGACTGAATGAAATGATAATAAATCAGCATGTTTAATAGTATAAAAGAACGCCCCCTACATCTTATTGGTTTTTAAGGTAACCCATTCAAACCTATAGACTTCACGTTGTTGCTGGTAAGGACAACTGCAATTTACGGTTAATTCCAGCTATAATAGCCTTTCTGGGATAATTTAGTGCCGATTTGACAAGTCTTTGTAGCGGGTCTGGATCTAATGTAGTCTACATTTTATTTATCAATTATTTTTTATAAAGTCGGTAAAGTGCCAGTGTCTGTAGAATCGGACGCTGTGATGGGAACCTAACGTCAACTTTAAGTTTTCCCTTGACAGTCGACTCGGAAGCCAACTTCAGCGTCCGTTAGCTTCATGTATCGCGCATTTAGCTAAAAGCTAACTAAAAGGGCCTAACACTGGTCAGACTAACTTGGGAGGAGTTTTTGATAACCCCCCCAAGCCACAAAACTGTACAATAAAAAAACGCGCAGAAGACAATGCCTTTAATTAACTGAAAGACTACGCCATGTTTCAGCTTCGTCTTGCTTCGTCTTGCTTCGTCTTACCTCGTCTTACCTCGTCTTACCTCGTCAGACCACCTAGCGACCACAGCTGCGATAGCGGAGTTGTCTAACCAGGTTAACGCTCCGTTTGGAACTTCAAACCAAGCCACCACTCTACCTCGGTATATATCCCTGGTCATGGCAATTCAAATCACCTGCGTCCACCCGGGAGCAATCAAACAATTAACTTACATGCTAGAAATGGGCGGGGCTACACGTCAGAGTTAGTGAACAGCTAACGTCACTCCAGACCGCAGCAAATGTACTAATTAGCACATTAGAAAATGCTTTCTAAATATATAGAAAATAACACTTTTTTTTTTTTAACACTAACATTTTTTGTAGTTGTTCTTTTTGTATTACATTTTGGAAAAGGGTTGAAAAGTATATGGTATCTAAAACAACACATACAATTCCACTTGAGATTGAAACTGACATGTACTTTGAGTCTGTTAAATAAGTAACAAATAAGAAAATGATTTTATAAGTGATCTACTCAAAATTATTTAATTAAGAACTCCTGCTGTCAAAATCTTTAATGACGTTTGCAAGTCTGTCACCTCTTTACTTATTTCTGTTTTATTTTTTGTTTTTTTATGTCTTTCTAAATTATTACTTTCATATTATGTCATTTGTATTTATGTATGTATAATTTTAGGTTTACGCATAACTGAATTTTTTTAAATTGATTTCTAAATAAAATACATAAATAAAATGACATAAAACACACTCCAGACCTGCGCGTCCATCTTTACATCAGCAGAACTAATACGCCTATGTTTTGTAGCTACTTGAATTTGTCATTGTACAATAGGGAGAGATAAAGCTTTTATGATATCAGTGTTCTCTTTTTCTTATACTACAGGCTTAAAGTTTTAGGTCATGCCTTGACAGTTCCAACTGCTGACTCAGCGTCATTTTACTCTGACGTCCAGCCTAACTGTGGGTGTGATAGATTTAGTTTGTGTCATTCCACCTGTGTGATGGCATGTCGCTGTGCCTCCCTGCCGTTCAACGCCCCCCCCACCGGTGTGTCAATGTAGTGTTTGGTCATCACCCTTTGGGTGCGCTCAGTGATCACCTGTGTTGCAGGGTAGTGGGACCCTGCCTCAGCTTTCTCTCTTCTATTCTGTCTTCTTTCTTCCTTCTTCTTTGTTGTTGGTTTTGACTTCCCTTTTTGCCTCTTGTTTATGGCCCAACCTGGGTATTGGCAGTGTGAGTGCATTTTTTATGTGCTCATCTCCTCCTCTCTGTCCTTTTTATCTGTTATGAAACTGGCCCTGTCATATAGTGTTTGGACCACTGAGAGTTTATGTGTTATGGGTGTTAATGAAAACATTAAGCATAGGTATGAGTGTGTTGGTTTTCTGTATATTTTTATTTTTACCCTTCCATTTTCTATGAGTTGAATTTTCATGTTGAGGAAAGCACTGGTTCGGTCATTCTCCTGTTCATGCGTGAACTTTATATTTCCCATGTTGTCAACTGAGTTCCAGTGATCTGTCAGCTCCTGAGTGTGTCGTCCACATATCCCTTCCAAAGAGTCAATCCAAACTTTTCATAGGCGGTGGCTATTGTTGTGTGTTCCATGAGAAACCCACTCATGATGGCCGACCTTTGGTCGCTCATAGCAACTTTTTGGACACAAAGGTGTCCAAAAAGTTGGGCTCTGTCCAAAAGGACAGAGCAGCTGAGTCATGTCCTGACCTCTACAGTTAAGTTTGTGTGTTTTTTTTAAACAACTTGTCTGCTTAAAAATGGTTCCTTACTGTGCTGAGTGTGACATCAATGATTTGTTTTTGTGAACAGTGATAGTTTGAATATTTCGTCCTTTTCCACCTTAACGTTTTTAGTTCCTTTGCCATCTGTTTGGAGTTCTTGCAGTGTTGTTTTGTAAGACCAAGCAGCGGTTATGTGATTTTACTCATTCTGTTAGGTACTTTGGACCCCATGGTTTCTAATAAGTGCTATATAAATCATAGCACCAACCTTGCCAGACTGTCCGACGGACGATTATCGTGTTGGTGTGTAAGCGCCTTATAGATACACTTGACCTCCCCGGCCGTGTTGGTGCCATAGACCGTTAATATTAATCAATATATACAGTCTATGGTTATTGCTTTTCAGAGAATGTTTTATGAAGATATCAAACACATGATGTGGCTTGCTGCATGTTTAGTTGTGCTAATGTCAGCGATTAACCCCATCAGAAAAAAGTTGAAACGTAACTTAGACACAAAAGTGCATTAATGTAGCACAGTAAGACTGTTGAACAAAAGGTGTTTATGTGAGGTTGGGAAATAAAGGTTAACCAGGTTATCTGTTAACAACCTTGTCAAAATTCCCAAACCAATAGAATGCCAGGTGTAGTGTTGACCTATTAAATGATCCCTGCCCCATTAAGGTTGCGTAGTTTGGACCGGTCCACGTTCCATCTTCATGTGCTTATCCGGTATTGGGTCGCAGGGGCAGCAGCTCCAGCAGGGGACCTTAAACTTCCCTTTCCCGAGCCAGATCAACCAGCTCCGACTGGGAGATCCCGAGGCGTTCCCAGGCCAGGTTGGAGAACATAATCTCTCCACCTGGTCCTGGGTCTTCCCCGAGGCCTCCTCCAAGCTGGACGTGTCTGGAACATCTCCCTAGGGAGGCGCCCAGGAGGCATCCTCACCAGATGCCCGAACCACCTCAACTGGCTCCTTTCAACGTGAAGGAGCAGCGGCTCTACTCCGAGCTCCTCTCTGATGACTGAGCTTCTCTAAGGGAGACTTCAGCCACTCTCCTGAGAAAACCCATTTTGGCCGCCTGTACCCTGGATCTCGTTATTTCGGTCATGAGTAGGTGAGGGTAGGAACTAAAACTGACCGGTAGATCGAGAGCTTTGCCTTCTGGCTCAGCTCCCTTTTCGTCAAAACGGTGCAATAAATGGAATGTTATACCGCACCCGCTGCTCCGAGTCTCCGACCAGTCTCACACTTCATGGTCCCCTCACTGGGGACAAGATCCCAAGGTATTTAAACTTCTTCACTTGGGGTAGGGACTCACTCCCCAACTGAAGAAAGCTCTCCATCGGTTTCCTGCTGAGAACCATGGCCTCAGATTTAGAGGTGCTGATCCTCATCCCACCTGCTTCCCATCCGGGCGCAAACCGATCCAGTGAGTTCTGAAAGTCACACACTAGTGATGCCATCAGGACCACATCCTCTCCAAAAAGCAGCAATGAGATCCTGAGCCCACTGAACTGAAACCCCTCCCCACCCAGACTACGCCTCGATATCCTGTCCATAAATGTTACAAACAGAGAAGTGTGATACCACTGTAGTTGGCACAAACCCTCTGGTTCCCCTTTTTGAAGAGGGGAACCACCACCTCGATCTGCCACTCCTTAGGCACTTTCCCAAACTTCCACGCAATGTTAAAGAGGCGTTTTTGTGTATTTGTGTCAACCAAGACACACCCAGAGCTTTCAGCATTTCTGGGCAGATCTCATTAATCCTTGGGGCTTTGCCACTTTGGAGTTGTTTGACTAACTCATTGACTTCCACGAGGGAAATTGATGACAATCCCCCATCATCATCCAGCTCTGCCTCTACCACAGAGGACGTGTCAGCTGGATTAAGGAGTTCCCCAAAGTGCTCCTTCTACCCGTTGAGATCAACAAAAACTCTCAGATTCTGAACCCAAACCAGGCCAAGGTAGGTGGTGAAAAAGGTGAGTATTTATTGATGACAAAAATATAACTGCAAAAGTAACGGCAGACATATAGGCAGGTAAATCCGGGTTATAGAATGCTGAAGTTGGTGACAAACGTGTTTGGGAGGCGAGTACTGGTGGACAGGGGTCTTGATGGAATGATGTAGTAGATTGTTCTGGTTGCCAGGCAGGAACAAGAACCTGTTAAGCCAACGGATAAAGAGCAAAGCTACAGAGACTGATTGAAAAACAATTTAGTGTGACCCCGATCCAAGTTTGGCTAACAATCAAGCAGGGAGCAGATTTCAGGCCACAGCTTAAGTAGTGTAAGGATGATGATCAGGACCAGGTGTGTAGATTGCTGAGGAGGAACAGGTGAGATCAAGTTCAGATGATCCTGGAATTCCTGCCTTGCACTCGTTGCCTGGCAACCGGAACAGGGTAGGCCTACATTCAGGAAGTAACACAAAAACAAACCAGACAGACAGGGATAACATCCTCAAGGGGATGTGTTTGTGACAAATTCTGGTATAACTTTAAGTCTAATTTCAGTCAAAACTGAGCTAAAAGTAGAGTGGATATTTTATGTTAAGGGTGTTAAATGAACACTAATGTTGCCTGCGTCTGCTTGTGTGAAAAGAAAATTGTTTGCCAACATGTTCATAAACTAAGTGTCATCTTGTGTTGGCATCTTATTTGCTACTCCTAGGTGGTCCAAGACTGTATGGTTGTGGCCTGGAGCGTCCCATGTCATGCCATTCCATCTCGTCTCATGCCAAAGTGTTTCCAACGGTAAGTTCATTGGGTCAAAAATACAAAATCGCAAACTATTTTCCAGATGGAATCACGGATAGGTTCGTGACCACGTTTGTTGCAATGAATTGAAAAATGTTAAAGTCACAATTTTAGCCATACATATAATTTGCGTATTTCTGGATGTTATTGTTGTGTCCTTGATGTTAACGTACATTTGTTGAAACCTGCATCAGTGACGCAGCCATTTCTGCCAACTAATAAGGATAAGGAGCTGCACAAAGAACAAGATAACAAAAATACTGTAACCATGTTACACTATTTCCAAGACTCCTTTTTATTTTTATATTCTATTGTTTTCACACTTCACTGGGACATTGGTGCAAATACAATTGCTTATTAGAATGGTGAGAGGGCGTGAGACAGGAGGCTCCAGGTTGCAGCCGCAAAAGACAATTTTAGTTTGCCTAAAATCAGCATTTATTTTATCACGGACATATATTTTTACGTATTTTATTCATCAGTATGATAGTCTGCATTTATCTTGTAGAAATCTTTTTTGTAGAAGTATTTTATTCTTTTGTATGACTGCTGTTACAGTTTAGTTAAAAAACACAGAATATTTCAAGTTCACAATGGTCGACGTGAGCTTATTTTATTCCAGATGCAAGCTTTTATTTAAAAAAGTAAGCTAGTAAGCTAGTGGATGGAACAAGGCAAGATGGCATGACATGGGACACTCCAGGCCCAGCCATACCTGCCTTAGGTGGTCATAAAAAGATGAATACATGCAGGCTTAACACAAAGATACACAAGCAGACATTGAACTAAACAATCCTTAATTAAATGGTTTATTCAAAATTTGGGAACACTTCTTCAAGTTGCAAGTGAGGATTACACTGCACAGTCTTCCCAAAATACTTGAACTGTATTGTATGTTTGTGTATTAGGATGTATGGACTAGGTCTTTTCATCATTTTATAAATAATCCGTTGCCTGCAGCACAAGGGTCATTTGTCTCAGCCCACTCACCTGAGTCTACCTACATATTATAATACAATATATTTTCTAAACTTGGATTTCTAACTGCTTTAGGAGAAGGGATTTTTAGATTCTCCAAGAGTCTGAGAGTTTAGATGTTATCTAAAGAACACTTTTTGCATTTCCACACTAATCTGAGCTGCACAACTTCTGTTCTTTGGATAAAACACACAATGCATACAGAGCAGAAAGATTAAACAGTGGAAGAAATTCAACAAAAGACAAGTTTCAAATGGGACATTAAGATTACATTATTTAATTATCCATTACGCATGTATTTCACTTCAGACTCAGTAGTTACACAGCTGTAAGTGGTTGTGGCAGAATACTAACAAGGAAATACCAACAGACATGGTGTTAAGTACATAATATGTATCATCTGGATGACTCGAGGACTGACCACACGCTCTTCAAGCTGCAAA
>NC_048409.1:24677734-24698385 GCF_013103735.1 Etheostoma cragini
TTTGTCAATTTAAAATATAATTTTTCAACCAAAGAAAATCTCAGTTGATTGTTAAACTGTTGAAGTATAAGACTTATACCTATACGTAAAACACATCATTAGACAGACTACACACTTCAATGTCGCATGAAGCTAAGATGTCTCTGTGTATCGTACCAGGAATGTAAAGTTACACTGGAAGTGCAGCTTTGCAGACATGGCATTCCCGCTGTACTGAGAACGGACAATGGCAATAGCAGAGTTCATCTAAACAACGCCCACCACTAACATCTGGATAGGAGGTCAGAGTGGAACTGTACCCTGGGAAAGCAAGGTGGTCCCCAGCAACTGTTGCTGAGAAACACAGTGCACCCAGATTGTACATTGTGAACTTTGGCAGCAAAGAGCTTTGCCGTAACAGTCAGCATCTTTGCGAAAGCACAGCAATAGCAAATCAGTCACGTCAATTCTCGAGTAATGAGCCCTGGACTGAACCAGCTGAGGCTGCTTCTAGCCAAGAGGCGTTTTCCCCACTTTTGCATGTTATTACAGTGTGTTACCTGCAACACAAGGGTAGATGTATTCTCTATCAGACTGGTCACCTTAAGGGGAAAAAAGGAGAAAATTAGTCAAACTTGCATCATGTGTTCAATAGTTTATCATATTAAAGATGCAGTAGGTAGGCCTAAGAATTATAAAACTAACTTTCTGTCATATTTGACGAAACTGACCCTGTTTTTGAGTAGGACTACATTAGGCAGGTCATTTAAACTGAATAATCCCCCCGGCTCCACCTACAGCGTGTAGTGTGATTTGCAAAAATCCACAGCTCCCTGTTCAGATCATCAAATAAGGGCCAGGCTAAGTCCTGGATCTTCACAATCCTAAATACAGCACCTTTAACATACTACTATAAATTATTATTCTGATAACTGCTCAGGTTGGTGTACAGATACCACGGAGCAGTGTGTGCTGTGACTTCAGTGAATGAGGTTTAGAGAGGACTGATTTACTTGGCTGGTAGTAGTCGTATATCTTGACCACAGCTGGCTTCAGGTTCTGTACTTGGTGGTCCTGTATGAGCGTTAGGCTGTGGTTGATGCCTATGTCCTTCGTTAACTGTTGGAAGAAAACAGACAACATGATAAGTAACAAATCTGGAAAGAATCATCTCGTTTGTCACTTTAAATCCCTCTCACCTCCCGTATGTACACCAGAACGTGATCCTCCTTTTGTTCAACACGATCCACCAGCAGGGCACCTTTGAGCTGTGAGGTGACATTAATCAGCTGGGTTATCATGACAACAACTGACAAATACCACTCAGTTAAAGTTACTGGAATCACTCACCATGTTCAAAGACTCTGGGTCTGGGACAAATCCAGAAAGCATTCTGATATCCAAGATAACCATGTTAGTACTGGGCTCCTTTCCACTGTATCTGTAATGCAAGGAACATTAAATAATGTCAATCTGGTGCTTTGGATGGGCTCCATTGATTGAGTTGAGTTGTAGCTACCAAGTTGTAAACATTCCTCCCCTGTCCATCCACCAACAGCATTTACCAGTCAAGCTGGTAGATGAAGAGGATCTGCTTGTTGATTACTTACAGGGATGTTAGTTTCAGAATGAGTTTGGGTCTTTTGCTGGTGCAGTCGGCCTCTGGTTTAACCTCAACACTGAGAGTCGTAACATCAGCAGGAGTTGGGATGTTATAGACAAGAGAAATCTAGATTAGAGGTAAAAGAGAGTCTCTTACTTTGTATGAGGTGTTTGGCTTTAGTTGGACAATGTATGGGTTGCACGGTACGTGGTATGTTTTATTTGTTTTTGTTTTGTGTGAAGTGGAGAATGTTGTGGTGGACTTTGGACTGGAAGCTGTGGAATTAGTTATTGTTGTGTTGGTGTCATGTAATTCTGTGTGGGATGGGCCACTTAGAGGCATAACACAAATACAAATTTCAATCAATTAAGCAATCGATCATAAAAAGTGAACAAGAATCTAAATTCTTGCTGCTCAAATTGATTAAACTGTAGAGTATGAAGCATCAGGATTGGGGGTTTATGTACATTAAACCACTGACCTGTATTGCAGCACATGCAGTCCCCTTCACCTCCAGGCTGTACTTTCCTGTCACGCCCTGCAGCTTCTTCTCCTGGTAGAGCAGTTTGTTGTTCTGATTCACATCAAACGTCAGCTGGCCACTGGGAGACTGGACCGTCACTATGGTTGAACCCACTGGACTGAACACCAGAGTGGAGTAGAGAGCCAGAGCCTGAAGAGCCACCACGGTGTCCTACAACACACACAAAGAAAAATTCCCTAATACTTGTGCTTAAATTTATACAAATGTAAATGTTCTTTGGTTTACACCTTCAACTTTCGTAGGAGTCATACATTTTGTTGACCTGTGAGTGCTATGCATGTCTAAATAATGTGAGTTTCCGTTTTAAAATAATTTGAAAGATGAACTCAAGGCTTTCTATTCTTTTTATATTGGATCGTTTGTAATTTAGGGAATAGACCACTGGAGGAAAATAAGGGAGGGTCTCTTCTTTGTTGAGGAGAGGGTTACCCAACGTCATTTAGTCTGCATTTCAAAGTGGCTTGTTTGGTGGTTAGTGGAAGTGTGCATTTAGTTCCGATGCTTGTTGTGTTTCCACAACAATATAAGTGAATAAATCTACTGAAATGGCCACCATAACAGTGGAGTGTGATGTGTAAGATGAGAAGGCAGCGGTTACGTTAGGTTAGTTTGTGTGTGTTATGGCTGTAAAAAACAATGGCTGTCTGTACATCTCTGCCAAGTGCAAACCAGAACAAAAGGCATCAATAAATTGTTGAGGAGGTTAATGCCTTTTATCCCAATCATTTTGGACAGTCATAGAAAAATGTATTACTGGTGTAGGGAGGGTCAGGTCTATTTTGACTAAAAATCTCAAAAGTCCTCCGGTAGCCCCTTTATTAAAAAACGAACGGTCCTTAAGTGTATTAAATGCTCCTATACCTCATAAGCTAAATGTCAATATTTAAAGAAACACTGAATTGAAGAAGCAGAAAAATACATTGTCACAAACACAAAAAAGGTCTGTTTTTCTTGTGCCACGCTATTGTTTTTGGGATAACGGGCTGTCAGACAAATGGGCTTAAGGTCACAGCTAAGCCATACATATTAAATAGCTTTGTTCATCTTATTTGTCCCAGAAGAGATTACTGTACATTCAAAGTCCATCTTAACCCTGTTTGAGCTGTACCTGTGTGGAGGAGAATCCTCCGTAATAGTTCTGCTGGCTAGTCAGCCATCTAACGATGCGGCTGGCGTAGCCCAGGTCTTCAGCAGTTGGAGAGGCACTGAGTTTAGCCAGCAGCACATAGGAGCTGATCTCCACAGACAGAGAGGCTGACGTTTCTGTTTCTGTCTGAGACCAGTGGAGGAAACCTCCTAAAAACAGCCATCCACAAAGAGACAAAGAGGCACACAGTAAGTTTTGTCACAGTAATGAAGCCAGAAGGATTTCCTGTAGGAGGATGACTCACCTTCTTGTGATGCAGCAGTGTCTAGGTGCTTCAGTAGGTGAGCACGGGTCTCCATGTCTCCTGCCAGGGTGAAGACGTACGCCAGCAGAGCTGTGGTGTAGGTGTTGCTGAGGTCACTGATGGACTCCTTTAGGCAAGACAAGCTAGAATTCACAGGTCCATGAAGCGCAGGATCCTAGAACAGATTAAAAGAACATATTGTCTTTTGCAATCATTGTTAACTAATTCCTACATATACAAGGAAACAAACGACTTCAGTAGGGAGACCAGGGACAGTTGTAACAGGAGATGGTTGTAACACTTTGAATTCCTCTCATCAGAAACAACCTGGAGTGATTATGTTAATGTCCCTCCATTCTTGCTAAAAAGGGAACCACATTTGAAACTTCTTCATGGCGTTATCTACAAAAACTGTTTTTTGAGGTAAAATGGTTTTTTTCTTTCTGATGTACTTTTTTGGATGCTGTTATGAGATCAAATGTCTATGAAGTCAAACAAGTATTATTAAAATCACTGTTTATTTCACTGTTTTCACTGCAATACATCCGGCTGCTACTGATATTTGCACTAGTCATTATCGTGTTATAATAATTTTACATTGCACATACTTTATATTGCACATACTTACTATTTATACTGTTTCTTTTTTTACTTGTCTTCTGTTTCTTTTCTTTTTTCGGAGCCTTGCAACGCAATCTCGCTCAACTTTATATTGTGAATGAGCAGTTTAATGACAATAAAGTCTGTCTAAGTCTAACTAGCAGTCAAGCTAGCTCACATGAGATGAAAACATGGTTACGGGGTGTTACAACCGTTACAGTTTAATCAAAAACTGCATAGATTTCATTTTAATGTGAAACTTAAAAGTAAAATGCTTTAGGCCTTCTAGCCCCCCATCCCCTCTCTCTCTGTTGTTGAGAATGTTTAAGTTAAACTTGTTTGTTCTACCCTTTAAATAAACTTCTTGCATTTTAATTTGACTTCTTCACCTCTTTTTTGTCATGTTGTATGAAAAACAGGTAATCATTACTTAAAAACATGAAATGAATAGTCACAAGAACATGACTGATAAATCATATTTTCCATTATGAGTATATGATTGATTCATTATATACATATTTAAGACATGATACAACCTTACATGTGTTAACCGTCCCTGGTTGTAACAGTGGAGAGACTGAATTACATACATTTCATAAAACCACTTAAATACATTGTGTCAGCAGTTGACATATTGAAGTTTATAATATATATAATAAGAAATTGGTTACTCCAGTGTAAATGGTTTTTGATGTATTGCTTAAAATTACAAAAAGTGTTACAACTGTCCCTGGTCTTGCCGGAGGCAATCACACAAAACAGCAGATACTAATCTGAAAGATAAGGAACAAAAAAACGTATTGCATCGACCAAAATAAACCACTACCCACAAATGTCATTGTCAAATGAGGCATACAATACTAACCACCAAACAGAAATATGTTTAAAAAAGACTAACATTAAATTTGAAATTATAAGTCATCAGATGGCTTGTTACTCAAGTGAGAAAGTGGAAACACCGCAAAAGAATGGAACAATTTCAAAAATTATGGGTTAAGACTAGGCTACATGGGTTGCATTCAAATTAATTCTAACTATTTAAATGCTCCTTTACTCCAAACAAACTTTTTTAATACACCACTACAGTGGTCTTATACTGGGGTTTCCTACCTTTGCTCAAAACTAAGTGTATTTCTACTACTTAAGTGGCATCACGCGGTGAGGTTGCAGCATTCAACTGAATACAACTCAGTTTACCTTCTTCTTTCCAAGTGTGTAGGAGAACCTAGATTGGCCTTCACTTCAATGTAAAAGCATGAAAGGCCCTTTCTAAAGCCAGTGTTTGGTTTGTTCGTTCTGGGCTCCTGTAGAAATATGGCTGTGCAACATGGCGGCCTCCGTGAAAGTAGACCTGCTCCTAATGTAGATGTGAAGGGCTCATTCTAATCAAACGAAAACACCAATTCTGTTTCAGGTGATTATACACTAATGAAAACATTTCTGCCTATAGCCCCCCCCCCCCCCGACACACACACACATCCTACACACTAGTCCTTTAACAGTAAAAAAACAAAAAACATTTTGTTAGTGTTCATAGCGACAGTTCAGAATCTATAGTGCTGTGCTATAAATACCTATATTCAAATTAATGCTACAATGCATATACACATACTGTATATACAATCATATTAAAAATGATCTACTCACATCTCTGGGGATATTCATCTCCAAGAAGGCAGCAGTGATGTAGGCACTGAGAGCAACTTTATCAGACACACCACCCTGTAAAGAAGAAGCATGAGTAATTAGTGATCTAATCTGACTCAGTGGATGCAGGATGTAGGCCTGCCATTGGCCGTGTATTTCAAACAGTATTCTGCTCCCATTTTGCTATCTCCACTATCAGTTATAGCCAAAGTGAGTGTATTCTCGCATCCACAGTTGTTTATTCTAGCATTGTTTTGGGCCCTCCTCACACGAGGTTCATGTCAGGCTACGGCATGGGGATCATTTCCTCCACGTAGCTAAGTAGCCCCGACGTAGATTTAACGCGGAATCATAAATCACGCTTCAGTCCCACTCTCCTCCAGTCTGACGCCCCTGCCTAGAGCAGAATGATAAAGGGTGCAGCCAGACCTTTCTCCAGCACCGAACACAGACACACAACACAGAGGAGATCTAATCGTAATCCCCTTCTTGTGACAACGAGCAACATTGAGCTGTTGAATCAAATTACATCCCAGAGCTGCTTGCCCATCCCAATACAACACTCTTCAGCTTCAGTGGCTTTTAGTTTAGGATTAGCATTCCCTGGTTGGTACAAACAAGACCTGTAAAGTTGTATATTGAAAATATGTAAAGTTGTGCCAATACCAAAGAATAAGAAAATGCCTTTCTCTGGATCAAACAGTAGATCAATAAGTACCAATTCTTGGTAAAATAATGGAATGTAGTGTTTATGAACCGATTCAGTTTTATTTTTTTAAATAATAATTTAATTACAGTTTTTCAGCATGCATACAGAGGAAAACACTCAACAGCCACTGCACTGACTCAGATGGTTGATGACTGGTTTGAGGATATGGACGATAGAAAAATAATAAGTAACAACCTGATTCTCAATGTATCTAAAACTACCAGTTTAGTGGTTGGAACTCATTTCTCAATTCCAAATCGAAACTTGAACTCAGAATAGAACAAACTTTAGTAGAGCAAAGAGAGAGGCTAAACTTTTGGGTGTGATGATTGACCATAGATTGTGTTGGGACAAACACGTTCAAAAACTGGTAACTAAAATGGGCAACACCTTGTCAGTTATTAAAAGGTGTGCAAACATCTTAACACCACAGACAGTTAAACAAGTCCTTCAGGCTTTGTTTTTTTCACATCTGGATTACTGTTCAGTGGTGGGGTCCAGCACTTCAGCAATTATTATGAAAAAATTACAAGTGATTCAGAATAAAGCTGCACGTGTGGCTCTTTCGTGTGGGTTTAGATCAAATGTTGATAAAATGCATGAACAACTCATATGGCTTAAAGTTAAAAATGGATTTGTGCACTCGCTAATGTTTTTTTTTTACATAACATTATAACAAACAATACACCTTTTACTTTATAAACAAAACTATCCTTTAGTACTGCTATACATCATTATCCAACGAGGCATGCAGTAGGAGGGAGTTTTATTTTACCTAAAGTGAAAACTAAGTCAATTAAACGTTCAGTTAGGTACAGAGCAATGTGTGAATGGAACTCTCTCCCAACAACTATTAAAAACAACTCTCAGTATGGCTTTAAAAAAATCACTTAAGACATATTTATTTGAAAGGAATTAAATATTTAATATAAAATTAGTTGGTACAGGGCTTTTGTTTTGTTATTGTATTTCTTAAAATAGATTAATCTATTCGGAGTAGTGTCTTTTGTTTAATTTTTTCTATTAATTGTGTTAACTGTAAGATTTACTTATGATTTGTATTTTCAAATGTATGTATGTGTGTGTGTGTGTAATGAAATGTTATGAGTATCGTCAAGGAAAGATTGTAGGACCCCAGGAAGAACAGCTTTTAGTGAATGCTGAAGCTAATGGGGATCCCAATAAAACAAACAAACAATTAATCAAATTTTAATCATGATCACGATTTTGATTTTCCACGTTCAAATTTGCGTGATCGAGCAATTTTTTTAAATGCCTCATTTCATAGAACGCTCCGGGTTTTTTGGAAAGCCAATCTACCGCTTCGTATACCACTTTCTGATCATGTGCCAATCAGAGTTGTTTCCTTCACCGCAGAGTAACGGTAGCAAAATTCCACAACAGATAGCAGTCGGTTATACGTCGGCCTCAAGGTTTACCGGTTTACTAGTAATCGCAACATTTTGTCCCGTCAACAGTTACCAGTGCTAGTTAGCAGATGTTAGCTCACAAGCTCTAGGGCAAGAGAGATATTTTTTCTCTAGGACGCACCGGTGCACCTAATGTCCTCGCATCCGCTGCAATGTTGTTCATATCGGTATGGTTAATGACCCATTTCTTCTGTAAAGCCGTGCCTGTGTTGGATCTCTCTACTCTCTCCTCTTCCTCTCCACGCTGCCTCGCCACACAGCAGGGCTGCTCCACATTTCTTACATTTGTCTACAGATTTAATGGTTATTAACAAAGCTGTGTGTTGTTTAGCATGAGAGCCAAACCTGTATTTTTACAAGTGTTTCCGCTGGTAACCCTGCTATCGCAGCGGCCACGGCTAAAAACAGAAGAAGTTATTGAAGGCAACTAACTTCAGTTGGTCGATTAATAGCCTGAGACGGAGCCTGCCGGACCTGGGCCAGGGATGTGACCCATGGCCAGAATATCATAGTTCATAAAATGCAGAGCAGTGAAGGATACAGACATTTCATAGACACAGCGAAATTAGTCTAAGAGGGAATTATCTTACGTTGCTCTAATTTCATAAAGTGGGCCCCTGGCTGGTATTTCTTACTACTGAGACATGAATGAAAATCCTGATGGTGCATTTCCATTTAACTACTGCTACAGCAAAAGTGTTATTTAGTAAAATTTACATACTGACCTTATTTAGTTTCAGTTATCATCAGTTATTGGTATACAAGCTCTAGTAAAGAGGGACTTTAATTACCTTCATTCTGTTGTTGAAGAGCTTTCCTGATTGTTCAAAACAGCCATTTTTTCGTTGTTTACTTTCCAGCCAAGTCATGGACGCTTCAATGTTTGCTGGGTCAATGTAGATGAAAGACTGTGCTTTGGCAAAAGATCTCAACACAAATGCAGTCAGCCTAAGGATATCAAAAACAAAAGACAGAAAAAACGACAAGAGGAAGCAGATCTATTTAATGGCTCACAATAATCATCTACTCTAAAAGTATGAACTGTATGTCGTAGTAAATGTTGAACAACATATAAATATATAATTCCTTCTTTTTTGTGGATGATTGACCAGTGATGTTCTCACCAAGTGTTCCCTGGTCCTGCACCAAATGTGCTGTAAGCACCGTCCTCATGTTTATAGTTCAGCTGTCTCTGGTAGCCTGTATAACAACAGAAACATGCTTATTAGGGTATTTACAGATTTGATAGGATTTATGGTAAATTCATAATTTGGGGTAAATCTGTTGATTTGTTGTTGATTACAGACTACATTTGATGCCTTTAATGGACAGCTGACATAAAAAGATGACAAGAAATTAGGGGAGACAAAGAAGAAATGACATGCAACGAGATCTCTCAGGTGGCCTAGAAGTTAAAGTGGGGGCCTTTTGTCAACACCATAACCTAGAGGCCAGCAGGGTGTCCCTGATCTGTAGTCTCTAATTGGAACGAGGAGCATTGTGCTGGTTGAACAAATTATGCACGCTGCTCATTATATTTTGTGCAACCAGCACCGGAATGTAACAAACAGTAGATTTGGCATACGTGATCTTTTAGATACCAAAGTAAAACAGACTCACCACTGGTCAGGAAGTTGGTAGCCTTTTCCTTGATGGCTGGGGTCAGCTGCTGTGTGTTTCTCAGGTACTCGAGGATGTAGATGTTTGGGGCGAGGAGTGCCATGTTCTGCTCACCACATCCATACGGCATCTGCAGCAGCCCATCCAGGTTCTTCAGAGCCCGGCCCAGAATGTCACCTGCGCAAAAACACAGAATCACTGAGACTGAACACGTAACTAACCTGACCTTTGCTTTCTAATGGGGCTTGAAAGACAAACTGTATGTTCTTATGTTGTTATATCACCTTTTGTCAATTTCGACAGAATCTAATTTAATATGTTGAAGGTAAAAATTCACTTTGTATTTTGATTTAACTTTGTTCAATTGATTCATTTTCATTCTAACCACAGATTTTTATTTTTGATGGAAGCCTGTTCTCATCCATCCATCCATCCTTCCATCTTTGTCCTCTTATCCAGTATCGCGTTGCGGGGGCAGCAGCTCTGGCAAGGGACCCCAAACTTCCGTTTCCCGAGCAACATTAACCAACTCCGACTGGGGGATCCGTTCCCAGGCCAGGTTAGATAATCCCTAAATTAAGTCCTGGGTCTTCCCTGAGGCCTCCACCCAGCTGGACGTGCCTGGAACACCTCCTTAGAGAGGCGCTCAGGAGGTATCCTTACCAGATGCCCAAACACCCTCAACTGGCAACTTTTAACGCAAAAGGAGAAGTGGCTGAGACCAACCCTCACCTGAAACAAGTCTGACTTCCAAAAACCCCGACACAGCTCTCACTTTGGTCAAAGACCGGATGGTCGTAAGAAGGGACCGCCCATACTCCCTCAGCTCGTCCCACGGTGTCTCCCGGGGGACCCAGTCATACGCCTACTCCAGATCCACAGAACACAGGCTCCCACCAGGATCCTTGAGAGAGTGAAGATTTGATCCGTTGTGCCACGACAAGGAAGGAATTGGCATTGTTCCTCTTCAACCTGAGGTTCACCTATCGCCCAAACCCTCCTTTCCAGCACCTTAGAGTAGACTTTACCAGGGAGGCTGAGAAGTGTGATACCCCTGTTATTGGGACACACCCTATGGTCGCCCTTTTTGAAGAGGGGAACCTCCACCCCGGTCCGCAACTCTCTAGGCACCGTTCCAGACCTCCATGCAATGTTGAAGAGGCTTGTCAACCAAGACAGCCCCTCCACACCCAGAACTTTCAGCATTTCTGGACAGATCATATTAATCCATGGGGCTTTGCCACTGTGGCGTTGCTTAACTACCTCAGTGACATCCACCAGGGAAATTGACAATAATCCCCCATCATCTTCCAGCTCTGGCTCTACCATAGAAGGCGTATTAGCTGGATTTAGAAGTTCTTCAAAAGGCTCCTTCCACCGCCCTATTACCTCCTCAATTGATGTCAACAACATCCCATCGTTACTGTAAAAAGCGGGGATGGTTCCCCACTTCCTCATCCTGTGATGGCGAACAATTTTCCAGAACTAACTTGGTGCCAATTGAAAGTCCTTCTTTATGTCTTCTCCAAACTTCTCCCACACTCATTGCTTTGCCTCTTTCACGGCAGAGGCTGCAGCCCTTCGGGCCCTCGGTACCTTGCTACTGCCTCTTGATCCCTCTGGGATAGCATATCCCGGAAAGACTCCTTCCTCAGTCGGATGGCTTTCCTGACCACCGGTGTCCACCAGGGCTTCTTAGGTTACCGTCCCTTGAGGCACCTAAGACTCTAAGATCACAGCTCTCCACCGCAGCTTTAGCAATGGGAACTTTGAACATTGTCCACCTAGGTTCAATGCCTCCAGCCTCCACAGGGATGCAGGAAAAGCTTCGTCGGAGGTGTGAGTTGAAAGTCTGTCAGACAAGGGCCTCCTCCAAACATTCCCAATTTCATCGCAAAACCCGCTTCGGCTTAACAGGTCTGTCCAGAGTCTTCTCCCGACCCCTGACCCAACCAAGATGGCGATCAGTTGACAGCTCCACCCCTCTCTTTACACGAGTGTCTAAAACACACGGCCTCAGATCAGATGAAACAATTATAAAATATATCATTGGGTAAGGTTAGGTCTCCAAGAAGGCAGAGTACTCCGAAACCTTTGTTTGGTGCTAATGCAAAAACCACAGTGAAACCCACGGGATGGAGAAATAGGCACCATGTAGCTTTTTCGGGCTGTGCCCGGCTGGGCTCCGTGGCAAACCCAGCCCCCAGGCCCTTGCTGAGGAGCCCTCCATCTGGGCCCTCCATCTGGGCATTGGAATTGCATTTGGTTAAAGCAATTCTCAATTAAAATGAATTTTCTATTACTTTACCAAGGACTGATGCTGAAGCACGGGCAGATCCATCAATCGTGTCCTCAGGGAGTTGTATGTCCATTTCCTCTGTCAAAGCTTCCCCTGTGAACAAAGAGAGAGAGAGAGAAACACTCAGCGCTGAAACAAAGATGTCTTTTAGATGAAACGGACAGTTAGTGGATCAAGAAAGATAAAATCCCAAAAATGGAGGGTTCTTTCATTTATTTAACCGTAAAACAATTTGACGCACCTGCGCTATGCTTGCTGTAATCATAATCAAGTGCTTTATGCAAGTAGGGAATGTCTCCATTACATTTTTAATGACTGGTGTAAACCGTACTGACCTTTTGGGCAGAGCAGCCAGTTGTAGGTCTTTGTCATCTCAGTTCCCTCAGCCTGAGATGAAAAGAAATAATGTGAGTTACAGAGCTCCCATTTGGTTTAATGGATGAACATTTTCTGTCATCTTGTTTTTAAGGTACCAACCTTTACTATGAGAGGTCGTGTAACCACGTCAATTCGTCCCCTTTCAGGCACGCGCACAACCTCATTGTCACATGAAATTTGGGATGTCACAGCCTCAGCACTCACTGACACATTTACAACTCCTGAACAGAACAAACAGTGTTTGTTTTTTTTGGACAAAAATGTCAAAACTTTTCATCACTAAGGGGGATCTCACTGATTTCACAAAGCTCAAAAAGGGCTCCTCCACCTCAACAGCCTTGTGGTTAAAAGCTTGACTCTCACCTAAGGCTGAGGGGGCCATGGTCCAGCTGAGGGTCTTGCGCTCATTGCCGCACAGACAAGATGTGTACTGGTCACCAGAGAGGGGGGTGAGGGTGTAATCTAAGGAGGGGGTTGGAGTCACAGAGACCTGTTCAAGAGAGATAACAAAATATTTAAAAACTGGAGATTTTTGGCAAATGCAAAAAACTGTTCAAACTGCAGAAAAAGGCTGCAGCATTTAACCATTCCCCGGTGCATCAAGTCTTGTGTGAGGTGACAGAACCAGCTAGGGAGGTGGGTAGAGTGAAACAGCAATCACTGACAGGTTTCAACAATGTTTTAAAATGTGCCTCTGATTCTACATTGAAAAGGGAGTAGGTAAAGTCATTACAATCTTTTGCAGTCGTCTTTTTAACTTATAACCCAACAATTTATCATAAGTATGTTGTGCATCCAAAAATATATATTCATCAGGGTCACACACACACACACACACACACACACACACACACACACACACACACACACACACACCTAAATTTACATATACTGTACATGTCCTAATATATTTGATCTTTAGTTTTTTGGCTCTAGACAATGAAAATTAAAGAAAGTCAGTGTTTCTCTGAGAAGAAAATACTGTAATAGCACAAACAACCAGTATTGATTCATCATAAATAATCTCAGGTATTACATAACCATAAGCTGCATTAATATAGGACGAATTTCCATTTTTCCGGTACATTTCCACCACAGGATGATTTTTGGCAATCCCCTTTTTTTTTTTATCTAGAACCCTCATCAGGTATATTGTAAATTTAAAAATATTCATTTTAAAGACTTTGGTTTAGGACCAAAATACCTGCAGACCAACTACCATCTTACTGTATTTTGTGTTTTGTTCTAAGTAGCTAATTGTAAACGCTAACACAATAAAGTTGGGGAAAATGGTAAACATGAAACCTGCTAAAAGACAGCATGTTAGCATTACTTTGTAAGAATGTTAACTTTTTATTTTTTTTAAATCGCATCACCATGATGCAACTGGTCAGGTAGTTGAAGATGGTTGCCTTCAGTTCAAAGTGCTCCCCCCGGATGATGGAGTAGGGCAGGCTGAGCTCCAGGAAGAAGGGCTGAAAGACAGTGATGTTTTTACGTGGAGCCAAGCCGAAACCTTGAGGGGACAGACAGAAAGCCTCCGTCTCCCAGGTGGTGATGGTGTCCGGGACACTGAGGGCCACATCCTTCGTTCCAGACTCTCTGGATCAGCAGATACAGATGCATACGGTGAACTTGAAAACCATGCTCACATGATTCAGATTAGTCAAAAAACAACAATGTGAGTAGATAACTAATTTGCAGACTTAATTGCAGTAACACCACCACATTACAGTTACCTTAGAAGAATGTGGAAATGTGAAATTTTTTCATATGCATCTATTAGATCTCAGAAACTAAATGAATGCAGTTATACTGGGTTTCATGTGGACTCTAGCCCAAAAAGACCATTCCCCATACACAATAATTTTAAAAGAATCTTCTGGCGGCCTCTTTTGATAAGAATAACTAACTAAAATAACACTCCTACAATGGCTGAAAACAAGCTTAGGAGTAGTGTAAGTAAATTAGTTTCATGCCATTCATGTGTGGAGGGAGACAGCAGGAAGGTGCACATACATGAATTACAGTCATAACCTCAAACACATTTATGACCATCAAACATTCGGAGATAAAACTCACCCAACTTCCACCAGGTCCCATATCCAGGTCTCAGGGAAGAAAGTGCGGACTGTCACAATTGATGGTTTATCAGGAGATGACGAACCAGGTATCCCAGAAAGTCCAACTAAGCTTTCTACTTCCATTATGTCTGTATCGGGAACGGACTGATAGCTTACACTAACACCTGAGAAGAAAGTGGAAAATATTGTGTTAGAAAAAAATGAAAGCAATGACTCAGTGACCTTTTTTAATGAGGTAGTAAATATTCAGCATGTGTCACTTGATTGAGCAAAAAAGAAAGTCACCATAACCACCATGGCCCTGGTGGTATTCTCTTCCTTTATATTTGAGACATGAAGGCTCTCGGATAACCATGTTTGTTGCCATCTTCATCCCTACATTCTAGATAATCCAACAATAAAAAGGCATCACTGAAATGTTGATAAATGTGCAGCAATAATTTCTGTTAGTATATTCTTTATTTTGAACACTCATTTGTGCAGGAAGTACCTGGAAAACTGTATGAGCATCAGCTGTCCCACCACCATTGGGGTATGGCAAGACATATCTTTTTGGTCTTACATGCAAACATTCTACACCATCTTGAACGTCATATGGAATATAGGACATTTTCTTGACCGGCAACAATTGAAATATCTGAAAAGAAAGGTTTGGTTCAAAGTTATAAACTGACAATGTTTGATGTTCTATAAAGATCTGACAATTTGGAAACTCTTGGTCACTAACTACTTTTATATCTTCAAATGTGGATGTAAAGTATATTTGTCAATTAATTACCTTTATCAATAAGGCAGACTCTTACAGAGGGATACACCTCACATATGTGATCATAACCTTATGCTATAGCATTTTCATAACAGCCTTCTTAAAACTGGGTAAAAAGAACAACCAGCATTGAGCTGCATTGCACAGTTGAAAACAATGTACAACTGGAGGAGAATGAAAAAAGAGTAACCATGGTACAAGTAGATAACAAAAGAGTAAAAATAGTTAATGATAAATGTGAAAAACATCATGCAGAGACAAATTATGTATGCATATAGTTTTGGTTGATTCCAGTAGTTACCTTGTTTGCATCCAGAGTCTTCCCTGGCTCCTTGATGAGGACGCTCTGGTCAACAGCGCTCACACCACACAGAGACTTTGGCTGGGCGGTAACCTGCATGATGGTCTCCTCTCCTGGGACAGCCGAGGACGGAGAAAAGTCCAGCGACACCTGACACAATCAGAAAAGACACATCTCACCGCATGGACTTCAGTGGTAGATAAGAAACTGGGATCTTTTCATACTCCTCTGAACCCTAAGGTCATTTTTATAGTTCAGTGTCCGTCTGGATTTATTTTATAAAAAGATTTTAAAAAATCAACCCTGGTGTCTACAGTCAAGATATGAACATCATTTTTTCCCGGAAAAACTGGGCTATTAGAATATTTGGGCTGCAGTGAGGTCACTTGAACGTTTAAAATGGTTATAGGCCCTTAAAGACAAATAAGTAAAAGCAGTAAAAGCTAATTCAATCTCTCTAAAACAATTCTCATATGTCTTCACACTGTGAAGATATAAACATAAAACTTATACAGTTGATAAAATGCATACAGTTTTTCAAAGGAAGTCCGGACACTTTTGCCCTCATGACATTTACTTATGCCAATAATCAACATAATAATGTCATATTTATTGATATAACACCCATAGCAATGCTAAACAAGCATTGGTGTTTGTCTAAAACAGTTCTCCTATATGCTAAAAATTAACATAATCATCTCAAATGAGTAATAAACAGATGTCTTTGGAAAGTTTCTTTGCGAAGAGGAAAAGGCCCAGCAAAGAGACAAGAGAAGAGCCCACTTCCAAAAAAAAGAAAGCTTTTAACAGACTTGAAATATGGATCTATCCTGGTAGGTGATTCCCACATACCAAGCCCGCTCTGCATAGTATGTGGTGACCGGCTCGCTAATGAGGCAATCAAGCCTTCAAAACTGCTTTGCCACTTGGAGACCAAGCACCCTGGATTATAAAACAAGCCCCTGGAGTATTTTTGAAAGAAAATAACAGAAACACGACGGACAGAAGAAATTACTGAGGGCCACCAGATCAGTAAATGCAAATGCACTGAGAGCATCATACTTGGTGGCTAACCGTATTGCTAAGGCTAAAAAGCCATTCATATTGGTGAAGAATTGATCTTGCCCTCCACTGCAGACATTTGCCGTGAACTTCTAGAAGAGGCTGCTGTTAAAAAGATTGCACAGGTACCTCTTTCGGCTAGCACCATGACTCAGTGCATTAAAGAAATAGCCTAAGACATTGAGACACAATTGTTGGAGAGGATTAATACATTACCGTGGTACCAGGTTGACGAATCTACAGATGTTGACAAATGTAAACGTGCTGTATTATATAGCGCTTTTCTAGTCTTAACGACTACTCAAAGTGCTTTTGCATCATACAGGATACATTCACCATTCATACACTGTGGTTGAGGCTGCCGTACAAGGTACCACCTGCTCATCAGATAAACACTCACACACATTCACACTCCGATGCGCAGCAAACGGAGCGTCGGGGGCAACTTAGGGTTCAGTGTCTTGCCCAAGGACACTTCTACATGGGACTGCAGGGCCAGGGATTGAACCCCCAACCTTCCAGTTGGCAGACAACCGCTCTACCACTGAGCCACAGCCGCCGAAAAGGCAATACTACTTGTGTACCTTATATATCTTTACCAGGAGGTTGTGCATGAGGATATGTCATGTTCCAAGTTGCTGGATGGTTATATATCAGGAAAAATGAAATGGTCCTCTTGTGTCGGCATGTGCACAGACGAAGCTGCTGCCATGACAGGACGGCTGTCTGGTTTAACTGCTCGGATTAAAGAAGTTGCACCTGAATGTGAATCTACACATTGCATCATTGTTACGGCTCCTGCCTTTTGGGAGGGTTAAGCTCTTGTCTTTTAGATATGTAAATCCGTCTGTGTGGTTGCCCGGAGAGGATTGGCTGGCGTGACGGCTCCGCCCACTTCCCTGTTCCAGGCCAAGGTGTTGATTGGCGCGGCTGCTGTAGATCCTGCCAATCAACGTCCTTCAATCAACACCAGGAGAGTTCAAAAAGCACTGGGATTCTTCAGTCTGGGCGGCTGAATGTTTAGTTCAGTCTACCATGCGGTCCGGCTAGAGATGATTGTTGTTTGAGAAACTATTGTGCTAGAGATTGTTGTTGTTTGAGAAACTACTGTGCTATAGATTGTTGTTTGAGAAACT
Source organism: Etheostoma cragini (assembly GCF_013103735.1). Classification (NCBI taxonomy): domain Eukaryota; kingdom Metazoa; phylum Chordata; class Actinopteri; order Perciformes; family Percidae; genus Etheostoma; species Etheostoma cragini. The sequence goes on from NC_048409.1 coordinate 24,695,284, forward strand.
ATTGTGCTAGAGATTGTTGTTTGATAGTTAGATTTTGTTTATGTAGTACTTTTGTTGGTTATTGTTTATTTTGGTATGTTATATTTTGTAAGGTACTGGGTGTTGTGCCCCTTCTGTTTCGTTGATTATTCTCAACCCCCAGTACCTCTCTTTGTGTTACTTGTTTACCCATTGTGGTCATTAAATCACCTTCATTTTTCTATACCCTCGTTTCCCTTTTGTTTGGGTTCCTCCCCAGTCCTCCTAATAACGTTATGGTCATCTTAACATCACCCAGATCGTAACAATCATTCACAGGGATAAGGTGGCAAGCCGAAAAATGCCACCATAATCGAACAGTGTATTAATTAATGTATTAGTGTTGTTAAAGTTATTAACCACTTCAAAGCACGCCCTTAATTTGCGCCTGTTTGAGCATCTTTGTGAGGAGATGGACGCGGAACACCCAAATAAAATGGTTATCCCGAGGGAAATCGCTGACCAACTGAGTGTTTGAGTTACGTGAGCCGCTGCAAAGATTTCTCTCAGGAACAAAGTCACTGCTGACAGCACATTTCAGTGACGAGGAATGGGTCGCAAAACTGACTTACCTTTGCGACATATTCAACCTGCTCAATGAACTTAATCTGTAACTTCAGGGGAAAATGACAACTGTCTTCAAATTGGCAGATAAAGTTGCTGCATTTAAAGCCAAACTGGATTTGTGGGGACGGCGCATGAACAGAGGCATATTGGACATGTTTCAAATAGGTGAGACTGAGCCTGATCCGTCCGTCCTCCAGGTGCCGCTTAGATCACTTCTCAAAGCAGTTTGAGCCCTACTATATTTTTATTTATATATATATATATATATATATATAATATTTTTATATTTATATTGATTTACTTATATTCGTTTTTGTGGCGTATCTGTATCTTATTTTGAAGGGATGTTTAAACATTACCATAGCAACTAGAGTCAGAGAGCGTTAGGGCAGTAGTCGAGAGGAGTAGAGCCAGACCAACATGCGGAAGCCTTATTCCGACCCCCCCCCCCCCCCCCCCCCCCCCCCCCCCCCCCCCGGCTGCAGAAAAATTGTCAAGCATTGACTGGTCCGCTGTGATAAAAAGGTTGGGGACCACTGGATTAGACCACCCTATCCAATAGAAGGTTAAAGTAAAAAGTGTGATATTTATAATTAAACTTTGATTCTGTACCTACAATCTCCCAAGAAAAGCCTGGCCACATGTCTTAGTTCTTCTCATGCTGACCTTGTGACTGAAGCATTGCTCAGTAGAGAAGTCAGCGCTGTTGGCGATCACAGTCTCACTGGGGAGGATGGTGTAAACCACAACCTGGACGTCTGGTGCCATGTCTGGAGACACTGTCAGCTTAAAGGACACCTCGCCCTCATTCACTGAAACAATATGAACAACAATCATCACTCACATTCCTCCATACATCAATAGACTGGTTATGCTAATTCAAAGGATAACTTTAAGACAAGTCATTCTTTGCTCACCGGATTTGTCTTTAACTTCAACCTGTTTAACTCCTTGTATAACAATAGCTCCTCTTGATAAGACCTGGGAAAGAAAATGACAAAAAAATCAAAAATCTAACAATAAAACTGCATTTTCTTTAACAGCAGATTACAACACTGTCTGCTGTTCTGATGTGTAGTTGTGATTCATGTTATTAAGTATGCTACTTACTGGAATATGTTCATTTGATTATGTCAAAAAGTTTGAAATAAAAGTTTAGTGTGCATGACATCAATAAACACTTGCCTGCCTAAAATACGGTTGCTAAAATAACAGACCTGGGGCCTGTCTAATGATATGAGATGAATCTACTCTGACTCTCTTGGAGGTATCTGGCTTTACTGAACTGGCCCCATTAACTCTGAGTTTAGCAAACCAACTATCTGCTAACGCAGGTAAAAAAGGAGTATTTGATTGGCGGTTACCAAACCGCCAATCAAATACAACATCAACAGATCCAGAGTGCCTTAATAAGATACTGATGCAATTATTGATTCCTGAAGTGAAATGTATTAAAAGGGAAACTCTGAAAATGTTACCCCTCTGAACATGAGTCTGTTACATGTGTTTAGAAGTACTACTGCATTTGTGGGAAATGTATCCTTTTGTGACTCCACAAGTTGAATGAGTCAGCATTAGTTGGGCTAAGACTACAGCACAAGTTTGAACATGTAAAAAATGTGGGGGTTTGGAGAAAGAAGACCTCTGTAGCACGCTATTAGCTACATTAGCCACTACTGGCATAACACACAAAAAATGTTATTTGGCAAACTTTGCCTATTATTACTCAACATGGGCTATGCTTAAATGTAGCACAAAACATAAAATCTCCTGGGTATTTGGTACTCCAGTCTTACCATGTAAACTGTGGATGTCAGTTATCTGACATAAAGGTCATTATAAAAAAATTTCTCCATGTCTTGGGAAGAGAACTGGTGACAGGAAAACATTTCACGAACCACTCACCAAATACATCACATCTATAATGCCCTGGGCCTCTCCAACTATGGTGTGTTGGATGAAGATTTCTTCTTCTTTGTCACAGGAAAGTGGTTCATCCTTCTTCTTTACTTCCAGGGAGCTGACTGTTTTAGTATCAGGAGAAGAAAGTGTGGCCAAAGACACTATGTGATCATTAGACTCATAGTATGGCGTTCTGTAAGGAGGGTAGCCCAGTGTCGATGTGTCGCTAACCTTGAGAGCAGAGGGAATATAGAAATGTGATGATGGTGGTTGAAGTAGAAGAAAGCTTCAGTTTTTTCAGCCAACACAAATGTTTAGGTATAGACGTAGTAGACAGTTCCTATGGCATATTGGTCAGTTGCAGCATATTGAGAAACCATTTCAGGTGTCAGATTTGGACTGTTTATCATCTTTGTGACAGTGTTACAATGTGGCTGGCAAATGTTGGATTACAGTTTGCACATTCTACTTCTTACTTGTAATTGGATGTCCCCTTTAAAGTCAGCTGTGCTTAATGAGAAAGTGGCGACACCATCACTGTTGGTTGTGAGATTCTGTAACAAACGCGATGACCACCTTTCCCCCTCAAACAGGAACACCGGCATGTCAGGAATG
>NC_048409.1:24698485-24700872 GCF_013103735.1 Etheostoma cragini
AATCTTTTCCCTTTTCCATCAGCTGGTCATACAGATTGGTGGCAAGATCACATGTGCGATCAGCTACTGTGTTCCTGCGCAGGCTCACGTTTGAAAATGCTTGTTTTTTTTTTTCTGGGCATACGAGGTCACAAACCTTCATCATGCCCTTTTCATGAACTCTCCCTCATTAAAGGGCCGGGCTGATTTTGCGATCTCTGCTGGCACTGTATAACTACCCTTTACAGCAGCCTCGCTTTGTGATGTGGCTTTTTTAAACATATTCTGTTGTGAAACCAAACTTCTTTTCATCTCCTCTACTTTCTGGCTCCTTTGAGTCATGTCCAGGTCCTTGTATTTGTCATGGTGTTTTGTTTCATAGTGTCGTCTAATGTTGTACTCCTTACTTACAGCCACGTTGACTCCACAAACAAGACAAACAGGTTTGTGTTTTACATATGTAAACAGATATTCTGCCTCCCACTTGTCCGGAAAGCTCCTGTTTTCTGCCTTTTTTTCGCCATTTTTGGGAAGGGTTAGCTCGCTGACAGTTGTAGCGTCTATGTTGCTATGTCTACTGTCACAGAGGAGAGAGCGTTTCTGGGTCCTGTCGTGATTGGCGCGCGAAAACAGCAGAGCATTATGGGATTCGTAGTATTAGTGGTGAATGCGCTGTATAATACCGGCGGGCCAGCTCTAGTAGTAATTTGGTATTGTCTCGCGGTTATATTTGGCCAGAGTTTGACACCCATGCTGTAGGGGGACCAATCCGGGAAAAGTTACATAGTGTTGCTCTAAAAAAGTTAGCTACAGCAATAATATCCTGGCATTATCCCTATGGAAGGGACAAAATGATTAAAAGTGCAATGTGCGAGATATGGCCATATTTTTTCTATCTTAAACATTTTAAAACCATCATGTCATCCAGCTTGTTGACAAGAGTGGTCATTGGCGAGAGACGCTGGGTATTGCAGGTGCATGTGGGGCACTTCTTATGGCAAGAGTCCACTGTGGCGTTTATTTTGACAGCAGGGATTGCCCTGCTTCCCTGCATTGGATGCTTGTTGCGTTTGCCACTAGCAAACTATCAATTAACTTTAATGTCCACAGACAAGCAAAGATACACGGCTACACACTCAGACAGTGGCAATGACTGCACCTGATTGGACAAATGCTTCATGTGGGGTTGTCTGCTCTAAATATCAAAACAGACCAACAAGCTTATTTTACAAAAATTGTTTTTATATGATAGTTTCATGAAAACCAGAGAGGCTATGCAGATGCTGAATCTATCCTCATTTTAGATGGTCCGTTTAAAAGATTTTTGTGAGTTTTTGAGAGGCGTTGAGTTGGACTCACTTGATTTGCATTAAGTATCCTGGACCACAACTATGCAAATGAGCATTCACCTCGATGCACTGCTTCTGGAAATCACTGTGACACTACCAGAATGCTTTGCTGCTCACATAGACTATGAATGGGAAGCGTGGAAGTGACGCTTGCCAGTGACACGTACCGTTAGCCTAGCCAGGATCCCAGCTTGCTTGCGTCACATCTGCTTCCCTTACATTGCTGCCTGTGCCTCCTCTCAAAAAAAACTAAATTTTAGGCCTTAAAACTCTTAAATTTGCTTAAGTATTGTGTTGTAGGTCTTAAATAATTTTAAACAGGTTTTTATTTGACTACGTCCATGCAACGCTACCTTTAATGCTCAGTTTTTTTTATTCCGTGGTGTTGTTTTTGTTGCTAGTTCCAAAATTGTTTTTGTACTACGACTATAAATGATACCAACATGCAACTTCTAGACATAAAATGGGGAAATTCAAGAAAAATCTGAATTCGGGGTACAGTTGATGTTGTGATAAAGGTCTTAATTCTTAAATATTGTTCCTAATGGTCTTAAAGGTCTTAAAAAGTATTACATTTGAGTTGGTGAATATCTGGCCAGGCTGTTGTTTGTGCAGGTGGAAAGGAACTACACAATGCACCTTTTTTCTTTTTAATTAATTTGAATACTCTAAAATGATATAAAGAACAACAGACTGTTTCATTAAAAAAACTTACTATAGTTAGAATTAAACTATCCGGACTTCAAACATTGCCTAATTAAGTTGTTAAAAAAATTGTATAGCATAACACACCACAGCAGGAAGTCTATAAATGATTGAATGGGTTACCTTTAAAACAAATAGAGGGGATGGACAGTGTGTTTGTGGGGGTGGGATTCTCTATCAGAGACTATAAAACAGATGCTGACTCAAGATCATCTCATTCAGTCATGGGTCGTCCAGGGATTCAGATGTGGACATGGAAACTGTGTTTCTTCCTGAGCTGGATGTCCGTGGGCCAAGCGGTGTCAGGACCGTAAGTTACCTCTATACTTAAAAAATAGTAATGGCCTGTGGTTA
>NC_048409.1:24700972-24704633 GCF_013103735.1 Etheostoma cragini
GCTGAGACCAAATTCTGTGTGAGTCTCCTGCAGCCCAAAGAGACTCTGGAAATGAGAGTCACTCTGATGTCCCAAGAGAAGAATACAACCCTTCTGAAGGAGATGTGCAGTGAAGAATTTCATACCTGCATTGAATTTAAGGTCAGTAAGGTTCCTGATTTGATTCATGCGCCCATTTCCATAAAATGTGTTGAAGAAATTGAGTTGGAAAACATTGATAGGATTTTATAACACATACAGAACCACACATAGATTGTAAAAGAAAGCACTGACAAATTGTGTAAATTGATAACCGCTGTTTGTGATTTTAGGATTGTATAAATTCACGAGACAACAGATCGAGTTAAATATTCATAAATCAAATCATTTTTAATGGGATGTAATGACTCTCTTGGTGTCTATAAAATATATTTCTGTCACAGGTTCCTTTAGTGCAGGATGAAGTGGTGCAGAACTTGGAGGTGGTGGTACGAGGCAACGAATTCTACTCTAGAGAAGTCCGAAAAGTTAAGATCAAAGTCTATAAACCAATGACATTCATCCAAACAGATAAACCAATCTACCTCCCAGGACAAACAGGTAATTTTGAGCTGATGGATTTTTACTTGATTTATGTTTGTTACGTTATATTTGCTTTTTTAATCTATGTTTGCTTTGTTACTCATATAGATTTCTTGACCTTTGTATTAACTATAATACAAATTGAGGGCAGATCCCTTCCATAAGCCTATAGTTTTTTTTTTTGATTGTTTTTCCTCACCTGCACAACTTGCTTCTTTTCTTATGTTTTCACGTTTATGCCGCTGTGCAAATAAATCACCTATGACATAGTACAAAAGATGGTACCATATATAGACAAGTTTTCTCTTTACAAATTACAGTGCATGCAGCACTACGTAGAAAATGTATGGCCACAATATGATTATCTTATATATTGAGATTCCCAGGATTTAAAAATTAAGCCACAAAATGATATAAATTTTGTCTTATCTCAAAATTTGTGTTATAACTTATCAGCAGTTTTCATGATAAACTATCCAGCACTTTATTGAAATCCAAGGCTGTGGCCAGATTCCTAAATGTTAATACAAATTATGCACACTGATCTGAAAGTGAGTTTCCTTCTTGGGATATTCGGACATTGTCCACTGATTACATTATTATTTATTGTATGCATTTCTCTCTCAGACAACGAGGGAATGCCAATAGTAAACTATTGAGTTTTCTCACCTTTTTTAATTTCTTTTAAATCTGATGTACTTTCTCAGTTAACAAAAGACAATCACTGACCTTTTAGGATGTTTAACACTACTGTAGAAGAGCTGTAAAGGCTTCATGTAATCTCTCTGCATGTCTCTCAGTGCAATTCAGAGTCATCACATTGGATACCAAGTTTAGACCTGTCAATCAGCTGGTGAGTGTTTGAACAGTCTTTCTTTATTTAGGTCTAATTTATAAACCGTATTAAAGAAATGGTTTGACAATTACTTTGGATTGAACCAGAATATGAGCTCCAGAAGAAGCTCTGGGTCAATAGTGCTAACCACAGCCTCTTTAGGTAAACCTACCAAGCGGCTTTAAAGGTTGTTGACCCAGTGATAAATCCATTTTAACACATGTTTCTCATTTTGCAACATTTTGTCACATCATCCCATTCAATTTTAAATAACAGCAGAAAATACACACTTTAGCTTAAATTAGAACTTTTTTCCCCAAAAAAATGTAAATACTCCTGAGGACAAGCCTTTAAAAAAAAATTTTTTTAATGTTTTGTGTCACACGTACATTTTATATAAAATCGTAAGTATAAGAGCTGAAGTCTGAGTTTATCATCTTTAACTCACTGTGTGATGAGCGCAGTACAAAGCAGCTTGTGCTTTAACAACTCTTTCTTTCTTTCTTTACAGTACAATATAATCGAAATTGAGGTAAGACTAATACATACACTTACACACACCATTGGGTATAATGAACTGAAAGTTCAAAAAACTTTTTTTTAAGTTTGATTCAATACAAATACTATAAAACAAATTCCTTTAAGAAAATCATAACTCAAGCTATATTTACAAGCATTTTCTGGTGATATTGACAGCCTTCATCAGTAGATGGATGGAGTTCAATTTACATGTTTTTTTTAATTTTATAAATGTGTTTTTTGCACTGCATAAACCCCTCCAAGACTAGCTAATAATAGCTAGTAAGTGGACCAAAATATAAGATGAGTTTGTCAAACTACATAATACTTGATTAAAAAAGGATAGAAGACAAACATGTGTATTAATATTTTTTGCAGCAGTGAATGTACATCTTCCCATTATACAGACCAATATCTGTAAATGGGCCCTGATATTAGCCTGTAAGTACATTCACCAGGATGTAATTGAGAGTAATTTCAAAATGCTTCAACTTTTTTAGGCGTTTTTTTCCCACTGAAAGTCAAGAAGTCCAACTTTTTAAACCAAACTATGGCCCAGTTTTATCTGCCATCTTGTGGAAGGAGATGAAGACTATCTTTTCCTGTGTTTTTCTTTTTTAAACTGTTTTTGTGTAAACATTTTGAGTTGCCCTGTTGCTGAAATGTGCTATACAAATAAAGCTGCCTTGCTTTGTATTCACGAGTTTCCTATTGTCACATGTTCTTCTTTACTTCACTTAACAGGATTCTACCAGCAACAGGATTGGACAGTGGCTGAATGAAACTTCCAATAGTAAGATATTGCAGCTTTCTTACGCCTTGAACTCTGAGGCCCGTGAAGGAGCCTACCAAGTTACTGTGTCGATTGGGTTAGATAAAATACAACACAGCTTCAAGGTGGAAAAATACGGTAATTTTTTAATTTTTTAAAATCCATTTCAATCCCTGTGTAATGAAGCAGAGTTCTAAAAATCATACTTTGTCCCCAGTTTTACCTAAATTTGACGTCAAATTAAATGCGGCTAATGAAGTAAGTATTAATCAGGAAGAAATCAAGGCTGAAGTATGTGCAACGTAAGTAAAAGCTATTTTGCACATTACATCACTATAATCTAAAATACATTAGTGAATGGTTAATTTTCAATGTTTTTGTTTTTCTTTATCTATTTAGGTATACATACGGCCAGCCTGTGCCAGGTAGTGTTGACATCAAGGTGTGCCGACCTTTTAGTGCCTATGTTGGTATACCCCTTATATACACCCCTGAACATCCAGAGGGAATCCCTGAAATACAGATGCCTTGTTATGAGGAGACAAAGCAGGTACAGTAACTATGGTGACTCATGAAGCAAGGTGCATGGACCTTACATATCCTCCTACATAATGTACACAGTGCACATTTAAAACAACATATTGTCATCTGTCTTGTCAGTTTAACGTACAAACTGAGGAGCATAAGCCTTAATTTTTACACAATAGAGATAGTAGTTAGATGTAAACATTTGACAGTTCAAAGTTAAGAAGTAATAAGGGCATGACGTGTGGAAAGTTTGAAATTTCCTTCATTTTTTTTTTTAATCTTATTTTATTGTACTTTCTAGACGGACAAGAGAGGTTGTGCCACTTTTATCTTTACAATGTCAACTTTCACAAAAATTGCGCAAAAGGCACTACGAGATTTACTGCAACTCACTGCAAATATGGAAGAGGAGGGCACAGGCAAGTCATACAATTTATTGTATTTAT
>NC_048409.1:24704733-24713364 GCF_013103735.1 Etheostoma cragini
AGATGGCTAAGCAGAGGAAAAGTACTGAACAGATGTTTCGAGCTGCGTGAGGAAATATGTCAATTCCTGGAAACCAAAAGGGAAGGATACAGTAGAGCTCCGGGAGCAAAAGTTCCTGTGTGAGCTGGCCTTTCTCTGTGACATCTCGAGCCATCTCGATGCGCTGAACCTGCAGCTTCAGGGGCGGGGCGCATCATCACAGACATGTACGCTGCAGTGAGGGCCTTCAAAACTAAACTGTGCCTGTGGGAGAATCAGATGCTGCAAGGAAACCCTTGCCATTTTCCCTCCTGCCAATCCATAAAAGCGCAGATCTCTACCGCCGTGTTCCCATGCGCAAAGTTTGCTGAAAAACTCAGTGTTCTCGCCGCTGAGTTTAGCCGGCGATTTGCCGACTTCGATGCCCAGAAATGCAAATTTGAACTGCTTAGTAATCCCTTCGCAGTTGATGTGGAAAATGCACCAACCAACATCCAAATGGAGCTGATTGAATTCCAGTGCAACAACACGCAGAATTCAAAGTATGATGCTGTGGGCACCGCACAGTTTCCACGGTTCATCCCTGACACAATGCCTCAGCTCCGCACCCAAGCTGCTCAGATGCTCTCCATGTTCGGCAGCACTTATCTATGCGAGCAACTTTTCTCCTTGATGAAGATGACCAAAACAACTCACAGGAGACGTCTGACTGATGAACATCTTTGCTCGATACTGAGGATTTCTTCAGCTCAGAGCTTGAGCCCAGACATTGATGAACTAGCATCCAAGAAGAGATGCCAGGTATCTGGCTCGGGCACATCAGATTAGACCAGTGTGCAATAATTTACGTTTTCTTTATGCACTTTTTCTTGCTACAAGGCATGGGCTTGAATGGTTGATTGATTTATTATCATTTTATTTGTAAAATTATTAGCCAGTGGAAAAAGTTTATTTTGGTATTTAAATCAGAAGGCTGCAAATAGAAAAGAGGCATACAATTTTTATTTAAATTTTATTTATTTAATAAATGAATGCCATTGATGTGTTTTTTCATTTGAAATTCAATTTTGCATGCCTCCACTATTAAGTTATATATTGTATGGTAATAAGTGATGCTTGTTCCATATTCAATGTTAAAGCAAAACTTGTTTAGGTCCATATTAAAAGGTTAATTTGTTCAATGTTGGCCCGTGACTTTGTTCAGGTTTAACATTTTGGCCCACTGGGTATTTGAGTTTGACACCCCTGCCCTACAGGTTGGAAGCCGAAATGTCCATTGTCTTATTTGGTACAACAGATCCGCTACCCGATCTGGCAAACTTGCATATTGCGGTTATAGCCGGTAGAGAGCCACAAAGCGAATGCAGCAGTGCCGTTCACCCTGTTAAAAATGTTCCACTGTTGCTTTAAATCAATTTAATGTGTTAATGTTAGTTCTGGAACATTGCCCTTTACCCAGCGTGGTATGTTTGTTTTTGTCATGCAAACAGCTCTTAATGATTACTAGGGTCAAAGTACACACATTTTCCAGTAAATAAACATTTGTGAACTGATAAAGTCACATACAGGCAAAGTGTACTGCTTCCCAGGCGTATATATGCTATTTAGATTTTATGTTAAATATTGTGCAATTTGTTTTGAATTACTCAGTGTTTTGACAAGGTTAATTAATGCCATTTAACAACCTGCAAGTGTCAGCCCTGGTAAATTTAATTGTACAGGATTTTATTCAAGGTTACTTAACATGAAAAACCCATTTGCCTTGATTAGGGTTTTAGTTTGTTACATATATAAACTTTGCTTTAATAATCTGTATTGTATTGCTCTGGAAACTACAGTGATTTAAGAAACAGACATACTTATGTCTGACTTTAATTGAATTGATCCTCAGCACAAATGTTTGCACCTATTTATGTAAGCAGAGAAAACCGTAGTATGTTTTCTCTTTTATCACTTGCATTATACAGGTGATGGTGCAGAAAGGAGGTGTAGTTCTTGTAGATTTATGGCACTTTAAAGACAGACAGATTAAGCAATTCTCCACAGCTGCCTTTGCATGATTATAGTCTGTTTTTAACTATGGTAAATGACCCTTTTTCTCTGCAGACATTTTGACATGCTATGGTAGGGTGAAGCAGGTGTTACTAATAACATTAATGATGACTGCATTCAAAACAGGTGGTGAAGTTCAGGGCCCTGATATTTTGCATATTGACTCACTGGAATGGCACACTTGATGGAACAGAGACTTGGTAACACCTGCATTTGTTTGAATGTAATACTGTATTTTACAGTGAAATGTACAGGTAGATGGAATACCTGTTAGGCATTGCTGCCGGTAGCACCTCCTCCGGTGCCTACGGGTCAGCTAAAGGGTCATCAGCCAGGAACCACCATTCACCAACGTTTCACCCCTTTAATCCTGGAATGTCTCCTGGTTGCAGAGCAGTGACAAGGACATATCCCTGTCAGTCCCTGCAGCTGATATGTGTTACCCTCTCCGGCTGTTGTCGGGGTTAGTTGTTAAATCCCCAGCTTGTCTCTCATTCTCAGCCAGAGCCTAAAGCTCCCCTCCTCCACTAGTACTTTGGTTACCTTCATTAGGTTCCCTCCGGTCACTCCTGCGTCCCTCAGAAGACGTAGGGTTGACAGCCCCACGTAGCCTAGACTTCAAACTCTACTGGATAGATGGTGGTCTTCGAGCCAGGCTCCTGGCACTCAGCAGCCGGTTCTGAGTACTTGGCCTTCTTGCGTTCATAGGCGGCATCCATCGCCCCTCCACTGGTATTGTGATCTCAATGAGGAGCAGAGATTTTGCTTTGGTGGACCACACCACTATTTCTGGGCTGAGAGATGTAGCAGTGATCTCGACCGGGATACGGAGCTGCCTGTCGAGGTTGACTCTCATGTTCTACTCCTGGTCAGGGGAAATGGCCTAGGTGTTTCTGTTGGCCTACAGTTTCTTCTCCCCCCAACTTCCGTGAAAAAGCTGATGTGGTTGTGGTTCTCTGCCGAAAGTACCCCCTTTGCTGCCCTATCAACAACCCTTCAGGACATCAGCTAGCTTTCTCAGGACCTGGTTGTGGTGTCATCTGTAGTGTCGCTGGGAGAGCGTGATCTTACAGCCTGACAAGATGTACTGGAGGCTTGCGTTGAGAGTATTGCAGAGCATTCCTCACTCACAAACCAATGGTAAAGGTTCCAAGGACAGGGAAGTGTGTTGTAGGTTGAGCGGATGAGGAAGAGCCTTGCCTGTGAGATCTTCCACAGGTCTGACCAGGTGATGTTTTGGTTGAAAACTCCCTCCCAGGTTGTCCAGCTTCCCTGTCAACCTTCCAAAACCACAAGGCCTACCACAAGGCTTTCAGACCCTATTCTCTGCCAGCGTTGCCTTCCTACAGTTCTTTAGGAGTTGAAGGCGCCTTTGCACTAGATGGTCAATCTCCTTTTCCCTCCTTCCCTTCCCCTAACGGTCTTCTGGTTGGAGGACACTTTTACATAGTACTTTTTAAAATGTATATATATATATATATATATATATATATATATATATATATATAGGGACAGAGACAACGTCTCTCTTTTTATGTTTTATCAAGCAACAGTACAAACATGGCCATGGGTAGTTTTGCTAGGGCTGTGTTTATGTTTGCGGTTCTACAAAGAAATACCTAGCATAGTAAATGCTCCCATACACAATGCATAGGCACCATTTAAAAGCCAGCAAACAAAGACAACAAACCCACTATTAATCACATTATCTTAAAGCTGAGCCTATGCAGCTCCGCCAGACCCGCTCCGTTGTAACTCTTATCTACGCCTCCACCACCACCTGTACCTCTTCTGTGTTTTGTTGGATTAAACCTTTTCTTTATCTTTTCATCCGCGCTTGTGTTTGTTTCTGTGTCTGGGTCCAACCTATCCCGCAACAAATGCAGTGTAACGACTGTAGTATGTAAATAATGCACCTCTCCCCCTTTTATTACTTATCAACTATTTGATATATCTGATCTAATCTAATATAAAAAGCATAATACAATGACTATTATACACAATTCAACAATGTTTTCTTCATATTATCATAATGAGAATTTATATTTTACTTACCTACAGGAATAAAGGACAAATTATACACCTTACACAAAACTACATTTTTAAAACTTAAACATTATCTTACCATTTAATTGAATACAACTTATACGGTTACAAGAGCATTTTTTCCTACTACAAACCGTTTTTTCTATTTCACTGGCGGATGCCTTTGCATTCTGACATAATACAATTAAAACGCCGTTCATTTTGTCTAGCTTCTGTCACATTCAGATGTTCACTGTGATGGTTTGGGGTTCTTTATGGGGGTAGTTTTTCCGTCTTGCTTCCTTGTTTGTTTCTTGGTTTTCATCCCGGTCCTGTGTGGTTCTCTGTCTTGTGATTCCCGGTAAGTGTCTGTTTGTTCTACTTCCTGTTATTTTGATAGTCAGCTTCCTGTCTTGTCGTGTCTAGTCTTGTCTAGCTTCACTTTGTTTGTCTGATTGTCCCGCCCCGCCCTATTGTGATTCACCTGATGTCTCACCTGTTCCCCGTTACCTCATTACCTCCTGTATTTAACCCCAGTGTTTCCTTTGTCTCTTGTTGGATCATTCCAGTTTTGTTTGCCGTCGTCCTGTGACCTGTCAGCTTTGCCAGTCCATGTTGTATGTTTGTCTTTTTCTCCTGCCCAACTGTGCCAGCTGCTTGTTCCTGTTTTCCCCGTGAGTTTTTCCTTGTGACGTTTACCCTGCCTTGTCATCGCCTTCCCCCCGTTTTGGATTGTGGATTCTTGGATTTTGTTTTGTTCCCTGTGTTTGGTTGGACTGTTATCTGCAATAAACTCTGCTTAAGTTCCCTCCTACTGCTCTGCATTTGGGTCCTCCTTCCTGCACCATAACATTCACATGATTAAGGGCCATTTTCTGTCCCACTGCATATCTGACAACTCACCTACTTTCTGTGAGAGACTGTAGCCTACATTCTGCTGAATTACAATCCTAAAGATGGTCGTGATTTTATTTTGTATTGCAAACGCCAAAATATGCATTCTTAAAATTACACTATGCTGTGTAAAAAAAAATTTAATGACTTAATCGCACGATTAAAAACACGATCCTCCAAATCCACAGGAGGGAAAGACCTCTTGATGAGATAGTAGAAATGGAATTCCAAACTCAGGCCTGAAGTTCAGAGTCCAGCCCGCTGGCCACCACGCTCTCTCCCGCTCTTTGGCCGCCGGAGAGGAGACACGCCGCTCCTCCGTCACACCCACCACACAGTCCCACAGTACAGCTATATGTTAACAGATAAAAGGTTTTCAGACGCGACCTTCAAAAGAAAGAAAAAATAATAATTCACTGTTCTGGTATTATTTCCTTTTTCTTTCAGAGCGACGTATTCGCTGTTTCTCCCTCTGCAACAAGTTTTGAAAAGAAAAAAATGGTGCTGCGCCATCTTCTTTACGTTTAAATCAGACTACAGCAATAAACAGGCATATGAGCTCAAATCAAAACTCAGCACAGTAGATGTAATTTAACATTGGCCACATACGTCGTTAGTAATATGCTTAAACATTATAAACAGTTTAGCAAATACATTGACACTGACTGAACACAAGAGCTACGCTTCCTCCTGAACTAGCTAGATAGTACAGCAGCCTTTAAGACTGTCTCCCTCAATCAACTGTACGCTAACATCGTACAATTTGTAATAAAAGTTGGGAATAATCATGGTATATGAGCTTACCTATGTTAACAGATAAAAGAATTTCTTAATAAAGAATATCTTAAGTAAAGTAACAGCTAGCTAGGGTCAGATAGGAATACTTGTGAAATGCATATTGCAAAATCTCAATTAAGCTTGCACCTAAGTTATAACATCTTTTAGTTTGCTAACATTAGCATAACGTCAGCTAGTTCGAAGCGTAGCTTTGCTATGCATAGGCTACCCATTACATTGGCAACACATTTCCCGTATTTATGAATGATTAAACATGGACTTACCTGCAAATGATGCACAGGCATCATCTCGCAGTTTCTTCTTCTTTCTTTTCCTTTCTCTGCTCCTGACTCCTGCTGTCTTTTCGAGGCCATTTCCAAAAAAGTTACTATTAGCCTACTGTCAAATTTCGTCGGGCACAATCCAACAGACCACTGAGATAACAGGGGAACTTGGGAAGTTGGGGCGGGGGTTCCATCGTTAGTGTCGTGAGCAACTCTTGTTCTGTCTGTTTTGTGATGTACATGCCTAAAAAGTGCTTATTATTTCCATACTGAAAAAATATCGACATTAAGAGAAGAGAGCAAAACTCAGAACTAACTGGAGAGACTGTAAAGCAAAACCGCAAAAAAAATGTTACCATGGAGGAATGGAGGCTCTCTAATAAACATATATCCACATATCACGCTGAACATGGACAGTCGGCAAAGTTGAGATTCAATTTCTGGCACATTTAACCTGGCCTGGTTTTTACCCACATCTTCAACTGGGACACCAGGGTGTGTGCACTAGCAGCCTCTAGTGGTTGCTAGGGTACTTTGACCCACTTGTTGGCTGCCTGCTGTTTGAGAGTGCTTTGTCTTTGTGAGGGTTAACACCTTAGTTTTGATCCTGTTGTGTGGGTTTTAAAGCAAAAACCAAAGTGCATACTCACTAGTAGCAAATTATTGATCGTTACTTGGTTAGCAGAGTCTATGATAAGTTTGCAGATGTCCTCTGTTGAATTAGAGATAACACAAGGAAGTTCCATCACAGCAGTGGTTGCCTTCTTCATTCTCAAACATGGGGATTTTTTTGTCATCATTAAGTACATTATTAATGTTGCAATCCATCACAAGAAGTGCAAGCTCAGCTGTATCTGCACTAATAAAATGTAATACTATATAGAACCCCTTACTGAACTCTTACATGCAGGTGTTTCCTGAATAATACTGCAGCTGGTATTGATAATCTTATGTACTGTTGTTCAAATCTAAGGTATATTTACTATAAACTTGATGTCAGCAATACAAACCACTATAAAAAACATTAGTCATATGAAACACATTTTTCCTTGTTTTCTCAGCAGCCAAACAGCTTTCCAATTCGGCTTAAACTCAAAGATGTATTTCCTCTAAAGGTAAAGGCAAAATGATTCCTAGTAATTAAACACTTAGTGACCTGCTGATCCCAGGTTACCCTGTTGTTATGCTTAGTTTGGACCTGTCCGTATTCCAGTTTTGAGGGAGCCAATTAATCCAAACAATTTCTTGGAGCAGACCCGGGATATACAGTAGCATCAACTTATCCTGCAAACAAATCAAAATCAATCAATTAAAGTTTCAATTCTGGTCACCTGGATAGCTTTATGTCTAATTTCCGTAAAACTTGAGCTAAGAGTAGAGGGAATATTGCATTTTTTTGGTGAACCAAATATACACAAACGTTACCTGCGTCTGTTTGGGTGGATAGGGACTTGTTTGTCCAACATGTTCATAAACTAATAGTATCAGTCTATTCAGTTTATTTGCTACTCCTATGTGGTAAGAAAACGATGAATACATGCAACTTTAACACAAACATACACAAGCAAACATTGAACTACACAATCCTTAAATTTGAAAGTTTATTAAAATGTGTCTGGAAACACGTCTTTAAGCTGCAACTGAAGAAAAATGAGTCCCTTTAAGACGAAGAGTCTTCTCAAAATCCTTGATGTATAATAATTTTGTATGTAGGTTAAGATGTATGTACGGTGGCCGACGGGCAATTTAATATAATTTAAAAGTGTTTTCTTGAAGTTGGTGTGTTTTTCTTTTCGTATCATTTGTGTATTTGCAGCACATATGTGTATTTGGTTGTGCTGTGTGTACCTGCAGCATGTTTGTGTATTTGGTTTTGTTGAGTATACAGTATTTGCAGCGCGTTTGTGTATTTGGTTTTGTTGAGTATACAGTATTTGCAGCGCGTTTGTGTATTTGGTAGTGTTGAGTGTACAGTATTTGCAGCGTGTTTGTGTATTTGGTTGTGTGTGTATTTGCAGTGCATTTGCCAAATGCGCATACGTTTTGTCATATAATGAAGTTGTTTTCTTAATTTGCATGTGTTTTCTGAAATTGCAGGGCGTTTTGCCCCTGTCGGCCACCGTATATATAGACTAAGAATTTATCGTTTTATAAAATAATCCGTTCAGCCAGTTCACCTGAGTTGGTGAGGGTTTACATGCATGCTGTATTATAAAAATAATATATTTGCTAAATTTGGATTTTGAACTGCTTTAGGAGATGAGATTTTTAGATTCTCCAAGAGTCTGAGAGTTTAGATGTTATCTGAAGAACACTTTTTGTATTTCCACACTAATCTGAGCTGCACAACTTCTGTTCTTCGGATAAAACACACAATAAATACAAAGCAGAAAGATTAACAGTGGAAATTACACAAAAGACAAGTTTCAAATGGGACATTAAGATTACATTATTTAATTATCCATTATGCATGTATTTCACTTCAGACTCAGTAGTTACACAGCTGTAAGTGGTTGTGGCAGAATACTAACAAGGAAATACAAACAGACATGGTGTTAAGTACATAATATGTATCATCTGGATGACTCGAGGACTGACCACACGCTCTTCAAGCTGCAAA
>NC_048409.1:24713464-24715511 GCF_013103735.1 Etheostoma cragini
GGCCACTGGTTGGATTTGAACGCCGGCCACTGCCACGGACTCAGCCTACATGGGGTGCACGTTCTACCGGCTGAGTTAGAAGTCGCCCCCCGTAACATAACAGACATTTTTGATCCCATTTGAATTGAGCCATGGATTACAAATATGATGATTGTCAATTTAAAATATAATTTTTCAACGAAAGATAAGCTCAGTTTATTGATAAACTGTTGAAGTATAAGACTTATACCTATACGTAAAACACATCATTAGACAGACTACACACTTCAATGTCGCATAAAGCTAAGATGTCTCTGTGTATCGTACCAGGAATGTAAAGTTACACTGGAAGTGCAGTTTTGCAGACATGGCCATCCCGCTGTACTGAGAACAGACAATGGTCCACAATAGCTGAGTTCAAAAGCTTTTGTGAGAGCTGCGGCATCTCACATCGCACATCATCCCCTCACACTCCTCATGCTAATAGGGAGGCCGAGCGAGCAGTACAAACGATCAATTTGCTCCGCAAGAGCACAGCAGTAGCAAATCAGTCACGTCAATTCTCGAGTGATGAGCCCTAGACTGAGCCAGCTGAGGCTGCTTCTAGCCAAAATGGCATTGTCACCTGGTGTTGCTTTCATCTGTTGGAAATCTCCTAGACTCTGGCCAAGTTCATCCTTCTGGGTCATACACCACAAAAAATGGCAGAATGGTGAAAAAGAGTGGATTTGTGACTGTTTCTTTGTAAAGTTTAGAGAGTAGTTGAGCTGTTCTGTGACTTACTTTAAGTCAAGCTACTGTAAGGTTTACAGCAACAAGTCAAGTTGCACACTTCCTTTCCATTGTTAATGTGCCAATATAATATTGAATTGGTGGCTTAATTTCAGGTTTGTGCTAATGTTAGCCTTGTTATATAATGCTTTCACATTCTCTATAATTACATTATGTCCTTCTCTGAAGAGGGAGGAGATGTAATGCATGATTGGTGCTAGGGGCTCTATTCAGAATTGTGACTTTACTCTTAATGTCCATTCTCAGCCACTGTACCTCTCTGGGTGGGTTTTGATGTTAACGTATGAGTTTGAGTGACTTAACTAGCTGCCTTCGCTACAAGCTAATTGACTGTTCAAACAGGTAACATGCCTTAGGTTCTAAAATGTAAATGTAAATGTGCTGTATTTATATAGCGCTTTTCCAGTCTTAACAACTGCTCAAAGCGCTTTTACATCTACAGGGAACATTCACCATTCACACACATTCAAACACTGTGGCCGGGGCTGCCGTACAAGGTGCCACCTGCTCATCAGATAAACATTCACACACATTCACACTCCGATGCGCAGCACCGGGGGTAACTTGGGGTTCAGTGCCTTGCCCAAGGACACTTCGACAATGACTGCAGGGGCGGGGATCGAACCAAAAACCAGCCAATGTCGCAGGCAACACCATAAGACTGCTGCAACGTCCAAAACCTTTCCTGCAAATCTTTGGTGTGAGCTGGGTTTTACTGTCAACACTAGTTGTATGCTTAGTTTGGTTTTAGGTTAGAAAATTGGCAATATTACAATCTTTTAAACAACTCCAATTTGCATTTATAGTGCTTCTATATGTTATCACAGTGTGTTACCTGCAACACAAGGGTTGATGTATTCTCTATCAGACTGGTCACCTTAAGGGAAAAAAAGGAGAAAATGAGTCAAACTTGCATCATGTGTTCAATAGTTTATCATATTAAAGATGCAGTAGGTAGGCCTAAGAATTATAAAACTAACTTTCTGTCATATTTGCTGAAACTGACCCTGTTTTTGAGTAGGACTTCATTAGGCAGGTAATTTAAACTGAATAATCCCCCCGGCTCCACCTACAGCGTGTAGTGTGATTTGCAAAAATCCACAGCTCCCTGTTCAGAGCCTCAAATCAGGGCCAGGCTAAGTCCTGGATCTTCACAATCCTACCTACAGCACCTTTAACATACTACTATAAATTATTTTTCTGATAACTGCTCAGGTTGGTGTACAGATACCACGGAGCAGTGTGTGCTGTGACTTCAGTGAATGAGGTTTAGAGA
>NC_048409.1:24715611-24717675 GCF_013103735.1 Etheostoma cragini
ACTCAGTGCCTCTCCAACTGCTGAAGACCTGGGCTACGCCAGCCGCATCGTCAGATGGCTGACTAGCCAGCAGAACTATTACGGAGGATTCTCCTCCACACAGGTACAGCTCAAACAGGGTTAAGATTAAGTGTTTCTTTAAATGTTGACATTTAGCTTATGAGGTATAGCAGCATTTTCTCCACTTAAGGACCGTTCGTTTTTTAATAAAGGGGATACCGGAGGAGATTTGAGATCTTTAGTCAAAATAGACCTGACCCTCCCTTCACCAGTAATACATTTTTCTATGACCCTCCAATATGATTGGGGTAAAAGGCATTAACCTCTCCAACAATTTATTGATGCCTTCTGTTCTGGTTTGCACTTGGCAGAGATGTACAGATAGCCCATCAACCATAACACACACAACCTGACAGCTGCCTTCTCATCTTATATATTACACTCCACTGTTTTGGTGGCCATTTGAGTAGATTTACTTACTAACATTGTTGTGGAAACACAATAAGCGTGGGAACTAATTGCAAATTTACTGCATTACTTCAAATACTCAGATACTCCTCTAGTGAACCAGTGATCACATAAAATAAAACTATAAAACATTGAGACCATTCAACAAAGCACACTGGCTGATAACCCATATTGACAGCCGGCCCTCCCAATCACTCAAACACTAGAGAACTTTTCCAAGTGACCAAACACCAAACAAGCCACTTTGAAATGTTGCTGTTTTCATGAATAAAACAGTTCTGTGAACCTCCCCAGCTAGACTAAGTATCGTTGGTTAGCCCTAACCTCAACAAAGAATAAAAAGACATGACCCCCCCCATTTACCTCCGGTGGTCTATTCCATAAATACCAAATGATCCCTTATAAAAAATATTAAAGCCTTAAGTTTATCTTTCAAATTATATTAAAACTAAACTCACATTATTTAGACATGCATAGTTCTCACAGGTCAGCAACATTGCCCAGTACTTCAACAGTTTAGTGTCAGTTAAACCATACCAAGAACAACAGTGTATTAGCCCATTAACCACAAATTAAATGTGCATACTATTGTGTTTTAAATGGTAATTTTCTTAATTGATTTCTGTATGACTCCTACATATGAAAGTTGTAGGTGTAAACAAAAAGAGATTTACAGTTGTATAAATTTAAGCACAAGTATTAGCTATTTTTTTATATGTGTGTTGTAGGATACCGTGGTGGCTCTTCAGGCTCTGGCTCTCTACTCCACTCTGGTGTTCAGTCCAGTGGGTTCAACCACAGTGACAGTCCAGTCTCCCAGTGGCCAGCTGACGTTTGATGTGAATCAGAACAACAAACTGCTCTACCAGGAGAAGAAGCTGCAGGACGTGACAGGAAAGTACAGCCTGGAGGTGAAGGGGACTGCATGTGCTGCAATACAGGTCAGTGGTTTAATGTACATAAACCCCCAATCCTGATGCTTCATACTCTACATTTGAACCAATTTGAGCAGCGAAAATTGAGATTCTTGTTCACTTTTTATGTGTCATGCCTCTAAGTGGCCCATCCCACACATAATTACATGACACCAACACAACAGTAACTAATTCCACAGCTTTCAGTCCAATGTGCACACACAAAATTCTTCACTTTGCACAAAACAAAGAACAAATAAAACATACCACAGGTACCACAACACAAAAGTGCAACCCATACATTGTCCAACTAAAGCCAAACACCTCATACACAAAAAAATTTTTTTCCTTTTCCCTGTTTACCTCTTATCTAGATTTCTCTTGTCTATAACATCCCAACTCCTGCTGATGTTACTACTCTCAGTGTTGAGGTTAAACCAGAGGCCGACTGCACCAGCAAAAGACCCAAACTCATTCTGAAACTAACATCCCTGTAAGTAATCAACAAGCAGATCCATGACATGTGTTTGGCATCAACTGGTAGATGCTGTTGGTGGATGGACAGGGAGGAATATTTACAGCTTGGTAGCTAAAACTCAACTCAAACAAACGGTAAATGGAGCCCATCCAAAGCACCAGATTGACATTATTTTATGTTCCTTGCATTACAGATACAGTGGAA
>NC_048409.1:24717775-24722583 GCF_013103735.1 Etheostoma cragini
CCAGGGACAGTTGTAACAGGAGATGGTTGTAACACTTTGAATTCCTCCCATCAGAAACAACCTGGAGTGATTATGTTAGTGTCCCTCCATTCTTGCAAAAGCGGGAACCACATTTGAAACTTCTTGACGGCGTTATCTACAAAAGGTTGTTTTTGAGGTAAAAAAATATTTTTCTTTCTGATGTACTTTTTTGGATGCTGTTATGAGATCAAATGTCCATGAAGTCAAACAAGTATTATTAAAATCACTGTTTTGTAAGCTAAAAATAGAAATGGCTAACAAGTGTCAAAGTTATACTGTTTATTTCACTTTTTTCACTGCAATACCTCCGGCTGCTACTGATATTGGCACTAGTTATTAGTGTCTTGTAATAATTTTACATTGCACATACTTTATATTGCACATACTTATATTTATACGGTTTCTTTTTTTACTTGTTTTTTTTCTTTTTTCGGAGCCTTGCAACGCAATATCGCTCAACTTTATATAGTGAATGAGCAGTTTAATAACAATAAACTCTGCCTAAGTCTAACTAGCAGTCAAGCTAGCTCACATGAGATGAAAACATGGTTAGGGGCACTACAACCGTTACAGTATCACCAAAAACTGCATAGATTTCCATTTAATGTGCAAATTAAGAGTAAAATGCCGCAAGCTTATTAGCCCCCCACCCCCTCCCTCCAGAATGTTTAAGTTAAACTTGTTTGTTCTACCCAATAAATACGTTTCTTGCATTATAATTTGACGGCTTCATCTCTTTTTTGTCATGTTGTATGAAAAACAGGTAAACATAACTTGAAAACATGAAATGAATAGTCACAAGAACATGACTGATAAATAATATTTACCATTTTGAGTATATGATTGATTCATTATATATATGTTTTAACATGTTACAACCTGACATGTGTTAACCGTCCCTGGTTCTAACAGTGGAGAGACTGAATTACATACACATTTCATAAAACCACTTAAATACATTGTGTCAGCAGCTGACATATTGAAGTTTATAATATATATAATAACAAATTGGTTATTCCAGTTTAAAGGGTTTTTGATGTATTGCTTAAAATTACAAAAAGTGTTACAACTTTCCCTGGTCTCCCAGGAGGCAATCACACAAAACTGCGGAAAGTGAGCTTTAGAAAAAACAAACAGAGGGCACAGAGGAAAAAGAAACCGGCCACGAAAATTTTACAAAGTATTAACCAGTGCTATTGATCTGAAGGATAAAGAACATAAAACTTATTGCATCGACCAAAATAAACTACCCACAAATGTCATTGTCAAATGAGGCATACAATACTAACCACCAAACAGAAATATGTTAAAAAAAGACTAAATTGACATTTTAAATATTAAGTCATCAGATGGCTTGTTACTCAAGTGAGACAGTGGAAACACCGCAGAAGAATAAAACAACTTAAAAAATAATAGGGTAAGACTAGGCTACATGGGTTGCATTCCAATTAATTCTAACTATTTAAATGCACCTTTACTCCAAAAACCCTTTTTTTATTCATCACTACACTACTGGGGTTTCCTGCCTTTGCTCAAAACTGAGTGTATTTCTACTACTTAAGTGGCATCACGCGGTGAGGTTGCAGCACCCAACTGAATACAACTCAGTTTACCCCCTTCTGTCCACGTGTGTAGGAGATCCGAAATTGGCCTTCACTTCAATGTAAAAACATGAAAGGCCCTTCCTAAAGCCAGTGTTTGGTTTGTTTGTTCTGGGCTCCTGTAGAAATATGGCTGTGCAACATGCCATATTCCTAATGTAGATATGAAGGGCTCATTCTAATAAATAAAAAAAACACCAGTTCTGTTTCAGGTGATTATACAATAATGAAAACATTTCTGCCTATAGAAGCCCCTCTACATCCTACACACTAGTCCTTTTAAAGTAAAATTAACAAAAAACATTTTTGTAAGTATTCATAGTGACAGTTCAGAATCTTTAGTGCTATGCCATAAATATTTATATTGAAGTTAATGCTACAATGCAAATTACATATACACATTACAATCATATTAAAAATGATCTACTCACATCTCTGGGTGTATTCATCTCCAAGAAGGCAGCAGTGATGTAGGCACTGAGAGTAACTTCATCAGACACACCACCCTGTAAAGAAGAAGCATGAGTAATTAGTGATCTAATCTGACTCAGTGGATGCAGGATGTAGGCCTGCCATTGGCCGCGTATTTCAAACAGTATTCTGCTCCCATTTTGCTATCTCCACTCCAAAGTGAGTGTATTCTCCCCATAGCCAGAGACATTGCACAACATTCTGGGCCTGGTAAAAAGGCACTCTATGGACCCCTCCCCGCAACCACAGCAGCTCATTCTAGCATCTTTTTGGGCCATCCTCACACGAGGTTCACGTCAGGCTACGGCACGGGGATAAATGTCTCCAAGTAGCTAAGTAGCCCCGACGTAGATTTAATCCAGAATCATCAATCACGCTTCAGTGCCACTCTCCCCCAGTCTGACGCCCCTGCCTAGAGCAGAATGATAAAGGGTGCAGCCAGACCTTTCTCCAGCGCCAACACAACACAGTGGAGATCTATTCAAAATCCCCTTCTTGTGATCACGGGCGACATTGAGCTGCTTACCCATCCCACTAGTTCAAGTTCAAGACCTTTATTTGTCCCCGAGGGGCGATTTAATTTGCTGCAGTAGCAAGAAATTGACACACAGTACATGACAACAAAGACGACAACATCAATGAAAATACAATATCAAACCAAATGGGGAAAATAAATGCCATTAAAAGTTTAAGTCCCAGTGTACCTTATGTGCCGATGTTACCACATAAGGTACACTGGGACTTAGTCTTTCCAGAGTTAAGCAGAGAGATAGCAGAGGGGACGAAGGAGAATTTGTACCTATTAGTTTTGGCTGGTGACTGACTGAAACAGGAACCGGAGGGCTGCAAATTAAATTCTGTATTCAGGGGGTGAGAACTATTGGACATCATGGATTCTGCCTTTTTAAGCACATGTCTATTATACTACTACAACACTCTTCAGCTTCAGTGGCTTTTAGCTTAGTATTATTATTCCCTGGCTGGTACGATGGAGTCCTAATAGATTTAACTCACCACCTCCACCAAAAGTCAAACCATAAAGTCAGCTCATAACCTCACACAAGATGACTCAATTCAAAGACATGGCAATTTTGGAAGAAAATGTTGTAGGTAGATGTTGCCAGTAGCCGCTGACTGGTGAGTACCAGGATGGATGAATCAACAGTTGAGTTTTTAATTAAGATGGGATGTTTTATTTTCCCAAAATAAGGCCGTAAGGAAAAATACAAAATACAAAAATATCAAAGAAAATAATAAAAATCAAATACTCTCAAAAAAGGAAAAGAAATAGACTTAAGAGTCAAAAAAGGTAAAACAACAAACTAAATACATAAATACAGCTGTATCCAAATTGACTATTAGCTACAATGGTCACGGGCTCTCTATAGACTTTCTGTCTTACTTCATTCAAGGCCTCTCGACTAACTGAAACCTCCCTATTAAATAGTGCTGGAGCACTCATTAGTAAAATGGACAAAACCATTAACTCACACACTACAGGGGTGACTCAGGCGGGAAGTACCTATAAAGTTTTAAACACAGCCAAAATACTAATCTAAGCAATGAGAAACTTTGATAAATATAATGAAAACATGCTTAATCTCACCACAGGCTACATAGGTGTACAATAATTTATGGTTTATAATTTAAACCGGATTGCTTCCGGAAACCGCCCGTCTTCAAAAGCCCCGGGGTGAACAGCAAACTCCCTTTTACTACAGCACCAGAAGACGCCGGTAAGATGACATAGAAATGCTAATATGAATAACTTGTATTACCTTTTAAGGTCAATAAACATATGTCAGTTATTTATTGTATTGTGTTATTGTAACTAAGAAATGTTTAGTGAGATAACATATGGTAATAGTGAACAGTGGATGAAGATGATAAACAGATTGGTGGATGAATGTCTTTAGCGTTAGCATGCATATCACCGTAGTTTCAGCTTTTAAATGTGCGCACAAGAAAGCTACGTGATTACTGTAAGGCAATGGAAATGGATTGAGTAACTGGTAAATTTCAAAACAACAAAAGGTAACAAAACAAACACGTGTCACATACACTAGCATATCACAATACTTAAGAGTCTTTGAAAGTCAGTGTTCATTCACAGATACATTTGAACATTTAATAGTGTTCCCACAGAATCCCTTTTTATCTGACCACTGTTTGATAACTTTTGAGTTTATACTGCTGAACTACACGCCATTAGGCAAAACCTTCTATACAAGATGCCTATCTGATAGTGCTGTAGCTAAATTTAAGGATGCGATTCCGTTAGCATTTAATTCATTACCAAATCACAAAGTAACGGAGGACTCCTATGCTATTAGTCCCTCCCAAATCGATCATTTTGTTGATAGTGCAGCAGGCTCGCTACGAATGACTCTCGACTCTGTTGCCCCTCTAAAAAAGAAGATAATAAAACAAAGACGGTTAGCTCCATGGTATAACACTGAAACTCGCAAATTAAAGGAAATATCGCGGAAACTTGAGAAGATTTGGCGCTCCACCAAACTGGAAAATTCTCGTTTAATCTGGCAAGATAGTCTTGTCGTAATGCCAGAGCAGCGTACTACTCGTCATTAATAGAGGAAAATAGCAACAACCCCAGGTTTCTTTTCAGCACTGTAGCCCGGCTAACGGAAGGTCACAGCTCTACTGAGCCAAGTATTCCCATAGCTCTTAGTAGTAACGACTTTATGAGGTTCTTCA
>NC_048409.1:24722683-24728252 GCF_013103735.1 Etheostoma cragini
TATAGTGTCTTGAGATAACTCTTGTTATGAATTGATACTATAAATAAAATTGAATTGAATTGAATTGAATTGAATTGATAGTGCATCGCTACCGTGATGGTAGCGATGCACTGTGCCAAGCGCCCTGTCACAGGGCCCCCGGCTGCCATTTCTTACTACTGAGGCATGAATGAAAATCCTGATGGTGCATTTCCATTTAACTACTGCTACAGTAAAAGTGTTATTTAGTAAAGTTTACATACTGACCTTATTTAGTTTCAGTTATCATCAGTCATTGGTATACAAGCTCTACAAAAGAAGGACTGTAATTACCTTCATCATGTTGTGGAAGAGCTTTCCTGATTGTTTAAAACAGCCATTTTGTCGTTGTTTACTTTTCAGCCAAGTCACGGATGCTTCCATGTTTGCTGGGTCAATGTAGATGAAAGACTGTGCTTTGGCAAACGATCTCAACACAAATGCAGTCAGCCTAAGGATATTAAAAACAAAAGACAGAAAAAAACACAAGAGGAAGCACTTATGATCCAATTAATGGCTCACGATAATCATCCACTCTACAAGTATGTCGTAGTAAATGTTGAACAACATATAAATATATAATTCATTCTTTTTTGGATGACTGACTAGTAATGTTCTCACCAAGTGTTCCCTGGTCCTGCTCCAAATGTGCTGTAAGCACCGTCCTTATCTTTGTAGTTCAGCTGTCTCTGGTAGCCTGTTTAACAATAGAAACATGCTTATTAGGGCATCTACACATTTGATAGGATTAATGATAAGTTCAGGATTTTGAGTAAATTTGTTGATTTGTTGTTGGTTACAGACTACATTTGATAACTTTAGTGGACATCTGACAGTAAAAAGATGACAGCAAATTAGGGGAGAGAAAGAAGGAATGACATGCAACAAGGTCTCCCTGGTGGCCTAGAAGTTAAGGTGGGGGCCTGTTGTCATCATCGTAACCCAGAGGCCAGCAGGGTGTCCCTGATCTGTAGTCTCTAATTGGAATGACGAGCATTGTCAAGAGATTATGCACGCTGCTCATTATATTTTGTGCAACCAGCACCAGAATGTAGCAAACAGTAGATTTGGCATACGTGATCTTTTAGACGAACTAAAACGGAGACTCACCACTGGTCAGGAAGTTGGTAGCCTTTTCCTTGATGCCTGGGGTCAGCTGCTGTGTGTTTCTCAGGTACTCGAGGATGTAGATGTTTGGGGCGAGGAGTGCCATGTTCTGCTCACCACATCCATACGGCATCTGCAGCAGCCCATCCAGGTTCTTCAGAGCCCGGCCCAGAATGTCACCTGCGCAAACACACAGAATCACTGAGAGGGAACACGTAACTAACCTGACCTTTACTTTCTAATGGGGCTTAAAAGACAAACTGTATGTTCTCATGTTGTTATACCACCTTTTTTAAATCCAGACAGAATCTACTTTAATATGTTGAAGGCATAAATTTAATTTGTATTTTGACTTAACTTTACTTAACTTAACCCAACTGATTCATTTTCATTCTAACCACAGATTTTTATTTTTGATAAAGTCTGTTCCCATCCATCCATCCATCTTCATCCGCTTATCCAATATTGTGTCACGGGGGAAGCAGCTCCAGCAGGGGACCCCAAACTTCCCTTTCCGGAGCCACATTAACCAACTCCGATTGGGGGATCCCAAGGTGTTCCCAGGTCAGGTTGGATAATCCCTACATCTAGTCCAAGGTCTTCCCTGAGGCCTCCTCCCAGCTGGACGTGCCTGAAACACCTCCCTAGGGAGGAGCCCAGGAGGCATCCTTCCCAGATGCCCGAACCACCTCAACTGGCAACTTTTGACGCAAAGGAGCAGCGGCTCTACTCCCGGTTTCTCACGGATGACTGTGCTTCTCACCCTATCTCTAAGGGAGACACCAGCCCCCCTCCTGAGGCAAACCCATTTCGTCCGATTGTACCCTGGATCTCGTTCTTTCGGTCATGACCCAGCCTTCTTGACCATAAGTGAGGGTAGGAACAAAAATTGACCGGTAGATCGAGAGCTTTGCCTTCTGCCTCAGCTCTCTTTTCATTGCAACGATGCAATAAATTGAATGTTATACCGCACCCGCTGCGCCAATTCTCCGACCAATCCCCCGCTCCATTGTCCCTTCACTCGTGAACAAGACTCCAAGGTTTTAAACTCCTTTACTTGGGGTAAGGACTCATTCCCTACCAAAGCGCAGCCCTGGCGGAGGCCAACCTCGCCTGAAACAAGTCTGACTTCTGAGAACCCAGACACAGCTCTCACTTTGGTCACACAGAGACTGGATGGCCCTGAGAAGGAACCCCCTCGCCCCATAATCCCTCAGCACTTCCCCCAGTGTCTCCAGGGGGACCCGGTCATACGCCTTCTCCAGATCCACAAAACACATGTAGACCAGTTTGGCATACTCCCAGGCTCCCTCCAGGATCCTTGATAGACTGAAGATCTGATCCGTTGTGCCACAACGAGGACGGAATCCGCATTGTTCCTCTTCACCCTGAGGTTCACCTATCGGCCAAACCCACCTTTCCAGGACCTTAGAGTAGACTTTACCAGGGAGGCTGAGAAGTGTGATGTGGGATAGCATATCCCGGAAAGACACCTTCCTTAGTCGGATGGCTTCCCTGACTACCGGTGTCCACCAGGGGTTCGTGGGTTGCCGTCCATTGAGGCCCCTAAGACCCTAAGACCATAGCTCTCCACCGTAGCTTTAGCAGTGGAAACTTTGAACATTGTCCACTCAGGTTCAATGCCCCCAGCCTCCACAGGGATGCAGGAAAAGCTTCGCCGGAGGTGTGAGTTGAAAGTCTGTCAGACAAGGGCCTCCTCCAAACATTCCTAATTTACTTGCACTACCCGCTTGGGCTTACCAGGTCTGTCCAGAATCTTCTCCCACCCCCTGAACAAACTCACCACCAGATGGTGATCAGCTGACAGCTCCGCCCCTCTCTTCGCCCAAGTATCCAAAACATATGGCCTCAGATCAGATGAAACGATTATAAAATCGATCATTGACCTTCGGCCTAGGGTGCTCTGGTACCACGTACACTTATGAGCATCCCTATGCTTAAACATGGTGTTTGTTATAGACAATCCATGACACAGAAGTCCAACAACAAATGCCCACACTGGTTTAGATCAGGGAGGCCGTTCCTCCCGAGGTTCACACCTCTCCATGTATCTCCATCATTGCCCACGTGTGCGTTGAAATCCCCCAGCAGAACTATGGAGTCCCCCACTGGAGCCCCATACAGAACTCCATTCAAGGTCTCCAAGAAGGAGAGGCACTCCGAACAAATCTAACTGGTAGCACGCCACTTCCCGCACAAGTTCCGGCTCCTTCCCCCACAGAGAGGTGACATTCCACGTCCTCAGAGCCAGCCTCTGCCGGCCGGGTTTGGTCCGTCGAGGCCCCTGACCTTCACCGCCATCCATGTTGCAGCGCACCCGCCCCCAGCGGTTCCTCCCAGGGGATGGAGAGATAGGCACCATGTAGCTTTTTTGGGTTGTGCCCTGCTGGGCTCCGCGGCAAACCCGGTCACCAGACGCTCGCTGTGGAGCCCTCCATCTGGGCCTGACTCCAGACGGGGGCCCAGGGCTTCCTCCAGGCAGGGTCACTAAATCTCCCTCTCTGTGATTTATAGGGAGTTTGGAAGCCTTTTCCCGTCCTAAAAATGTCTTGGTTAAAGCAATTCTCAATTAAAACTAATTTTCTATTATTCACCAAGGACTGAAACTGAAGCACGGGTAGATCCATCAATAATGTCCTCAGGGAGTTGTATGTCCATTTCCTCTGTCAAAGCTTCCCCTGTGAACAGAGAGAGAGAGAGAGAGAGAGAGAAAAACACTTGGCACTTAAACAAAGATGTCTTTTAGATGAAACGGACAGTTAGTGGATGAGAAAGATAAAATCACAAAAATTGAGGGTTCTTTCACTTATTTAACAGTAAATCATTCTGACGCACCTGCGCTAAGCTTGCCGTAATCACAATGAAGTGCTTTATGCAAGTAGTGGATGTCTCCATTAAATTTTTTAACATTCAATCTACTCCACTTCCAGTATTTGTCTTTTCACATGTTTGATGGGTCATGACTGGTGTAAACCGTACTGACCTTTTGGGCAGAGCAGCCAGTTGTAGGTCTTTGTCATCTCAGTTCCCTCAGCCTGAGAGGGAAAGAAATAATGTGAGTTACAGAGCTTCCATTTGGTTAATGGATAAACATTTTCTGTCATCTTGTTTTTAAGGTACCAACCTTTACTATGAGAGGTCGTGTGACCACGTCAATTCGTCCCCTTTCAAGCACCCTCACAACCTCATTGTCACATGAAATTTGGGATGTCACAGCCTCAGCACTCACGGACACATTTACAACTCCTGAATACAACAAACAGTGTGAAATTTGATTAAGATTTTATCAATAAGGTGGATCTCACTGGATTCACAGATCAAAAAGGGCTCCACCTCAACAGCCTTGTGGATAAAAGATTGACTCTCACCTAAGGCAGAGGGGGCCATGGTCCAGCTGAGGGTCTTGCGCTCATTGCCACACAGGCAGGATGTGTACTGGTCACCAGAGAGGGGGGTAAGGTTGTAATCTAAGGAGGGGGTTGGAGTCACACTGACCTGTGAGAACAAAATATTTAAAAAAGTGGAGATTTTTGGCGAATGCGAAAACTTTTCAAACTGCAGAAAAAGGCTGCAGCATTTAACCATTCCCCGGTGCATCAAGTCTTGAGTGAGGTGACAGAACCGGCCAGGGAGGTGGGTAGAGTGAAGTATGTTTGGATTCATCAGGGTCACACACATGTATATATGCACACATAAGATTTATAAACACACACACACACACACACACACACACACACACACACACACACACACACATATATATATATATATATATATATATATATATATATATATATATATAAAAAACATTTGCATACAGTTCAGTTCTTTGAGAAGAAAATATTGTAATAGCACAAACAACCAGTATTGATTCATCACAAATTATCTCAGGTATAACATAACCATAAACTGAATTAATATTGGATGCATTTCCATTATTTCGGTTCATTTCCACCACAAGATGATTTTTGGCGATCCCTTAACTTTTTATTTAGAGCCATCATCCGGTAAATTATAAATTTAAAAATATTCACTTTGTAAAGTACTTTGGTTTATGACCAATATACCTGCAGACCAACCACCATCTTGTATTTTGTGTTTTGTTCTAAGTAGCTAATTGTAAATGCTAACACAATAAAGGTGGGGAAAATGGTAAACATGAAACCTGCTAAAAGACAGCATGTTAGCATTGCTTTGTAAGAATGTTAAAAATGTTTGTTTTTTTAATTGCATTACCATGATGCAACTGGTCAGGTAGTTGAAGGTGGTTGCCTTCAGTTCAAAGTGCTCCCCCCGGATGATGGAGTAGGGCAGGCTGAGCTCCAGAAAGAAGGGCTGGAAGACAACGATGTTTTTACGTGGAGCCAAGCCAAAACCTTGAGGGGACAGACAGAAAGCCTCCGTCTCCCAGGTGGTGATGGTG
>NC_048409.1:24728352-24741377 GCF_013103735.1 Etheostoma cragini
GAGACAGCACGAAGGTGCACATACATAAAATACAGTCATACACTCAAACACATTTATGACCATCAAACATTCTGTGGCCAAACTCACCCAACGTCCACCAGGTCCCATATCCAGGTCTCAGGGAAGAAAGTGCGGACTGTCTCTTTTGGTGGTTTATTAGGAGATGACAAATCAGGAATCCCAGGAAGTCCAGCCTGGCCTCTGGCCATGGTAGGAACTGAATTATAGCTTAAACCAACACCTGAGAAGAAAATAGAAAACATAGTGTCAGAAAAAGCAATGACACAGTAGCCTGTTTTAATGAGGTAGTAAATATTCAGCATGTGTCACTTGATGGAGCAAAAAAGAAAGTCACCATAACCACCATAACCACCATAAAAACCATTAACACCACGGCCCTGTATGTAGTCTCTTCCTCTGTATCTGAGACATGAAGGCTGTCGGATAATCATGTTCGTTGCCATCTTCATCCCTACATTCTAGATAATCCAGCAATAAAAAGGGATCACTGAAAAGTTGATAAATGTGCAGCAATAATTATATTAGTATATTATTTATTTTGTACACTTGTCCATTTGTGAAGGACGTACCTGGAAAACTGTATAAGCATCAGCTGTCGCACCAACAATGGGGTATGGCAAGACATATCTTCTTGGTCTCACATGCAAACATCGTGCACCATCTTGAACGTCATATGGAATATAGGACATTTTCTTGACCGGCAACAATTGAAATATCTAAAAATAAAGGTTTGGTTCAAAGTTATAAACTGACAATGTTTGATGTTCTATGAAGATCTGACAATTCGGAAACTCTTGGTCACTAACTACTTTTATATCTTCAAATGTGGATGTAAAGTATATTTGTCAAATCATTGCTTTTATCCCTAAGGAAGACTCTTACAGAGAGATACACCTCACATATGTGATCATAACCTTATGCTATAGCATTTTCATGCGGAGGTAACAAATTATGTATGCATATAGTTTTGGTTGATTCCAGTAGTTACCTTGTTTGCATCCAGAGTCTTCCCTGGCTCCTTGATGAGGACGCTCTGGTCAACAGCGCTCACACCACACAGAGATTTTGGCTGGGCGGTAACCTGCATGATGGTCTCCTCTCCTGGGACAGCCGAGGACGGAGAAAAGTCCAGCGACACCTGACACAATCAGAAAAGACACATCTCACCGCCTGGACTTTAGTGGTAGATGACAAACTGGGATCTTTTCAAACTTTAAAAAAGTCAGATTTGAACATGGATTAGACCAACCTATGCAATAGAAGGTTAAAGTGAAAAGTGTGATATTTATAATTGCTCCAAATATTGTCTTACATATATAACTAATTATTTAAACAAATTGATATCTATATATAATTGGCATGTGTATATATATATATATATGTATATATGTATATATATATGTATATATATATGTATATATATATGTATATGTATATATATGTATATATATATGTATATGTATATATATATATGTATATATATGTATATATATATATATGTATGTATATATGTATATATGTGTATATATATATGTGTATATATATATGTGTGTATATATATGTATATATATGTATATATGTATATATATGTATATATATATATGTATATGTATGTATATATATGTATATATATATCTATGTATATGTATTTATATATATATGTACACACATATACCCACATATATATATATATTTTTATACACTCAGTGGTTGAATAATTGGCATATATATGTTCTGTAACCCAAATAGCATATACTTTGATTCTGTATCTACAATCTCCCAAGAAAAGCCTGGCCACATGTCTTAGTTCTTCTCAGGCTGACCTTGTGACTAAAGCATTGCTCAGTAGAGAAGTCAGCGCTGTTGGCGATCACAGTCTCACTGGGGAGGATGGCGTAAACCACAACCTGGACGTCTGGTGCCATGTCTGGAGACACTGTCAGCTTAAAGGACACCTCGCCCTCATTCACTGAAACAACATGAACAATAATCATCACTCACATGCCTCCATACATCGATAGACTGGTTATGCTAATTCAAAGGATAACTTTAAAACAAGTCATTCTTTGCTCACCTGATTTGTCTTTAACTTCAACCCGTTTAACTCCCTGTATAACAATAGCTCCTCTTGATAAGACCTAGGAAATTTAAAAGAAAATGACACATAGAATGAGTAATGCAACAATAAAACTGCATTTCCTTTAACAGCAGATTACAACACTGTGATGTGTATTTGTGTTTCATGTTATTAAGTATGCTACTTAGTAGAATATGTTCATATGATTTATGTCAAAATGTTTGCCATGAACGTGTACTGTGTATGACATCATTAAAAACTTGCCAGCCTAAAATACTGTTGCTAAAATAACAGACCTGGGGCCTGTCTAATAATGTAAGTTTGTACCAAATTGCAAATCAAATGCAACATCAACATATCCAGAGCGGCTTAATAAGATACTGATGCAATTATTGATTCCTGCAGTAAAATGTATTAAAAGGGGAACTCTGAAAATTTGACTCCTCTGAACATGAGTCTGTTACATGTGTTTGGAAGTACTGCAGCATTTGTGGAAAAATGTATCCTTTTGTGACTTTGGAGAAAGAAGACCTCTGTAGCACGCAATTAGCTACATTAGCCACTACTAGCATAACACACAAGAATGTCTGAACACACTTGTCAGTGGTTGAGTTGCATTTTGGGTAATGTAGCTGCTGGGGTTTGACAAGGCAGTATGGAATTACAAAAAAACATCTTTCTGCAGCACTGATTGTGATCTTTTTTCCTAACTAGGAGTTTGTGATTCTCCAGCAGTAAGGGTTAGGTTTCACTCCCACCAGACTGGATATTTAGCTTGATGCACTCAACTCCTATTATTTGGATAAAAGAAACACACATTAATCTGAATTTTCTTTAGCAGACTTGTTTAACAGTTTTGTTCGATACAGCCGTTGCAACTGTAAACAGGGTTAGACCTAATGTTAGTTGGCAACATGGGCTATGCTTAAATGTAGCACAAAACACAAAATCTTCTGGGTATATGGTTCTCAGTCTTACCAGGTAGACTGTGCATGACAGTTATCTAATGTAAAGGTCATTATAAAAACATCTTCCCCATGTCTTGGTAAGAGAACTGGTGACGGGAAAATAGTTCACCAACCACTCACCAGACAGATCACATCCACAATGCCCTGGGCCTCTCCAACTACGGTGTATTGGATGAAGATGTCTTCTTCTTTGTCACAGGAAAGTGGTTCATCCTTCTTCTTTACGTCCAGGGAGCTGACTGTTTTAGTATCAGGAGAAGAAAGTGTGGCCAAAGACATTTTGTGATTGTTAGACTCAAAGTATGGCGTTCTGTAAGGAGGGTAGCCCAGTGTCGGTGTGGCACTAACCTAGAGAGCAGAGGAAATATAGAAATGTGATGATGTGGTGGTTGAAGTAGAAGAAAGCTTCAGTTTTTTCAGCCAACACAAATGTTTAGGTATAGACGTAGTAGACAGTTCCTATGGCATATTGGTCAGTTGCAGCATATTGAGAAACCATTGGAGGTGTCAGATTTGGACTGTTTATCATCTTTGTGACAGTGTTACAATGTGGCTGGCAAATGTTGGATTACAGAGTGCAGTTTCTATGTCTTACTTGTAATTGGATGTCCCCTTTAAAGTCAGCTGTGCGTAATGAGAAAGTGGCGACACCATCATTGTCGGTTGTGAGATTCTGTAACAAACGCGATGACCACCTTTCCCCCTCAAGCAGGAACACCGGCATGTCAGGAATGGGTGTATTATTGTAATAAACAGCTTTAACCTGTTGGAAACACAATGTTGTATCACTGAGAATGCACATTGCTCCAGTTACACTGTGTATAGAATCACATTGAAGAAGTGAAGACCAAATGCACTTACTTTTCCTTCCACATCTGAACCCTTGTTATAAATCTTGGGAGTGTCAGTGAAAGACAACTTTCCAACAACATATGAAATCACTGTGGTCTTCTCTTGTGAGCGTGAAATACCTGTACAAGACGCCTTCATGTTACAACAATGTGTATGCCATATTGTCTCTTTACATGGCATAGTTATTTTGTTATTATAGGCCTACTAATTCTTTTTAAACTATAAATACAATAAATTGTATGACTTGCCTGTGCCCTCCTCTTCCATATTTGCAGTGAGTTGCAGTACATCTCGTAGTGCCTTTTGCGCAATTTTTGTGAAAGTTGACATTGTGAAGATAAAAGTGGCACAGCCTCTCTTGTCCGTCTAGAAAGCACAATAAAATAAGTTAAAAGAAAAAGAAAAAATTAAAGACATTTCAAACTTTCCACACGTCATGCTCTTATTACTTCTTAACTTTGAACTGTCAAATGTTTACATCTAACAACTATCTCCATTCATTGTATAAAAAAATACGGTTTTTGCTCCTCAGTTTGTACGTTAAACTGACAGGACAGATGACAATATGTTGTTTTAAATGTGCACTGTGTACATTATGTAGGAGGATATGTAAGGTCCATGCACCTTGCTTCATGAGTCACCATAGTTACTGTACCTGCTTTGTCTCCTCATAACAAGGCATCTGTATTTCAGGGATTCCCTCTGGATGTTCAGGGGTGTATATAAGGGGTATACCAACATAGGCACTAAAAGGTCGGCACACCTTGATGTCAACACTACCTGGCACAGGCTGGCCGTATGTATACCTAAATAGATAAAGAAAAAAAACAACATTGAAAATTAACCATTCGCTAATCTATTTTAGATTTTAGTGATGTAATGTGCAAAATAGCTTTTACTTACGTTGCACATACTTCAGCCTTGATTTCTTCCTGATTAAAACTTACTTCATTAGCCGCATTTAATTTGACGTCAAATTTAGGTAAAACTGGGGACAAAGTATGATTTTTAGAACTTTGCTTCATTACACAGGGATTGAAATGGATTTAAAAAAATAAAAAAATTACCGTATTTTTCCACCTTGAAGCTGTGTTGTATTTTATCTAACCCAATCGACACAGTAACTTGGTAGGCTCCTTCACGGGCCTCAGAGTTCAAGGCGTAAGAAAGCTGCAATATCTTACTATTGGAAGTTTCATTCAGCCACTGTCCAATCCTGTTGCTGGTAGAATCCTGTTAAGTGAAGTAAAGAACAACATGTGACAATAGGAAACTCTTGAATACAGGAAGAGCAAGTTTCTTAATCTCCTTCAATAAGGTGGCAGATAAAACTGGGCCATGGTTTGGTGTAAAAAGTTGGACTACTTGACTCTCAGTGGGAAAAAACAGCATGAAAACTTGAAGCATCTTGAAAATACTGTCAATTAGATCCTGATGAATGTACTTACAGGCTAATATCAGTGCCCAGTTACAGATATTGGTCTGTATAATTGGCAAATGTACATACATTGCTGCAAAAAATAGATATACACACATTGTCTTCTATCCTTTTTAAATCAAGTTTTATGTAGTTTGACAAATTCATCATTTATTTTGTCCACTTACTAGCTATTATTAGCTAGTCTTGGAGGGGTTTATGCAGTGAAAAAAACACATTTATAAAAAAAATACATTTATACTGAACTCCATCTATCTACTGATAAAGAACATCAAAGGCTGTTAATTTCACCAGAAAATGCTCGTGAATATAGCTTGAGTTACAATTTTCTTAAAGGAATTTGCTTCATAGTATTTGTATTGAATCAAACTTTAAAAATGTAACTTTCAGTTCATTATACCATATTAGTCTTACCTCAATTTCGATTATATCATACTGTAAAGGAAGAAAGAAAGAGTTGTTAAAGCACAAGCTGCTTTGCACTGCGCTCATCACACAGTGAGTTAAAGATGATAAACTCAGACTTCAGCTCTTATACTTACGCTTTTATATAAAACGAACGTGTGACACACAAAACATTAAAAAAAACGTTTAAAAAAGGCTTGTCCTCAAGAGTATGTAAATCTTTGTACAAAAAAAATATTATTATTATTATTTCCAATTAAATGGGATGATGTGACAAAATGTTGCAAAATGAGAAACGTGTTAAAATGGATTTATCACTGGGTCAACAACCTTTAAAGCAGCTTGGTAGGTTTACCTAAAGAGGCTGTGGTTAGCACTATTGACCCAGAGCTTCTTCAGGAGCTCATATTCTGGTTCAATCCAAAGTAATTGTCAAACCATTTCACTAATACTGTTTATAAATGAGACCTAAATAAAGAAAGACTGTTCAAACACTCACCAGCTGATTGACAGGTATAAACTTGGTATCCAATGTGATGACTCTGAATTGCACTGAGAGACAAGCAGAGAGATTACATGAAGCCTTTACAGCTCTTCTACAGTAGTGTTAAACATCCTAAAAGGTCAGTGATTGGTGTTCTGTTAACTGAGAAAGTACATCAAATTTAAAAGAAAGAAAAACAGGTGAGAAAAATCAATGGTTTATTATTGTCATTCCCTCGTTGTCTGAGAGAGAAATGCATCCAATAAATAATAATGTAATCAGTGGAACATTTCCCAATATCCCAAGAAGGAAACCTCACTTTCAGATCAGTGTGCATAATTTGTATTAACATTTAGGAATCTGGCCACAGCCTTGGATTTCAATAAAGTGCTGGATAGTTTTTCACGAAAACGGCTGATAAGGAATAACACTAATTTTGAGATTAGACAGCTCACACAGTTGCTCTCTTTAATAAATATTTTAAATGTGTGACATACCGATTTCTATCATTTTGTGGTTTCATTTTTAAATCCTGGGAATGTCAATATATAATACATTTTCTACGCAGTGCTGCATGCACTGTAATTTGTAAAGAGAAAACTTGTCTATATATGGTACCATGTTGTGTACTATGTCATAGATGATTTATTTGCACAATAACACAAAGTGGCAAAAACGTGAAAATATAAGAAAAGAAGCAAGTTGTGCCGCTGAGGAAAAAAATCCCCAAAAACCTATAGGCTTAGGAAAGGAATCTCCCCTCTATAAGTATTATAGGTAAATACAAAGGTCAATAAGTCTATATGAGTAACAAAGTAAACATAGATTAAAAAAGCAAATATAACGTAACAAACATAAATCAAGTAAAAATCCATCAGCTCAAAATTACCTGTTTGTCCTGGGAGGTAGATTGGTTTATCTGTTTGGATGAATGTCATTGGTTTATAGACTTTGATCTTAACTTTTCGGACTTCTCTAGAGTAGAATGCGTTGCCTCGTACCACCACCTCCAAGTTCTGCACCACTTCATCCTGCACTAAAGGAACCTGTGACAGAAATATATTTTATAGACACCAAGAGAGTCATTACATCCCATTAAAAATGATTTGATTTATGAATATTAAACTTGATCTATTCTATGTTCAATTGTTAAAATCCTAAAATCCCAAATGTATTACAACAGCAGTTGTCAATTTACACAATTTATTTATTCATATTGTGTGCTTTCTGTTACAAATCTATGTGTATGTGTTATAAAATCCTATTAATATTTTCTAACTCAATTTCTTCAACACATTTTATGGAAATTGGCACATGAATCAAATCAGGAACCTTACTGACCTTAAATTTAATGCAGGTATGAAATTCTTCACTGCACATCTCCTTCAGAAGGGTTGTATTCTCCTCTTGGGACATCAGAGTGACTCTCATTTCCAGAGTCTCTTTGGGCTGCAGGAGACTCACACAGAATTTGGTCTCAGCTCCAGATTCAAGGACTGCAGGAATGGCTACCATGTACTGCCTACAGACACAGACACACATACAGTAGACATCTCACTGGATCTGACATGGAAACAACCCCAACCCAAAAGATTATGCAGTGTAAAATCCTTCCCCATGATCAATTAATTTAACCACAGGCCATTACTATTTTTTAAGTATAGAGGTAACTTACGGTCCTGACACCGCTTGGCCCACGGACATCCAGCCCAAGAAGACACACAGTTTCCATGTCCACATCTGAATCCCGGGACGACCCATGACTGAACGAGATGATGTTGAGTCAGCATCTGTTTAATAGTCTCTGATAAAGAATCCCACCTCCACAAACACACTGTCCCATCCCCTCTATTTGTTTTTAAGGTAACCCATTCAATCATTTATAGACTTTTTGTGTGTGTTTTTTACGGTGTGTTATGCTAACTACAATTTTTTACAACCTAATTAGGCAATGTTTGAACACCAGATAGCTTAATTCTAACTATAATAACACAAATATGAAGAGATGTTTTTTAACTGAATCAGTCTGTTGTACTTGCAAATAAAAAAGAAAAAAATTGGGCATTGTGTAGTTCCTTTCCACCTGCACAAACAACATTTTGTTGTCTACATTCACCAACTCAAATGTAAGACTTTTTAAGACATTTAAGACCATTATGAACAACATTTAAGAATTAAGACCTTTTTCCCAACATCAACTATACCCTGAATTCTGTTTTTTACAAGCCAAGTATTGTTAAACTTGAACTTCCCCATAGCTGAAGAATAAGATACATTTTATGTCTAGAAGTTGCATGTTGGTGTCATTTGTAGTCCTAGTACAACAACAATTTTGGACTAGCGACAAAAACAACACCTGAGAATGGACGCATTCAAATTAAGACCTGTTTGAAATATTTAAGACCTAGAACACAATACTTAAGCAAATTTAAGACTTTTAAGACCTAAAATTTTGGTTATTTTGAGAGGAGGCACTGGCAGCAATGTAAGGGACACAGATGTGATGCTTTTGACTGGGATCCTGGCTAGGCTAACGGTTTGTGTCCACTGATAAACGTCACTTCCACGCTTCCCATTCATAGTCTATGTGAGCAGCGAAGCATTCTGGTAGTGTCACAGTAACTTCCAGAAGCAGTGCATCGAGCTAAACGCTCCTCATTTGCATAGTTGTGGTCCAGGCTACTTTATGCAAATCAGGGGCGTCCAACTCAACGCCTTTCAAAAATCTAGATTGTTGATCTAAAATAAGGATAGATTCAGCATCTGCATAGCCTATTTATTTTCATAAAATAATCACATAAAAACTTTCGTAAAATAAGCCTGTTGGTCTGTTTTGATATTTTGAGCAGACAACCCCACATGAAGCATTTGTCCAATCAGGTGCAACCATTGGCGTTGTCTGAGTGTGTAGCCGTGTATCTTTGCTTGTCAGTGGTCGTTGTAGTTAATTGATAGTTTGCTAGTGGCAAACGCAACAAGCATCCAATGCTGGGAAGCAGGGCGATCCCTGCTGTCAAAAAAACGCCACAGTGGACTCTTGCCATGAGAAGTGCCCCACATGCACCTGCAATACCCAGCATCTCTCGCCAATGACCACTCTTGTCAACAAGCTGGATGACATGATGGTTTTAAAATGTTTAAGATAGAAAAAAATATGGCCATATCTTGCACATTACACTTTTAATCATTTTGTTCATTCCATAGGTACAATGCCAGGATGTTATTGCTGTAGCTAACTTTTTAAAGCAACACTATTTAACTTTTCCCGCATTGGTCCCCCTACAGGTTGGAAGCGGAATTGTCCATTGTCTCATTCGGTACTACAGATCCGCTACCACAAAGCGAATGCAGAAGTACTGTTCAACCTGTTACTAGTTGATGAACCATGGAACGATTTTGGAAATATTATTTTAAGGTACAAAACGTTCTCTAGTGTTGCTTTGAATCAATTTAATGTGTTAATGT
The DNA here is from genome assembly GCF_013103735.1 of Etheostoma cragini. NCBI lineage: Eukaryota > Metazoa > Chordata > Actinopteri > Perciformes > Percidae > Etheostoma > Etheostoma cragini. The sequence goes on from NC_048409.1 coordinate 24,738,063, forward strand.
CACAGTAGGTTAAGTTCTGCAACATTGCCCTTTACCCAGCGTAGTATGTTTGCTTTTGTTATGCAAACAGCTCTTAACGATTACTAGGGTCAAAGTACAAACATTTTCCAGTAAATAAACATTTGTGAACTGATAAAGTCACATACAGGCAAAGTGTACTGCTTCACAGGCGTATGAACTATATGCTATTTAGATTTTGTGTTAAATATTGTGCAATTTGTTTTGAATTACTCAGTGTTTTGACAAGGTTAATTAGTGCCATTTAACAACCTGCAAGTGTCAGCCCTGGTAAATTTAATTGTACAGGATTTTGTTCAAGGTTACTTAACATGAAAAACCTATTGGCCTTGATTAGGGTTTGAGTTTGTTACAAATATGAACATTGCCTTAATAATCTGTACTGTGTTCTTCTGAAAAACTACAGTGACTTAAGAAACATCAGCATCAAACATCATTCACCCCTTTAATCCTGGAATGTCTCCTGGTTGCAGAGCAGTGACAAGGACATATCCCTGTCAGTCCCTGCAGCTGATATGTGTTACCCTCTGGGGCTGTTGTCGGGTTTAGTTGTTAAATCCCCAGCTTGTCTCTCTTCTTTAGCCAGAGCCCAAAGCTCCACTTCTCGGCCTCCTCCACTAGTACTTTGGTTACCTTCATTAGGTTCCCTCCGGTCACTCCTGCGCCCTTCAGAAGACGTAGGGTTGACAGCCCCACGTAGCCTAGGCATCAAACTCTACTGGATAGATGGTGGTCTTCCAGCCAGCCTCCCGGCACTCAGCAGCCGGTCCTGAGTATTTGGCCTTCTTGCGTTCATAGGCAGCCTCCATCGCCCCTCCGCTGGTATTGTGATCTCAATGAGGAGCAGAGATTTGGCTTTGGTGGACCACACCACTATGTCTGGGCGGAGAGATGTAGCAGTGATCTCGACTGGGATACGGAGCTGCCTGTCGAGGTTGACTCTCATGTTCTACTCCTGGTCAGGGGAAATGGCCTAGGTCCTTCTCTTGGCCTAATAATTCTTCTCCCCCCCATCTTCCGTGACAGAGCTGATGTGGTTTGGGTTCTCTGCCGGTAATACCCCTTTGCTGCCCTGTCAACAACCTGCTAGGACCTTAGCTAGCTTTCTCAGGACCTGGTTTTGGTGTCATCTGTAGTGTGTGTCATGTGTAGTGTCGCTGGGAGAGTGCAATCTTACAGCCTGACAAGATGTACTGGAGGCTTGCGTTAAGGGTAATGCAGAGCATTCCTCACACACAAACCAATGGTGAAGGTTCCAAGGACAGGGGAGTGTGTTGTAGGTAGCGGTTGAGGAAGGTGAGCCTTGCCTGTGGGAACTTCCACAGGTCTGATCAGGTGATGTTTTGGTTGACAACTCCCTTCTAGATTGTCCAACTTCCCTGTCGACCTTGCGACACGGCCTTAATCTTGTGGCGCTTTTCCTCCATTCTTGTCACATCTGCCACTACCATCTTCTTCCTCTCTATGTGGCTTCTCACCACCCTAGCCCTGCTCTTCCTGCCTAGAAAAATATCAGACAACTGATGGCTTGGTCGACCAGTTCGGGTTTTCTGTACAGCCTAGTCAGCGGACTTTCTCAACTTGAGAACAAGTCTGGTCTTTTCCTGCTTGTTGCCCAAACTGATGGATTGAAGCAGCAGCTGGAGGGTGATCCTTCAAAAGAGGCCCGTTTCAGAAAGGCACCATTCATCCATCTTGCTTGTGGGGGATGAGGGGATAACACTCATTTTCAGTGGCCATATCAACCTCCTTAGAGCGTAATTTGCTAGCACCTGACCTTGTACTTCCCCGGGAGTTGGCTATGATTGATCTTTGCCAGGCCTTTAGAGAGCAGTTTCATCGTGATTCTCTGTGCGTAAGCTGTGCCGTGTAGTGCCTCCCCAGGCTTTTATTGGGCTACTCAGAGAACTCGTCCATCCTTTTCAGCAGTCTTGATGTGCATGCTGCTGTCTGAAAGGGGATGGGGACATCGTCCATGTCCTCAGTGGTGGAAGTCTCTGCCCAGATAGTAACTTGATACCTCTAACAATCTGCCTTGCTCTGATGAGGAGAATGAGAGATGGCACAACCCATGGCAATTCCTACTTATGACCCGGTGGTGAAATCTTGGAGGGCAAAGCAGGTCATTGAAGTAAGAAGCAACCATGTTCTTTATGCAGGAGGGCATATGGAAGAACTCCATTCTGGATCCAATCCAATTGTTGGTGTTGTAGTATAGGCTATATTATGTCACCTACGCATCCAGATATCAGCAAGTCCGTTTTTAAAGTGGTGTAAGACGAAAGGTGAACGCTGTTTAACACATTTGTCTTATGAGTGGTCCCGATACTTCACAGAGACAAAACCTTTAACGTTCAAGTAACGTTCTGACAAAAAAGCAAATACAATGAAGTAAGATCCCAATGTTTCTTTATTGTCAACGAGGTAGGCAAAACTGCAAAACAGAATCCATAGAAATGCAGGAATTTAGGTTGTAACGACAGTAGCAACCTGTCCTTTCCTGTATGCTTTCCCATTTATTTGAATAGGAACATAGCCCATTTGAAGCACTTTCATATAAGGACTTCTAATAGTTGTATCTGCAAAACATAGAAAGTCCTAAGACTAGATACGTGTTGTTGTAGCTGTGAGAGGCTCGAGATCACGCGTCTCCAGCCCAGGGTAACCAGTTGTTTTAGACCAATTTTTTCTCAAACCGTGTGCTGCCTGGTGTAATTTATGACAAGTCCTTGCGCATGGATATTGCAGAGATGTAGCAGGAGATCATAGCGTACGATTTAATTATAATTGTAAGCCTAAATCAAGGTAACAAGTTGTTTCGGTTTGCGCTGTTAAATTGTAATTCCTGTTCTACTGATAGAAAGCAAAGTTTTTTTGAGTAAAAAATGTTAACGATGCGATGGTGTAGTGGATAGTGCAGAGTACTCTTATGCCGTTATTTTTTTGGCGAAGAAGGTTCAAACCCAGCGCGACACGGATCATCGTAATTTATTTTAAAACACAACTTTCCCGCTGTACAATGTTATTGTAGTGTCGTGCTCAGATATTCTGTTTAGTTCAGTACATTATATATTGAGGTGCGACATGCAAAGGCCAGTAAAATGTTTATGAATTTGTAGCGAATCTGTCGACGTGGGTAGCCGTTGAGGTTTACACGGCATTTGGACAGCCTCGGAAACCAGTAGGTGGAAAAACCAGAAGGCACATAACACTGGCTCACTCGATCCCGCCCCTTTCCCCATAAACACTATAGACAGCAGCGTTATTTCCCACCCACTTCCTGCTTCTTATTGGCTC
>NC_048409.1:24741477-24745480 GCF_013103735.1 Etheostoma cragini
CGTAGAAAAAGTCGCTTATTTTGGGCTTGTTTTCACAGGCCTGGTTGCGTATTTGTCTCGCAAGATCTGGCAACACTGATCACATTATCAAGAGCCATTTTCTGTCCCACTGCATATCTGACACCTCACCTAATTTCTGTGAAAGACTGTAGCCTACATTCTGCTGAATTACAATCATAAAGATGGTCGTGGTTTTATGTTACAAACGGCAAAATATGCATTCATAAATTACACTACGCAGCTGCCACCTAGTGGGCATTACCGAAAAATATTTGCCACTGCTGAAAAGTATTGAGAATTAAAATTACTAAATTAAAACAGAGTGGCGTTATCTGAGCTATTTGTGTCTGATTAATAAGGGAAAATAGGAAACTCATACTTTGTGTTGTGACAAACATTAATCACACAATCACATCATCCTTACTTAAAAGTTTTAAACAACCAGGGGTGGGTACACTAACAATATAACAGCTACTGACGAGTATCGCACCGTCATGTCGAAATAAACTATAAACTACTGCTCAATATCCAAAGTAAAGTAACAGCTAGCTAGGGTCAGATAGGACTACTTGTAAAATGCATAGTGTAAAATCTCAATTTAGCTTGCACCTAAGTTATAACATCTTTTAGTTTGCTAACACTAGCAAAACGTCAGCTAGTTCGAAGCGTAACGCTAGCTTAGCTATGCATAGGCTACCCATAACTTACATAAGCACATTTCCCGTATTTATGAATGATTAAACATGGACTTATACCTGCAAATGATGCACAAGCATCATCTCGCAGTTTCTTTTTTTTTTTCTTTTCTCTTCTCCTGACTCCTGCTGTCTTTTCGAGGCCATTTCCAAAAAGTAGCTATTAGCCTACTGTCAAACTTACAACAATCCAACAGACCACTGAGGTAACAGGGAAGGGCAAACGGGGAGCTTGGGAAGTTGAGTGTATGTGTGTGTGTTTGTTTGTGTGTGTGTGTGTGTGTGTGTGTGTGTGTCGTCACTTTCTTGAGCAACTCTTGTTCTGTCTGTTTTGTCTGGCTAAAAGGTGCTCAATATTTCCACACTGAAATAATATCGACATTAAGAGATAAAGCAAAACTCAGAAGTAATTGAGAGAATGTGAAGCAAAACCGAAAAAACCTAATTTCACCATGGAGGAGTGGAGGCTCTCTCATAAACATATCCACACATCACGCTGAACATGGACAGACCATAGACCGTTAAAATAACGGTCTATGGGTTAAAATAACGGTCTATGGGACAGACAGGGGCACAGTTAATTGAGATTCAATTTCTGTCAAATTTAACCTGGCATGGATGGCTTTAACCCACATCTTCTGTGACACCAGGGTGTGTGCACTAGAAACCTCTAGAGGTTGTGTGTGAATCTGTGTGGAATTCAAATATTTTGTCATCAGCATGTAAAATACTATCGTCTACAAAGTAAAGTTTTGATTACAACCTTAGGTACTTTGACTCACTTGTTGGCTGCTTGCTATTTGAGTGTGCTTTTTCTTTGTGAGGGTTAGCCTTGCAGTTTTGAACCTGTTGTGTGGGTTGTAAAGTGAAAACCAAAGTACATACTCACTAGTAGCAAATTATTAATCCTTAGTTTGTCAGCAGAGTCTATGATGAGTTTGCAGATGTCCTGTTTGCTAATTTGATCACTGAAGGCCATTCTGTCCAGTTAGAGATACCACAGGGAAGTGCCATTACAACAGTGGTTGCCTTCTTCATTCTCAAACATGGGGATTTTTTTTGGTCATCAAATAAGTACATTATTAATGAAGTCCATCACAAGAAGTGCAAGCTCAGCAGATGCCACAAGAAAACACTGCATACGGATTACACAACGGAAGTTCTCTAGAGGGAAGAGGAATAGAAGTGGAATAGCTGATCTTCAACCCCACGGGGAGAGCGAAAGAGCGAGCTGGGACATGTTCAATCTCAGAATGGTGTGAAACGGTTTATTAACTGACGGGTGAAACGATGTGCTACTGAAAATATTAAGTCTATATTTGGGATACGTTTCCTCTCGTTTGGTGGGTGTGTCTCAGCTCAGGTCACAGGTGATACTCAATCAGACGAGACGTGTCTTTAAGATTGTGGTAATAAAATATTTAAAACTACATCAGCGTTTAACATTGACGTTTGTTTATGCTATTTTACATGAAAGGGAATAAGTTTGTCAGAAAGGCGTATCACTGTAGTGTAGGCCTCTCAAGTGTACTAAACTGTTACCAACAAAATAAGTAATAAAATAAGTAGGCTAATCAATCTGTATTCATATTTTGAGGCGGTTTGCTCTTGAAATAATAATAATAATAAAAAACATGGATTTATAGTTACTCCCTGTAAGCCAGTCATTGAGCTATAGCTTTGTAGAGGCCATGGGATTTATTAAACTGAATAAATCCCGCCCGCACATATAAACACAAAACTGCTACTCCATCATGTTGTAAGTAAGACATGGACTGAAAAAGTTGTATTCATTAGCATGCTCGGTGACGGCAACAGCCGGGAGGACATGAGACGGGAGCATATACTATATATTATTAATAAATTACATTAATAATACTAATTTAATATACAGTATATAGATGGAAGGCATGCGACGGGAGGTCACCAGGCTGCAGCCATACCAGACAGATGATAAAAAGGCAGCGCTCCCTCCCGTGGGGCTGAAGATCAGCTGTGCCACTTAGCGCTCTCTCTAGAGGCCTGGAGAACTTCCGTTGTGTAAATCCACTTTTCTTTTAGCATTGCTTCTGTATCTGCAGCGCGTTTGTGTATTTGGTTGTGTTGTGTGTATTTGCAGCGCGTTTGCTAAATGCTGCGCATACGTTTTGTCAAATCAATAAAGTTGTTTTCTTAATTTGCTTGTGTTTTGTCAGTTTGCATGTGTTTTATTAAATTGCAGGACGTTTTGCCCCTGTCGGCCGCTGTATTTTTGGACTATTATTTTGGATAAAAGGTACACAAAAGACAAGTTTCAAATGGGACAATAACATCACATTATTTTATTTACCATTATGCATGTATTTCACTTCAGACTCAGTAGTTACACAGCTGTAAGTGGTTGTGGCAGAATACTAAAAAGGAATACCAACAGACATGGTGTTAAGTACATAATATGTATCTTCTGGACGACTCAAGGACTGACCACATGCTCTTCAAGCTGCAAAGGAAATAATGAAAAATAAAAATTCATGGCAAAGACTAAAGCCTTTTCAATTCCAAAGATTTGCAACCTTCTGACACCTTATAGTTTAAACCAATACTACTATATTAGAGAGTGTATCCTCTTCATAGGAACTACTCTGTAGACCTACTTCCATTTTTTACCAGCTTTTTTTGTAGTTGGATTTAATTTAATATTATTTAAAATAATTTAATTGCAGCATACGAATGAGGATAGTTAATTATTTCCAGTAGTGATGAATTGGCACTGTCGACAATAGTTGTATGCTTAGTTTGGTTTTAGGTTAGAAAATTGGCAATATTACAATCTTTTAAACAATTCCAATTTGCATTTATAGTGCTTCTATATGTTATCACAGTGTGTTACCTGCAACACAAGGGTTGATGTATTCTCTATCAGACTGGTCACCTTAAGGGAAAAAAAAGGAGAAAATGAGTCAAACTTGCATCATGTGTTCAATAGTTTATCATATTAAAGATGCAGTAGGTAGGCCTAAGAATTATAAAACTAACTTTCTGTCATATTTGCTGAAACTGACCCTGTTTTTGAGTAGGACTTCATTAGGCAGGTAATTTAAACTGAATAACCCCCCTGGCTCCACCTACAGCGTGTAGTGTGATTTGCAAAAATCCACAGCTCCCTGTTCAGAGCCTCAAATCAGGGCCAGGCTAAGTCCTGGATCTTCACAATCCTACCTACAGCACCTTTAACATACTACTATACATTTTTATTCTGATAACTGCTCAGGTTGGTGTACAGATACCACGGAGCAGTGTGTGCTGTGACTTCAGTGAATGAGGTTTAG
>NC_048409.1:24745580-24759494 GCF_013103735.1 Etheostoma cragini
TTCCACTGTATCTGTAATGCAAGGAACATAAAATAATGTCAATCTGGTGCTTTGGATGGGCTCCATTTACCGTTTGTTGAGTTGAGTTTTAGCTGCCAAGCTGTAAATATTCCTCCCTGTCCATCCACCAACAGCATCTACCAGTTGATGCCAAACACTTTAGTATTCATCAATGTCATGGATCTGCTTGTTGATTACTTACAGGGATGTTAGTTTCAGAATGAGTTTGGGTCTTTTGCTGGTGCAGTCAGCCTCTGGTTTAACCTCAACACTGAGAGTAGTAACATCAGCAGGAGTTGGGATGTTATAGACAAGAGAAATCTAGATAAGAGGTAAACAGGGAAAAGGAAAAATAAATATTATTTTTTGAGTCTGTTTTTTTTGTATGAGGTGTTTGGCTTTAGTTGGACAATGTATGAGTTGCACTGTTGTGTTGCGGTACCTGTGGTATGTTTTATTTGTTTTTTGATTTATGTAAAGTGGAGAATGTTGTGTGTGGAGATTGGACTGGAAGCTGTGGAATTAGTTATGGTTGTGTAATGTAATTTTGTGGGATGGACCACTTCGAGGCATGACACATAAAAAGTGAACAAGAATCTCAATTTTGGGGGTTTATGTACATTAAACCACTGACCTGTATTGCAGCACATGCAGTCCCCTTCACCTCCAGGCTGTACTTTCCTGTCACGTCCTGCAGCTTCTTCTCCTGGTAGAGCAGTTTGTTGTTCTGATTCACATCAAACGTCAGCTGGCCACTGGGAGACTGGACCGTCACTGTGGTTGAACCCACTGGACTGAACACCAGAGTGGAGTAGAGAGCCAGAGCCTGAAGAGCCACCACGGTGTCCTACAACACACACATAGAAAATAGCTAATACTTGTGCTTAAATTTATACAAATGTAAATGTTCTTTTGTTTACACTTACAACTTTCATATGTAGGAGTCACAAATGTGGCGGACCTGTGAGTGCTATGCATGTCTAAATAATGTGAGTTTCAGTTTTAAAATAATTTTAAAGATAAACTCAAGGCTTACATTTTTTTCATAAGGAGATCGTTTGGTATTTATGGAATAGACCACCGGAGGAAATTGGGGGGGGGGTCATGTCTTTTTATTCTTTGTTGAGGTGAGGGCTAACCAACGTTACTTAGTCTAGCTGGGGAGGTTCACAGAACTGTTTTATTCATGAAAACAGCAACATTTCAAAGTGGCTTGTTTGGTGTTTGGTCACTTGGAAAAGTTCTCCAGTGTTTGAGTGATTGGGAGGGCCGGCTGTCAATATGGGTTATCAGCCAGTGTGCTTTGTTGAATGGTCTCAATGTTTTATAGTTTTATTTTATGTGATCACTGGTTCACTAGAGGAGTATCTAAGTATTTGAAGTAATGCAGTAAATATGCAATTAATTCTCACGCTTATTGTGTTTCCACAATGTTAGTGAGTAAATCTACTCAAATGGCCACCGCTACAGTGGAGTGTAATATATAAGATGAGAAGGCAGCGGTCAGGTTGTGTGTGTTATGGTTGATGGGCTATCTGTACATCTCTGCCAAGTGCAAACCAGAACAGAAGGCATCAATAAATTGTTGGGGAGGTTAATGCCTTTTTCCCCAATCATATTGGAGGGTCATAGAAAAATGTATTACTGGTGAAGGGAGGGTCAGGTCTAACTGGACCAAAGATCTCAAATCTCCTGCGGTATCCCCTTTACTAAAAAACGAACGGTCCTTAAGTGGAGAAAATGCTGCTATACCTCATAAGCTAAATGTCAACATTTAAAGAAACACTGAAGATAAGAAGCAGAAAAATACATTGTCACAAACACAAAAATAGGTCAGTTTTTCTTGTGCCACGCTATTGTTTTTGGGATAACGGGCTGTCAGACAAATGGGCTTAAGGTCACAGCTAAGCCATACATATTAAATAGCTTTGTTCATCTTATTTGTCCCAGAAGAGATTACTGTACATTCAAAGTCCATCTTAACCCTGTGTAAGCTGTACCTGTGTGGAGGAGAATCCTCCGTAATAGTTCTGCTGGCTAGTCAACCATCTAACGATGCGGCTGGCGTAGCCCAGGTCTTCAGCAGTTGGAGAGGCACTGAGTTTAGCCAGCAGCACATAGGAGCTGATCTCCACAGACAGAGAGGCTGACGTTTCTGTTTCTGTCTGAGACCAGTGGAGGAAACCTCCTAAAAACAGCCATCCACAAAGAGACAAAGAGGCACACAGTAAGCTTTGTCACAGTAATGAAGCCAGAAGGATTTCCTGTAGGAGGATGACTCACCTTCTTGTGATGCAACAGTGTCTAAGTGCTTCAGTAGGTGAGCACGGGTCTCCATGTCTCCTGCCAGGGTGAAGACGTACGCCAGCAGAGCTGTGGTGTAGGTGTTGCTGAGGTCACTGATGGACTCCTTTAGGCAAGACAAGCTCGAATTCACAGGTCCATGAAGGGCAGGATCCTAGAACAGATGAAAAGAACACATTATCTTTTGCTGCATTATCAACAAATTCCTACATATACAAGGAAACAAACGACTTCAGTAGGGAGACCAGGGACAGTTGTAACAGGAGATGGTTGTAACACTTTGAATTCCTCCCATCAGAAACAACCTGGAGTGTTTATGTTAGTGTCCTTTCATTCTTGCAAAAAGTAGCCACATTTAAAACTTCCTGACAGCATCAGAAAATGGTTGTTTTTGAGGTAAAAAAAATATTTTTCTTTCTGATGTACTTTTTTTGATTCTGTTATGAGATCAAATGTCTATGAAGTCAAATAAGTATCATTAAAATCACTGTTTTGTAAGCTAAAAATAAAAATGGCTAACAAGTGTCAAACTTATACTGTTTATTTCACTGTTTTTACTGCAATACATCCAGCTGCTACTGATATTTGCACTAGTTATTATTGTCTTGTAATAATTTTATATTGCACATACTTATATTTATACGGTTTCTTTTTTTACTTGTCTTCTGTTTCTTTTCTTTTTTCGGAGCCTTGCAACGCAATCTTGCTCAACTTTATATTGTGTATGAGCAGTTTAATGACAATAAAGTCTGTCTAAGTTTAACTAGCAGTCCAAAACTCTGTCCAAAAACTGTGTAGATTTTATTTTAATGTGAAAATTCAAAGTAAAATGCTTTAAGCTTTCTAGCCCCCCATCCCCTCCCTCTCTGTTGTTGAGAATGTTTAAGTTAAACTTGTTTGTTCTACCCATTAAATCCATTTGTTGCGTTATAATTTGACGGCTTCATCTCTTTTTTGTCATGTTGTATGAAAAACAGGTAATCATTACTTAAAAACATGAAATGAATAGTCACAATAACATGACTGATAAATAATATTTTCCATTATGAGTATATGATTGATTCATTATATACATATTTAAGACATGATACAACCTTACATGTGTTAACCGTCCCTGGTTGTAACAGTGGAGAGACTGAATTACATACATTTCATAAAACCACTTAAATACATTGTGTCAGCAGTTGACACATTGAAGTTTATAATATATATATATATATAATACGAAATTTGTTATTCCAGTGTAAATGGTATTTGAGGTATTGCTTAAAATTGCAAAAAGTGTCACAAATGTCCCTGGTCTCACCGGAGGGAATCACACAAAACAGCAGAAAGTGAGCTTTAGAAAAAACAAACAGAGGGCACAGAAGAAAAAGAAACCGGCCACGAATATTTTACAAAGTATTAACCAGTGCTACTAATCTGAAGGATAAAGAACAAAACACTTATTGCATCGACCAAAATAAACTACCCACAAATGTCATTGTCAAATGAGGCATACAATACTAACCACCGAACAGAAATATGTTTAAAAAAGACTAATATTACATTTTAAATATTAAGTCATCAGATGGCTTGTTACTCAAGTGAAACAGTGGAAACACAGCCGAAGAATGGAACAACTTCAAAAATAATGGGTTAAGACTAGAATACGTGGGTGGCATTCAAATTAATTCTAACTACTTAAATGCTCCTTTACTCAAAACAAACTTTTTTTATTCATCACTGAAGCCTAATACTGGGGTTTCCTGCCTATACTCAAAACTAAGTGTATTTCTACTATGTTAATAGCATCAGGCGGTGAGGTTGCAGCACCCATCTGGATACGTCTCAGTTTACCCCCTTCTGTCCACGTGTTAAGGGAAACCTAGATTGGCCTCTACTTCAATTTAAAAGCATGAAAGGCCCTTTCTAAAGCCAGTGTTTGGTTTGTTTGTTCTGGGCTGCTGTAGAAATATGGCTGTGCAACATGCCATATTCCTAATGTAGATATGAAGGGCTCTTTCTAATCAAACTAAAACACCAATTCTGTTTCAGGTGATTATACAATAATGGAAACATTTCTGCTCGTAGATCTCCCCACAAACATCCTACACACTAGTCCTTTAACAGTAAAAAAAAAACAATAACATGTTGTTAGTGTTCATAATGACAGTTCAGAATCTTTATTAATATGCCATAAATATTTACATTCAAATTAATGCTACAATGCATATTCCATACAGTACATATACAATCATACTAAAAAATGATCTACTCACATCTCTGGGTGTATTCATCTCCAAGAAGGCAGCAGTGATGTAGGCACTGAGAGTAACTTCATCAGACACACCACCCTGTAAAGAGGAAGCATGAGTAATTAGTGATCTAATCTGACTCAGTGGATGCAGGATGTAGGCCTGTCATTGGCCGTGTATTTCAAACAGTATTCTGCTCCCATTTTGCTATCTCCACTATCAGTTATAGCCAAAGTGAGTCTATTCCCCCTGTAGCCAGAGACATTGCACAACATTCTGGGCCTGGTAAAAAGGCCCTCTATGGGCCCCTCCCCGCAACCACAGATGTTCATTCTAGCATCTTTTGGGGTCCTCCTCACACGAGGGACCTGGGTACTCAATCCCTCCCCGTGCTTTTTGACCACGGTCTGTAGCACGTAAAATAAACCCTCTCGATGAATTTGTGTCGTTTATGGCGTAGCAGAATCAGGACGTGAATAGGGGGAAATGCAACGCTACCAAGCCACGGCGAAGTGTAGGGGATTGTCGCAACATGTAGTTAGATTTTTGAGAGGTTCACGTCAGGCTACAGCATGGGGATCAATGTCTCCAAGTAGCTAAGTAGCCCCGGCGGAGATTTAACGCAGAATCATAAATCCCGCTTCAGTCCCACTCTCCTCCAGTCTGACGCCCCTGTCTATAGCAGAATGATAAAGGGTGCAGCCAGACCTTTCTCCAGCGCCAACACAACACAGTGGAGATCTTATCGTAATCCCCTTCTTGTGACCATGAGCAACATTGAGTTGTTGAATCAAATTACATCCCAGAGCTGCTTGCCCATCCCACTACAAAACTCTTCAGCTTTCGGTGGCTTTTAGCTTAGTACTAATATTCCCTGGTTGGTACAATGTCCTAATAGATTTAACTGACCACCTCCACCATAACTCAAACCATAAACTCAGCTCATAACCTCACACAAGACAACTTAATTCAAACACATGGCACTTTTGGAAGGAAATCTTTTCAATACATAGGGGGGTAAAATTTGGAAGAGTTTAACAGATGTGACACTTTTGGAATCTAAGACACTTGTAAAAATTAAACCTTTATTTAATAAAATTAAAGGAGAGATGAATTAATGCATTTAGTATATTTGTAAACATGCACAATTTGTATAGTAAAAATAGATTATATTACACGCACAAATTTGTGTATACATGAGCACTGTACTGTAAGTGAAACCTGTTGAAATTAGTCTGAGGGAATTATCTCACATTGCTCTAATTTCATAAAGTGGGCCCCTGGCTGGCATTTCTTACTACTGAGACATGAATGAAAATCCTGATGGTGCATTTCCATTTAACTACTGCTACAGCAAAAGTGTCATTTAGTAAAATTTACATACTGACCTTATTTAGTTTCAGTTATCATCAGTTATTGGTATACAAGCTCTAGTAAAGAAGGACTGTAATTACCTTCATTCTGTTGTTGAAGAGCTTTCCTGATTGTTCGAAACAGCCATTTTTTCGTTGTTTACTTTTCAGCCAAGTCACGGACGCTTCAATGTTCGCTGGGTCAATGTAGATGAAAGACTGTGCTTTGGCAAACGATCTCAACACAAATGCAGTCAGCCTAAGGATATCAAAAACAAAAGACAGAAAAAACGACAAGATGAAGCAGATCCATTTAATGGCTCCCAATAATCATCCACTGTGCAAGTATGAACTGCATGTCGTAGTAAATGTTGAACAACATATAAATATATAATTCCTTCTTTTTTGTGGATGATTGACTAGTAATGTTCTCACCAAGTGTTCCCTGTTCCTGCTCCAAATGTGCTGTAAGCACCGTCCTCATGTTTGTAGTTCAGCTGTCTCTGGTAGCCTGTTTAACAATAGAAAAATTATTAGGGTAATTTCAGATTTTATAGGATTTATAATAAATTCAAGATTTGTAAATTTGTTGATTTGTTGTTGATTACAGACTACATTTGATTTCTTTAGTGGAAAATAGATAGGATAAAGATGAAGGGAAATTAGGGGAGAGAAAGAAGGAATGACATGCAACAAGATCTCCCAGGTGGCCTAGAAGTTAAGGTGGGGGCATGTTGTCATCACCATAACCTAGAGGGCAGCAGGGTGTCCCTGATCTGTAGTCTCTAATTGGAATGACGAGCGTTGTCATGAGATTATGCACGCTGCTCATTATATTTTGTGCAACCAGCCTCAGAATGTAACAAACAGTAGATTTGGCATTCGTGATCTTTTAGCTACCAAAGTAAAACATAGACTCACCACTGGTCAGGAAGTTGGTAGCCTTTTCCTTGATGGCGGGGGTCAGCTGCTGTGTGTTTCTCAGGTACTCGAGGATGTAGATGTTTGGGGCGAGGAGTGCCATGTTCTGCTCACCACATCCATACGGCATCTGCAGCAGCCCATCCAGGTTCTTCAGAGCCCGGCCCAGAATGTCACCTGCGCAAAAACACAGAATCACTGAGATGGAACACGTAACTAACCTGACCTTTACTTTCTAATGGGGCTTGAAAGACAAACTGTATGTTCTTATGTTGTTATACAACTTTTTGTTTATCCCGACAAATTATAATTTAACATGTTGAAGGTAAAAACTCACATTGTATTTTGACTTAACTTTATTCAACTGATTCATTTTCATTCTAACCACAGATGTTTTAAAAAAAAAAGTAAAGATTATTTTTTGCGCATTTTAGGCCTTTAATTGACAGGACGGTTGAAGATATGAAAGGGGAGAGAGAGGGGGAGTGACATGCAGCAAAGGGCCGCAGGCTGGATTGGAACCCGGGCCGGCTGCGTGTAGGTGTAAACCTCTATATATGGGCACCCGCTCTACCAACTGAGCTATCTGGGTGCACACAGATTTTTAGTTCTGATGGATACCTGTTTCCATCCATCCATGCATCCATCTTCATTCGCTTATCAAGTATCGTGTTGCGGGGGCAGCAGCACCAGCAGGGGACACCAAACGTCCCTTTCCGGAGCCACATTAACCAACTCCAATTGGGGGATCCCAAGGCGTTCCCAGGCCAGGTTAGATAATTCCTACATCTAGTCCTGGGTCTTCCCTGAGGCCTCCTCCCAAATGGACGTGCATGGAAAAATCTCCCTAGGGAGGCGCCCGGGAAGCATCCTTAGGAAGGTTTGCCTTCCTGCTCAGCTCTCTTGTCATTGTAACAGTGCTATAAATTGAATGTAAAACTGCACCAGCTGCGCCAATTCTCCAACCAATCTTTCGCTCCATTGTCCCTTCACTCATGAACAAGACCCCAAGGTATTTGGGGTAAGGACTCATTCCCTACCAAAGCACAGCCCTGGCGGAGGCCAAGCTTCACCTGAAACGAGTTTGACTTCCGAGAAACCAGACACAGCTCTCGCTTTGGTCATACAGAAACTGGATGGCCGTGAGAAGGGACCCCTCACCCGATCCTCCCTCAGCACCTTCCACAGTGTCTCCCGAGGGACCTGGTGATACGCCTTCTCCAGATCCACAAAACACTTGTAGACCAGTTGGGCATGGTTCCAGGCTCCCTCCAGGATCCTTGAGAGAGAGAAGATCTGATCCGTTGTGCCATGACGAGGCGGGAATCCGCATTGTTCCTCTTCAACCTGAGGTTCACCAATAGGCCGAACTCTTCTTTACAAGAGCTTAGAGTAGACTTTACCAGGGAGGCTAGGAAGTGTGATACCCCTGTAATTGGCACACACCCTCTGGTCCCCTTTTTTGAAGAGGGGAACCACCAACCCGGTCTTCCACTCCCTAGGCATTTGAGCATTTCTGGACAGATCTCATCAATCCACAGGGCTTTGCCACTATGGAGTTGCTTAACTACCTCAGTGACTTTCACCAGGGAAATTGACAATAATCCCCCATCATCTTTCAGCTCTGCCTCTACCATAGAAGGCATATTAGCTGGATTTAGGAGTTCCTCAATATGCTCCTTCCACTGCCCTATTACCTCCTCAGTTGAGGTCAACAACATGCCATCCTTAATGTACACAGCTTGGATGGTTCTCTGCTTCCCCCTCCGTAGGTGGCAAACGGTTTTCCTGAAGCACCTTGGTCACCTTGGTCAATCATCCACTTGGAAAGTCCTTTTTTTAATGTCTTCTCCCACAACCACTGCTTTGCCTCTTTCACGGCAGAGGCTGCAGCCCTTCGGGCCCTTTGGTACCTTGCTACTGCATCTGGTTCCCTCTGGGATAGCATGTCCTGGAAAGACTCCTTCCTCAGTGGGACGGCTTCACCGACCACCGGTGTCCACCAGGGGTTCGTGGGTTACGCACACTTATGAGCATCCCTATGCTTGAACATGGTGTTTGTTATAGACAATCCATGACACAGAAGTCCAACAACAGACAACCACACTGGTTAAGAGCAGGGAGGCCTTTTCTCCCGAGGTTCACACCTCTCCATTTATCTCCATCATTGCCCCCATGTGCGTTGAAATCCCCCAGCAGAACTATGGAGTCCCCCACTGGAGCCCCATACAGGACTCCATTTATAGTCTTCAAGAAGGCTGAGTAATCAGAACTCTTGCCCTCTTGTCCACTAGGTTAAACTCCAATGTACCGGCATCCAGCCGGGGGCTTGTGAGTATCCCTTCACCCGCCCGGCGCCTCACACCCTGGGCAACTCCAGAGTAGAAAAGAGTCCAACCCCTATCCAGGAGTATGGTTCCAGAACCAAAACTGTGCGTAGAGCCAAGCCCCACCAGATCTTACTGGTAGCGCTCCACCTCCCACACAGGTTCCAGCTCCTTCCCCCACAGAGAGGTTACATTTCACGTCCCCAGAGCCAGCCTCTGCCGCCTGGGTCTGGTCCGTCGAGGCCCCGGACCTTCACCGCCACCTGCCCTCAGTGGTTCCTGCCACAGATGGTGGGCCCACAGAACGGAGAGATGGGCGCCACATAGTTTTATAGGGCTATGCCCGGCTGGGCTTTGTGGAAAACCCGGCCAACAAGCGCTCGCTGAGGAACCCTCCATCTGGGCCTGACTCCAGACGGGGGGCCCCGGGTTAGAATTTTCTTGGTTGAAGCAATTCTCAATTAAAAAAAATGTTCTATTAATTTACCAAGGACTGATACTGAAGCACGGGAAGATCCATCAATCATGTCCTCAGGGAGTTGAATGTTCATTTCCTCTGTCAAAGCTTCCCCTGTGAACAGAGAGAGAGAGAGAAACACTCAGCACTGAAAAAAAGATGTTTTTTAGATGAAACGGACAGTTAGTGGATCAAGAAAAAAAAAAAAAAAAAAAAAAAAAAATCACAAAAATTGGGGGTTCTTTCACTTATTTAACAGTAAATCAATCTGACGCACCTGCGCTAAGCTTGCCGTAATCGCAATGAAGTGCTTTATGAAAGTAGTGAATGTCTCCATTACATTTTTTAACATTCAATCTACTCCACTTCCAGTATTTGTCTTTTCACATGTTTGATGGGTCATGACTGGTGTAAACCGTACTGACCTTTTGGACAGAGCAGCCAGTTGTAGGTCTTTGTCATCTCAGTTCCCTCAGCCTGAGAGGGAAAGAAATAATGTGAGTTACAGAGTTCCCATTTGGTTAATGGATAAACATTTTCTGTCATCTTGTTTATAATTCAATTTCAATTCAATTCAATTTTATTTATAGTATCAAATCACAACAAGAGTTATCTCAAGACACTTTACAGATAGAGCAGGTCTAGACCACACTCCAGAATCCACAAGGACCCAACAGTTCCAGTAGTTTCCTCCAGAGCAAGCAACAGTGCGACACTGTTATATATAAGGTATAAGGTACCAACCTTTACTATGAGAGGCCGTGTGACCACGTCAATTCGTCCCCTTTCAGGCACGCTCACAACCTCATTGTCACATGAAATTTGGGATGTCACAGCCTCAGCACTCACGGACACATTTACAACTCCTGAACAGAACAAACAGTGTGAAATTTGATGATTTTTTTTTTATTCCAAAAATGTCAAAACATTTTATCACTAAGGTGGATCTCACTCATTTCACAGATCAAAAAGGGCTCCACCTCAACAGCCTTGTGGTTAAAAGCTTGACTCTCACCTAAGGCAGAGGGGGCCATGGTCCAGCTGAGGGTCTTGCGCTCATTGCCGCACAGACAGGATGTGTACTGGTCACCAGAGAGGGGGGTGAGGGTGTAATCTAAGGAGGGGGATGGAGTCACAGAGACCTGTTCAAGAGAGATAACAAAATATTTGAGGTTCTGTCACCTCACACAAGTCTTGTGTGAGGTGACAGAACCAGCTAGGGAGGTGGGTAGAGTGAAACAGCAATCACTGACAGGTTTCAACAATGTTTTAAAATGTGCCTCTGATTCTACATTGAAAAGGGAGTAGGTAAAGTCATTACCTATTACAATCTTTTGCAGTTGTCTTTTTTAACTCATAACCAACCAATTATTCTAAGTACGGTGCACATCTAAAAGTTTGGATTCATTAGGGTTACACACGGGCACACACAAAAACACACACATACGGTATACACACGCATATGTGTGTATGCATGCATGCATGCACACACACACACACACACACACACACACACACCTATATTTACATGTACTGTACATGTCCTACTATTTATGATCTTTAATTTCTTTGTTCCAGATTATGAAAATTAGAGATAGTCAGTGTTTCTCTGAGAATAAAATATTGTAATAGCAACAACCAGTATTGATTCATCAAAAATGATCTCAGGTATTACATAACCATAAACTGCATTAATATTGGATGCATTTCCATTTAATTTGGTACATTTCCACCCCAGGTTGATTTTTGGCGATCCCTTAACTTTTTATCTAGAGCCATAATCAGGTAAATCGTAAATTTATAAATATTCACTTTGTAAAGTACTTTGGTCTGCGACCAATATACCTGCAGACCAACCACCATCTTACTGTACTTTGTTTTTTGTGCTAAGTAGCTAATTGTAAATGCTAACACAATAAAGTTGGGGAAAATGGTAAACCTAAAACCTTCTAAAAGACAGCATGTTAGCATTGCTTTGTAAGAATGTTAACTTTTTATTTTTTAAATTGCATTACCATGATGCAACTGGTCAGGTAGTTGAAGGTGGTTGCCTTCAGTTCAAAGTGCTCCCCCCGGATGATGGAGTAGGGCAGGCTGAGCTCCAGGAAGAAGGGCTGGAAGACGGTGATGTTTTTACGTGGAGCCAAGCCAAAACCTTGAGGGGACAGACAGAAAGCCTCCGTCTCCCAGGTGGTGATGGTGTCCGGGACACTGAGGGCCACATCCTTTGTTCCAGACTCTCTGGATCAGCAGATACAGATGCATACGGTGAACTTAAAAACATACTCACATGATTCAGATTAGTCAAAAAACAACAACAATGTGAGTAGATTGCCAATGTGTAGATGTAAGTGCAGTAACACCCCCACATTACAGTTACCTTAGAAGAATGTGGAAATGTGAATATGTGTCATATGCATTCATGAGATCTAAAAAAACTAAGTGAATGCATGTTATACTGGGTTTCATGTGGACTCTAGCCCAAAAAGATCATTCCTCACACACAATAATTTTAAAAGAATATTCTGTTGGCATCTTTTGCTTAGAATAACTAACTAAAATAACACTCCTAAAATGGCTGAAAACAAGCTTAGGAGTAGTGTAAGTAAATTAGTTTCATGCCATTCATGTGTGGAGGGAGACAGCACGAAGGTGCACATACATAAAATACAGTCATACACTCAAACACATTTATGACCATCAAACATTCTGTGGCAAAACTCACCCAACGTCCACCAGGTCCCATATCCAGGTCTCAGGGAAGAAAGTGCGGACTGTCTCTATTGGTGGTTTATCAGGAGGTAACATACCAGAAGACGCCGCACCAGCAGGTGCAGGTACTCTGTCTGGCATTACTTCCGATCTGGCCATGGTAGGAACTGAATGATACCTTAAACCAACACCTAAGAAAAAGTGGAAAATATTGTGTTAGAAAAAAATGAAAGCCATGACACAGTGACCTGTTTTAATGAGGTAGTAAATATTCAGCATGTGTCACTTGATGGAGCAAAAAAGAAAGTCACCATAACCACCATGGCCCTGGTGGTATTCTCTTCCTTTATATTTGAGACATGAAGGCTCTCGGATAACCATGTTTGTTGCCATCTTCATCCCTACATTCTAGATAATCCAACAATAAAAAGGCATCACTGAAAAGTTGATAAATATGCAGCAATAAATCATATTAGTATATTCTTTGTTTTGTACACTCATTTGTGCAGGAATTACCTGGAAAACTGTGTAAGCATCAGCTGTCCCACCACCATTGGGGTATGGCAAGACATATCTTCTCGGTCTTACATGCAAACATTCTACACCATCTTGAACGTCATATGGAATATAGGACATTTTTGTGACAGGCAACAATTGAAACATCTGAAAAGAAAGGTTTGGTTCAAAGTTATAAACTGACAATGTTTGATGGTCTATGAAGATCTGACAATTCGGAAACTCTTGGACCCTAAGGCCTACTCTTACTTAAAATGTGGATGTAAAGTAAATAAATCAAATCATTGCCTTTATCCATAAGGCAGACTCTTACAGAGGGCTACTCCTCACATATGTGATCATAACCTCATGCTAAAGCATTTTCATAACAGCATGCTTACAACTTGGTAAAAAGAACAATCAGCATTGAGCTGCATTGCACACTTGATAACAATGTAACTGGTAGAGGAAAAAAATGAAGAAAGATTAAGGATGGTTCAAGTAGATAACAACAGAGTAAAAATAGTTAATGATAAATGTGCAAAAGATTATGCAGAGACAAATTACGTATGCATTTGTTTTGGTTGATTCCAGTAGTTACCTTGTTTGCATCCAGAGTCTTCCCTGGCTCCTTGATGAGGACGCTCTGGTCAACAGCGCTCACACCACACAGAGAATCTGGCTGGGCGGTAACCTGCATGATGGTCTCCTCTCCTGGGACAGCCGAGGACGGAGAAAAGTCCAGCGACACCTGACACAATCAGAAAAGACACATCTCACCGCCTGGACTTCAGTGGTAGATGACAAACTGGGACATTTTTAAATTTTTAAAAAGTCGGATTTGAACATGGATTAGACCAACCTATGCAATAGAAGGTTAAAGTAAAAAGTGTTATATTTATAATTACATAGATAATTGATTATTTAAACAAATTGATGTGTGTAAATATATATATATATATATATATATAAATATATATATATATATGTATATTAGGGCTGGGCAAGTTAGCGCATTATTGTTGCGTTATCGCCAACAATTTTTTTATCGCGCGTTAACGCAGTTTTTATTATTTCTTTATTATTGTAAAAGTTTGTTGCTCACAGGC
>NC_048409.1:24759594-24761335 GCF_013103735.1 Etheostoma cragini
GTCAGCTTAAAGGACACCTCGCCCTCATTCACTGAAACAATATGAACAACAATCATCACTCACATTCCTCCATACATCGATAGACTGGTTATGCTAATTCAAAGGATAACTATAAGACAAGTCATTCTTGGCTCACCTGATTTGTCTTTAACTTCCACCCGTTTAACTCCTTGTACAACAATAGCTCCTCTTGATAAGACCTGGGAAAGTTAAAAGAAAATGACATAAAGAATGAGTAATGCAACTATAAAACTGCATTTTCTTTAACAGCAGATTACAACACTGTCTGCTGTTCTGAGGTGTAGTTGTGTTTCATGTTATTAAGTATGCTACTTAGAGGAATATGTTCATATGATATATGTCAAAAAGTTTGCCATAAAAGTTTAGTGTGTATGACATCAATAAACACTTGCCTGCCTAAAATACGGTTGCTAAAATAACAGACCTGGGGGCTGTCTAATGATGTAAGATGAATCTAATCTGGCTCTCTTTGAGGTATCTGGTTTACTGAACTGGCCCCATTAACTCTGAGTTTAGCAAACCAACTATCTGCTAACGCAGGTAAAAAAGGAGATGTTTCAAATCACCAATCAAATGCAACATCAACATATCCAGAGCGGCTTAATAAGATACTGATGCATTTATTGATTCCTGAAGTAAAATGCATTAAAAGGAGAACTCTGACAATTTGACTCCTCTGAACATGAGTCTGTTACATGTGTTTGGAAGTACTACTGCATTTGTGGAAAAATGTATCCTTTTGTGACTTAAAGAAGACCTTTGTAGCACGCTATTAGCTACATCAGCCACTACTAGCATAACACACAAGAATGTCTGAACACACTGTCAGTGGTTGAGTTGCATTTTGGGTAATGTAGCTGCTGGGGTTTGACAAGGCAGTATGGAATTACAAAAAAATTCTTTCTGCAGCATTGATTGTGATCTTTTTTCCTAAATAGGAGTTTGTCAGGGTTAGGGTTAGGTTTTACACACACCAGACTGGATATTTAGCTTGATGCACTCAACTCTGAATTTTCTTTTGCAGATTTGTTTAACAGTTTTGTTCAATACAGCCCTTGAAGGTCTAACCCTGTAAACGGGGTTAGACCTAATGTTAGTTGGCAAACCTTGCCTATTATTACTCAACACAGACTATGCTTAAAGGTAGCACAAACACAAAATCTTCTAGGTATATGGTTCTCAGTCTTACCAGGTAGACTGTGCATGACAGTTATCTAATGTAAAGGTCATTATAAAAACATCTTCCCCATGTCTTGGTAAGAGAACTGGTGACAGGAAAACATTTCACCAACCACTCACCAGATACATCACATCCACAATGCCCTGGGCCTCTCCAACTATGGTGTGTTCGATGAAGATGTCTTCTTCTTTGTCACAGGAAAGTGGTTCATCCTTCTTCTTTACTTCCAGGGAGCTGACTGTTTTAGTATCAGGAGAAGAAAGTGTGGCCAAAGACACTTTTTGATCATTAGACTCATAGTATGGCGTTCTGTAAGGAGGGTAGCCCAGTGTCGGTGTGGCACTAACCTAGAGAGCAGAGGAAATATAGAAATGTGATGATGTGGTGGTTGAAGTAGAAGAAAGCTTCAGTTTTTCAGCCAACACAAATGTTTAGGTATAGACGTAGTAGACAGTTCCTATAGCATATTGGTCAGTTGCAGCATATTGAGAAACCATTGGAGGTGTCAGATTTGGACTGTTTATCATCTTTGTGACAGTG
>NC_048409.1:24761435-24776250 GCF_013103735.1 Etheostoma cragini
ATAAATACAATAAATTGTATGACTTGCCTGTGCCCTCCTCTTCCATATTTGCAGTGAGTTGCAGTAAATCTCGTAGTGTCTTTTGCGCAATTTTTGTGAAAGTTGACATTGGGAAGCTAAAAGTGGCACAGCCTCTCTTGTCCGTCTAGAAAGCACAGTAAAATAAGATAAAAGAAAAAATGAAGGACATTATAAACTTTCCACACGTCATGCCCTTATTACTTCTTAACTTTTAACTGTCAAATGTTTATATCTAAATACTATCTCTATTTTTAAAAATGAACGTTCAAGCTCCTCAGTTTGTACGTTAAACTGACAGGACAGATGACAATATGTTGTTTTAAATGTGCACTGTGTACATTATGTAGGAGGATATGTAAGGTCCATGCACCTTGCTTCATGAGTCACCATAGTTACTGTACCTGCTTTGTCTCCTCATAACAAGGCATCTGTATTTCAGGGATTCCCTCTGGATGTTCAGGGGTGTATATAAGGGGTATACCAACATAGGCACTAAAAGGTCGGCACACCTTGATGTCAACACTACCTGGCACAGGCTGGCCGTATGTATATCTAAATAGATAAAGAAAAACAAAAACATTGAAAATGAACCATTCGCTAATCTATTTTAGATTATAGTGATGTAATGTGCAAAATTTACTTACGTTGCACATACTTCAGCCTTGATTTCTTCCTGATCAATACTTACTTTATCAGCCGCATTTAATGTTACGTCAAATTTAGGCAAAACTGGGGACAAAGTATGATTATCAGAACTTTGTTCATTACACATGGATTGAAATGAATTTTTTTTTTTTTTTTTTTTACTTACCGTATTTTTCCACCTTGAAGCTGTGTTGTATTTTATCTAACCCAATCGACACAGTAACTTGGTAGGCTCCTTCACGGGCCTCAGAGTTCAAGGCGTAAGAAAGCTGCAATATCTTACTATTGGAAGTTTCATTCAGCCACTGTCCAATCCTGTTGCTGGTAGAATCCTGTAAAGTGAAGTAAAGAAGAACATGTGATAATAGGAAACTCTTAAATACAGGAAGAGCAAGTTTCTTCATCTCCTTCAATAAGGTGGCAGATAAAACTGGGCCATGGTTTGGTGTAAAAACTTAGACTTCTTGACTCTCAGTAGGAAAAAACAGCATGAAAACTTGAAATATCTTGAAATTACTCTCAATTAGATCCTGATGAATGTTGTTGCAGGCTAATATCAGTGCCCAGTTACAGATATTGGTCTGTATAATGGGCAAATGTACATACATTGATGCAAAACATAGATATACACACATTGTCTTCTATCCTTTTTAAATCAAGTTGTATGTAGTTTGACAAATTCATCATTTATTTTGTCCAATTACTAGCTATTATTAGCTAGTCTTGGAGGAGTTTATGCAGTGCAAAATAATTTATGAAAAAATACATTTATACTGAACTCCATCTATCTACTGATGAAGAACATCAAAGGCTGTTACAGTTTTTTACAATTGCAATGACAGATTTTTCAATACTTTTAACAATTTTCCAAAACTCTTAACACAGTTAGCACTACATCTGCATGTGTAAGCTATACTATTAACACATTTCTTGTTGCTTTAACACATAATGCATACAATAAACACAAATTTAAAATGATTAAACTCCTTTTTCACACAAGCTCAAACAAGACCAAAACAATAGATTTTTACTGCCAAATTTCCCAATGCTTTGACACTGTATGTCAGAACAGATAACACTATGTTTTAAACCTAACCTTACAGACTAAAGTCAAAGTGAACCACTATTCATATTGTGAATTGAAAAACAAATATATTCCCTGTATTTTATTCCATTGCTAATGAGAAACAGCTTATTGAAGTTATGCAATTGACAGCTAATTTGCATCTAGGAAGCACACTCTGCTGTTGAGGTTCTTTCAATCACATGATCCTATGTTCTAAAATAGGACTCTTTGGGCTGGTCCTGGCTGGAAAATGAACAATTTAAAGCAACACAAAGAAAGAAGGAAAGAAATGCCTGCACGAGGGCGAGGAAGACAAGTACCAGGACAAGGAAGAGGAGTTAGAATGCGTGGTGGCGCTCAAAGAAGGACAGAGCTAAAAAAAGAGCTCCTATCATTGACCATGTCATAAACTACAGGCTATCATACAGAGCGGCTGGTGAACGAGGAAAGTCAAAAATCAGCCGGGACACAGTGGCATCTACTGTCCGTATTTTCAGAGAAACCAACAGGTAGGATATCGCTTCTCCTACAGCAAAGTGTAAATACTGTAAAATTACCGTGTACAGTATTAGAGTGGATTTATGGCTGGACATTCAGTCCAGAGTTGTAGAGGACAACCTTGTCTTTGGGAACATTGCAGCAATCAGCATAACATCCATTTCTCGGACTCTAGCTAGACACAGAGTCCGAATGAAACAACTATACAAAGTTCCTTTTGAAGGGAACAGTGAACGCATCAAAGAACTCCGTCACCAATACTTTCAGGTAAGGTCACGCAATACAGTCATTACTGTAAACTACTCTATAAACCTGGAGTACATTAGGACATACAGTAGATGTAAAGTACAGCACAGCAGTGACATACACTGTGTCTAATTACTTTCAGAGAGTCATGGAGATGGAGGCCAATCAAGTCCCATGTGAAATGATCTATGTTGACGAGGCTGGCTTCAACTTGGCGAAAAAAAGTCACTGTGGGAGAAACATAATTGGAAAAAGGGCCACAGTTACCGTGCCGGGCCAGAGGGGAGGTAACATTACCATGTGCGCCCGCAATCTCCAACAATGGTGCACTCCTGCATAAATGTGAGATTGGCCCTTACAACACCAAACACCTTCTTCTGTTTTTAGAAGACCTGCACGAAAGACTGGTGCCGGAGGTAGAAAGAGGGCAGGTGGGAGAACACTTGCCAATATATGTGATCACATGGGACAATGTGGCATTCCACCGTGCCCGTACGATCACAGCCTGGTTTGACGCCCATCCAAGGATGATATCCCATTTCTTTGCTCCTTACTCTCCTTTACTCAACCGCATAGAGGAGTTTTTCTCAGCCTGGAGATGAAAGGTATTTGACCATCGTCCACATAACCAAATATCCATCCTTGATGCAATGGATGCTGCATGCCAAGACACCACAGCTGACACTGTCAGGGGTGGATAAGGCATGCAAAAAGATTCTTCCCATGATGCCTTGCCAGAGAAGATATCAGGTGTGATGTGGATGAGAACATGTGGCCAAATGCAGAAGACCGAGCAGATTAGAAGATTACTTTTTTAAAATTATTATTCTGGTGTTCTTTTGGTTTGTATATCTTGCAGTAATGTCCTTCTGCAAATAAAGTCTTTATTGCAGCAATTCTATCTCTGTCTTTGTTGTCATAAACTGTACATTCCATCAAGCTACTCTGAGATGGTCATTCATTTTTTGTAGTGAATTTTTTGAACAAAAGAAATAAAATGCATGTGCAAAATACAATCTATTGTATAAGGGAATACCTGACACATCTAAAATAATGAAGTTTTTGTAATGTCAGTTAATGATAGTGTTTTTTTTGTCATTGTGTTATGATTGCCTAAATGTTCCTGTTGGAGGAGAACATGTGTTAGTGTTTGGAATAATTATTTGATTTTGAAACATGTTTGAAGTGTTTTGTGCATAGTTGTTGTGTTAGAGTATTATTGTATTTTGAAAATTAGTTTTGGAGTTTAGTTTACAATGTGTGATTTTGAGCATGAAATTAACTGTTTTGCCAATTGTGTGTTTTGGGTGGGTTGGTGTGTTAAGAGTTTAGAAAACTTGTTTAATGTAGTGAAAAATCTGTCATAGCCATTGTAAAAAACTGTAATATCAACAGAAAATGCTCGAGAATATAGCTTGAATTATGATTTTCTTAAAAGAATTTGCTTAATAGTATTTTTATTGAATCAAACTTTAAAAAATGTAACTTTCAGTTCATTATACCCAATGGTGATTGTAAGTGTATGTATTAGTCTTACCTCAATTTCGATTATATTGTACTGTAAAGAAAGAAAGAAAGAGTTGTTAAAGCACAAGCTGCTTTGTACTGCGCTCATCACACAGTGAGTTAAAGATGATAAACTCAGACTTCAGCTCTTATACTTACGCTTTTATAAAAAACGAACGTGTGACACAAAACATTAAAAAAAAACATTTAAAAAAGGCTTGTCCTCAAGAGTATGTACATTTTTGGGGGGAAAAGTTCTAATTTAAGCTAAAGTGTGTATTTTCTGCTGTTATTTTAAATTGAATGGGATGATGTGACAAAATGTTGCAAAATGAGAAACATGTGTTAAAATGGATTTATCACTGGGTCAACAACCTTTAAAGCCGCTTGGTAGGTTTACCTAAAGAGGCTGTGGTTAGCACTATTGACCCAGAGCTTCTTCTGGAGCTCATATTCTGGTTCAATCCAAAGTAATTGTCAAACCATTTCTTTAATACTGTTTATAAATGAGACATAAATAAAGAAAGACTGTTCAAACACTCACCAGCTGATTGACAGGTATAAACTTGGTATCCAATGTGATGACTCTGAATTGCACTGAGAGACATGCAGAGAGATTACATGAAGCCTTTACAGCTCTTCTACAGTAGTGTTAAACATCCTAAAAGCTCAGTGATTGTCTTCTGTTAACTGAGAAAGTACATCAAATTTGAAAAAAAGAAAAAAAGGTGAGAAAACTCAATAGTTTACTATTGGCATTCCCTCGTTGTCTGAGAGAGAAATGCATCCAATAAATAATAATGTAATCAGTGGAACATTTCCCAATATCCCAAGAAGGAAACCTCACTTTCAGATCAGTGCGCATAATTTGTATTAACATTTAGGAATCTGGCCTCTGCCTTAGATTTCATTAAAGTGATGGATAGTTTTTCATGAAAACTGCTGATAAGGAATAACACTAATTTTGAGATAAGATAACTCATACAGTTACGCTCTTTAATAAATATTTTAAATGTGTGACACGCTAATTTCTATCATTTTGTGGCTTCATTTTTAAATGAAGCGAAATCCTGGGAATGTCAATATTAGTATATTGATAATGATAAAGATAATGATATTGTGGCAATACTATTTCTATGCAGTGCTGCAAACACTGTAATTTGTAAAGAGAAAACGTGTCTATATATGGTACGATGTTGTGTACTACGTCATAGATGATTTATTTGCAAAATAACTAGGGCTGGGCAAGGAAAAAAAAAAAAACTAGGACTGGGCAAGTTAACGCGTTATTATCGCGTGAACTAAATAATAAATTAACGCCAACAATTTTTTTTATCGCGCGTTAACGCAGTTTTCTTCATTATTTCTTTATTATTGTAAAAGTTTGTTGCTCACAGGCTTTCTAATACCTACGACCGAGAGACTCGCCCACGAGCAAAAACTAAACCTCTGATTCATAGTTTAATAATTTATCAACCATACAACACAGATACTCACCAAAAGTTGTGTCTAAAAGGTAACAAGTTAGCGGACTCTTCCAGGTCTCTCTAGCCTCTAAAGTTGATTTTCTATGCAGCCTGGAACTTCCAACCTTTTTCGGGGTTGTTGAGCTTTAAATCCAAACCGTCACATCCAAGATTTATTCACTTTATGTCTATAATTCATCGCGTTTTGGCTCATTAATGCCGCTAGCTCGCGGCTCCGTATCTGCTCTCTGTTTAGGGAAGTAAGCCAATAGAATGCCCATATATGGGAGACAACGTCATCCAAAGAGTATGGAGGCTGAAAGAGGCCAATACTCCCATTCAAACTGGCTAGGATGCAATCAAAGATGCTATAGTGCACAAGATAGTACATCTACCGTTTTTTAGAGGATAATGGCCTCACTGGTTTGAGATTTGACATATATTTATATCCTATATTTGGGATTTTTTGAAGAAATGTAAATCGCTTGTGCTTTATTTGAGTTATAATGTTCATAATGTTTATTTTGGCATATAGAAGAACTGTTTTAGACACACACATGCTTGTGTAGCATTGGTGTGGGTGTAATATCAACAAATTGACTTTGAAAAAAAGTATGTATTTTGTCATCTGTATAAGTTATAATGATTATTTCTTCAAAGTGTGACTCACAAGACATATGAGAAGTGTTTTATAGGTTTTACTGCTCTGTCTGTGATATCAACACATATCTGGAAGATTCCTGTTCCATTTTACTTATTTATTTGTCTTTAAGGTCCTACAACCATTTTTAACATTAGAGTGACCTCATTGCAACCCAAATATTCTACTAACCCAGTTTGTCCTGAAAAAAATGATGTTCATATCTTGACTGTAGACAACAGGGTTAATGTTTTACAAGTTATTATAAAATAAATCCAGACGGACAATGAACTATAAAAATGGCCTTACGGTTTAGAGGGTTAAGTTGAGATGTATACTAAACATTATATTTAACCGCTACTTTATTAATCAAAATGAACAAATGTTACGGCACTTTTACTCATATGGCAGAACATTTAAAAAAGAAATTGCACTATATACACTATTTTGGAATTCAATATTTCATTTTGCGATTAATCGCGATTAATCGGGGAAATTATGCGATTAATCGCGATTCATATTTTTAATTGCTGCCCACCTCTAAAAATAACACAAAGAGGCATAACATGAAAACATAAGAAAAGAAGCAAGTTGTGCAGGTGAGGAAAAAAATCCCCAAAAACCTATAGGCTTATGGAAGGAATCTCCCCTCTATTAGTATTATAGGTAATACAAAGGTCAAAAAATCTATATGAGTAACAAAGCAAACATATATTAAAAAAGAAAATATAACTTAACAAACATAAATCAAGAAAAAATCCATCAGCTCAAAATTACCTGTTTGTCCTGGGAGGTAGATTGGTTTATCTGTTTGGATGAATGTCATTGGTTTATAGACTTTGATCTGAACTTTTCGGACTTCTCTAGAGTAGAATGTGTCGCCTCGTACCACCACCTCCAAGTTCTGCACCACTTCATCCTGCACTAAAGGAACCTGTGACAGAAATATATTTTATAGACACCAAGAGAGTCATTACATCCCATTAAAAATGATTTGATTTATGAATATTTAACTTGATCTGTTCTATCTTCAATTGTGTAAAATCACAAATGTATTGCAACAGCAATTTATACAGTTTATTTATTCATATTGTGTGCTCTCTGTTACAAATCTATGTGTGGTTCTGTGTGTGTTATGAAATCCTATCAATGTTTTCAAACTCAGTTTCTTCAACACATTTTATGGAAAGGGTCACATGAATCAATTCAGGAACCTTACTGACCTTAAATTCAATGCAGGTATGAAGTTCTTTACTAAATATCTCCTTCAGAAGGGTTGTATTCTCCTCTTGGGACATCAGAGTGACTCTCATTTCCAGAGTCTCGTTGGGCTGCAGGAGACTCACACAGAATTTGGTCTCAGCTCCAGATTCAAGGACTGCAGGAATGGCTACCATGTACTGCCTACAGACACAGACACACATACAGTAGACATCTCACTGGATCTGACATGGAAACAACCCCAACCCAAAAGATTATGCAGTATAAAATCCTTCCCCATGATCAATTCATTTAACCACAGGCCATTACTATTTTTTATAAAGTATAGAGGTAACTTACGGTCCTGACACTGCTTGGCCCACGCACATCCAGCTCAGGAAGACACACAGTTTCCATGTCCACATCTGAATCCCGGGACGACCCATGACTGAATGAGATGATCTTGAGTCAGCATCTGTTTTATAGTCTCTGATAGAGAATCCCACCCCCACAAACACACTGTCCAATCCCCTCTATTTGTTTTTAAGGTAACCCATTCAATGATTTATAGACTTCCTGTTATGGTGTGGTATGCTACTCAAATTTTTTTACAACTTGATAGGGCAATGTGTGTATTCCAGATAGTTTAATTCTAACTATAAAATTGTAAATATCAAAAGATCTTTCTTTACTGAGTCTGTTGTTCTTTATATAATTTTAGAATATTCAAATTAATAAAAAATAAAAAAGGTGCATTGTGTAGTTCCTTTCCACCTGCACAAACAACAGCCTGGCCAGATATTCACCAACTCAAATGTAATACTTTTTAAGACCTTTAAGACCATTAGGAACAATATTTAAGAATTAAGACCTTTATCACAACATCAACTATACCCCGAATTAAGTTTTTTTTAGAACTTCCCCATAAGAATAAAATGCATTTTATGTCAAATGTTGCATGTTGGTATCATTTAAAGTCGTAGTACAAAAACAATTTTGGACTAGTAACCATAACAACACCCCGGAATAAAAAACCATAGCCTTAGAGGTAGCGTTGCATGGACGTAGTCAAATTAAGACCTGTTTAAAATTATTTAAGACCTACAACACAATACTTAAGCAAATTTAAGACTTTTAAGACCTAAAATTTAGTTTTTTTCAGAGGAGGCACAGGCAGCAATGTAAGGGAAGCAGATGTGACGCAAGCAAGCTGGGATCCTGGCTAGGCTAGCGGTACGTGTCACTGGCAAGCGTAATTTCCACGCTTCCCATTCATAGTCTATGTGAGCAGCAAAGCATTCTGGTAGTGTCACAGTGACTTCCAGAAGCAGTGCATCGAGGTGAATGCTCATTTGCATAGTTGTGGTCCAGGATACTTAATGCAAATCAGGGTCGTCCAACTCAACGCCTCTCAAAAACTCACAAAAGTCTTTTAAACGGACCATTGTTGATCTAAAATAAGGATAGATTCAACATCTGCATAGCCATTTTCTTTCCATAAAACTATCATATAAAAACTATTTTTGTAAAATAAGCTTGTTGGTCCGTTTTGATATTTAGAGCAGAACACCCCACATGAAGCATTCGTCCAATCAGGTGCAACCATTGCCGTTTTCTGAGTGTGTAGCCATAATCTTTGCTTGTCAGTGGTCGTTGTAGTTAATTGATAGTTTGCTAGTGGCAAACGCAACAAGCATCCAATGCTGGGAAGCAGGGTGATCCCTGCTGTCAAAAAAACGCCACAGTGGACTCTTGCCATAAGAAGTGCCCCACATGCACCCCCAATACCGAGTGTCTCTCGCCAATGACCACTCTTGTCAACAAGCTGGATGACATGATGGTTTTAAAATGTTTAAGATAGAAAATATATGGCCATATCTTGCACATTGCACTTTTAATCATTTTGTTCCTTCCATAGGGACAATGCCAATTTGTTATTGCTGTAGCTAACTTTTTTAAAGCAACTGCATGTAACTGTTCCCACATTGGTCCCCCTACAGGTTGGAAGCGTAATTGTCCATTGTCTTTTTTGGTACAACAGATCCGCTACCCGATCTGGCAGGCTTGCATATTGCGGTTAAAGCCGGAAGAGCCACAAAGCAAATGCAGAAGTGCGGTTCACCCTGTTACGAGTTGATGAACCAAGGAACAATTTTGGAAATATTACTTCAAGGTATAAAACGTTCTCTAGTGTTGCTTTAAATCAATTTAATGTTTTAACTTTACAGTAGCTTAAGTTCTGCAACATTGCCCTTTACCCAGCGTGGTATGTTTGTTTTTGTCATGCAAACAGCTCTTAATGATTACTAGGGTCAAAGTACCCACATTTTCCAGTAAATAAACATTTGTGAACTGATAAAGTCACATACAGGCAAAGTGTACTGCTTCACAGGCGTATGAACTATATGCTATTTAGATTTTGTGTTAAATATTGTGCAATTTGTTTTGAATTACACAGTGTTTTGACAAGGTTAATTAATGCCATTTAACAACCTGCAAGTGTCAGCCCTGGTAAATTTAATTGTACAGGATTTTGTTCAAGGTTACTTAACATAAAAAACCTATTTGCCTTGATTAGGGTTTGAGTTTGTGACAAACATGAGCATTGCTTTAATATTCTGTTTTGTATTGCTCTGAACATCTACAGTGATTTAAGAAACATCAGACATACTTATGTCTGATTTACGCTACAGTATTTTTTGGAAACTGAGCGTTGACTGGGGAATTCGGAGCACGGTCAGAAGTTTGATGCAACCTGGTAGTGTGTTCTTCATCAAATTTCATCGGGTCATGCTACAAATTAAACGGTAATTCAAATCTTATTCAGTCGCATCATCAGTGAGGCTTGGATTTGAATAGCCAGTTTATTACTTTTGGGTGTTTTTTTTGTTTCATTTTGGTAACGTTATCTGCATCTGAAAAACTACACGTGGTAAAGGGTAACCAATGCCCTCCGGTTCCCGCTTCAGTCAGCCACCAGCCAAAACAAATAGGTATAAATTCTCCATTGTCCCCTCTGCTATCTCTCTGCTTAATTCTGGAAAGAATAGGTAACGTCTGCCCACAAGGTACACTGGGACTTAAACCTTTATTTATTTTAAAGATTATTTTTGGGGCATTTAAGGCCTTTATTTGATAGGACAGTTGAGAATATGAAAGGGGAGAGAGAGGGGGGAGTGCCATGCAGCAAAGGGCCGCAGGCCGGATTCGAACCCGGGCCGGCTGCGACGAGGATTAAACCTCTATACATGGGCCCCCGCTCTACCAACTGAGCTATCTGGGTGCCCATGGGACTTAAACTTTTATTGTTTTGGTATTTCTTTAATTCCCCATTTGGTCTGATACTGTATTTTTTAATCTTTTAATTGACGTTGTTGTCTTTGTTGTCATGTTCTGTATGTCAATTTCTTTGCTACTGCAGCAAAATGAATTGCCCCTCGGGGACAAGTAAAGGTCTTGAACTTGAACCTGAACTTTACTGCCAATTGATAGACGGAGGCCGCAGGAAAATAGCATTTGGCTAGTGAAACAATAAGCCTACATCTTGCCCAGTGATTAAGGTTTATTTTAACCAAACCATAGGATTATTGGAACATGGGCTAACTTAGATGGTTTTGGTGAGTTTTATTTTGTTTGTGTGTTTTCCAAAGAGTTGGCAAAAGAAACCGTTCTCAAACCGTTTTGCATCATCTGTGGCTTTTATTTCTGTTAATTAACATTGCAACGCGGTTAAGGATAAACATTTCTGCTTGAAGCCTGATGCGATGTCACTAAAAAGCTGCTAGCAGCCAGCCTAATCAACACTAACACCTGTTTGGCATGAAAAGGAACTTCTCTAGGTTACTCTCACCTAGTATCTTACAATTATTAAAATCTTTATAATTTTTTTTTGTAAAAATGTTAAGGGTAGTGGCGAATTGTCTTCCGATTGAATAAAACAAACTAAAAACTCAATGTTCAACAGCCACTGAGGCACCGAAGAAGTGAATCTTACGCAGAGATAAAAAACTTTCATTGTCCAGGCAGAGATGGCGTTCTGTCAGGTTTATTCATCCAATTTCTTGGCAAACAAACATTTCACGTGAAGAATCAATGGCGTCTCTAGGCTCTGTAACTCTGTGTCTCTGTCTCTGTCTCTGGTAAAAAACCATCAGCCCTCCCCGGTGTCTACCTCCCACATACCTATTCCCCTATATTTGTAGACTACACCTGGTGGCTAAGGCTGCGTGGTACTTTCAAAACAAAAGCACTAAAACTTACCCAAATTAAATACTAATTATAGAAAAATGTATGTAGCTGCATGAAGGAAAACTGAAATTAAATAAATCAAATAATGAACTATTATACATGTCACAAAATAAGGAATAGCTCCAAAACCAAGCATAATGTATTTGTTCCTTAGAGGTGTCACCTATTGCAGCTGATGTTGAGACAACTCTCAGTCTTGCTAAAAGTCCTTGCCTGATACTGCCTGTTATACATTTCATTTAGATTCATTGATAGACACATTAAATATTGCACCGGCCATTCATCTTGAGTTTACAAACGTTTACACAAGGTAACATGTATTCCTATGTTGCTGTGACTTGAAGTTTCAGGTGCAACAGGGCAAGTCACAATTAGAGGTTGGATGATCCGCTTTGAGGGCCGTGTAATCTCTGAGGGCATCACACCTACATTTGCAACAGGACTTGCTGATGTGTTTTCAATCTACTACACAATCAACCTTCAGTATCAACATGAAGCAGCCTGCACTCTGGAATTCATTCAGAGGTTAAACATCTTCAGTCTTTGTAATCATTATATGGATATATACAATTCAACTAATGTGTTTGTATTTTTTGCATACAACGGTATCAGTACTGTATACACATGTCATTCATGTCCAGCTCACCCAGTTGCACTGGCTAAAGGATACTGATAGCCGGGCTCTCATTGTCTGTCTCATTCTATTTGTGAAGAAAGACAAAAAATAATTAATTGCGTTTAATTTAATGTACACAAAACAGTGTGTTGCTGCAACCCCACTCTGGTCTTATACATTTTTGGTTTCAGGCGCTTCATTGGTATGAACCCTAGGAGAGGGACAAAGGCCAAAAGGGGCAAGGTTGTCTCTAAGAAGAAAGGTGTGATCGTTCAGAAGAAGTCTTCTGCAGTCAATACACACGTTGCCATGCTACTGAAAAATCTCCTTGACTTTAAATGGAACTTCATATAGATTGGTGAGCTATTTAATCTTGTTCTCTTTCTCTTTTTTTGACAGTCTGGCATTGCCACAATAAGCCACAAGAGAACTGGTATTATTAACTTTTTAAGCAAATGCTGCTATACTGTACATTCCTGATTGTACAGTTTATTTATTAGTATATATTACGCTTGTTTGTTGTTTGACAGTGGCAACACTGGAATAATGCTGCAGAGAGGAACAGCAGCTACCAAAATTTTAGTCATCTCTCATGGATTCAAAAGAACTAAGACGTAAAAACACAAGCCTACCTCACAGAACTATTTTAAGAGGTAGAAACACCAGCCTACCTAACAGGACTATTTTAAGAGGAAGAAACACAAGCCTACCTCACAGGACTATTTTAAGAGGTAACCTACAAGTCTAGCTTGCAGTGGCACAGGTGCCTGCCTTACAGTTTCATCCATAAATGATGCATATTATTGATGCATATTGTCCACATGTTCTACTGTGCTAATTTCAAAATGGCCTCAATGCACATTTTTCAAAATGTTCTTAAGTTTGTTTTCCAAATGTTGCCAATTCGTAATATGTTCAGAATGTTATTATGAAAGTGTATCATGTAAATCTTTAAGTTGACTTTTGATAACATTTTAATCTCACTCTAAATTTATTACCATAGTCTAGAGCAGAAACTACTAGGCTGTTTGTATGCCACTAGAAAACTCTTTTTTTTAGCATTGTCCAACAGAGTTTATTTTATTTTATTTATGAAATGGCGTCTTAGCTGCCAATGCTCTTTGAAATAAAGATTTTTTATTTTTTATTGATAATTTTTCATGTAGTCACAATAATGCACATCTTAACCAATTGTACAAAGCCCTACGAATAATGAAGTCCATTGCAATTAATATAAATTGCAACAAAGGAAACTGCAATCTAGTTAATTAGAATATTATTGTAGTTTCCAAATAATCATGGAAATATGCTTCATTTTTTTTTACATTTTTTTTTATTATATATTTTAAAAGTGTGAATACAGAAATATACTTTATTTCTGGTTTGCAGACTACTACTGTAAAGTCAGTTTACAGTACGGCTAACGTAAAATTACGGTATATTGCTAGCGTCTTTGCTGCCAGCTCTTTACCGTAAATTATAGAAATACAGAAACGTGCCGTTTTTCTGGTTTACAGACAACTACCGTTAAGTCATTTTACATGAATACCGTAAAAATAACCGTAACCTGCTGGCGTCCCTGCTACCAGCTCTTCACTGTTATTTTGCAGGAAAATTATTTACAGTGAAAGAACGGTTTCACACCATCTGAGATGTCCTGGCTCGCTCTTTCTCTCTCACCGTGGGTTTTTTCTGTAAAAAACACTTTTTGCATTTCCACACTAAGCTGAGCTGCATAACTTCTGGTATTTGGATGAAACACACGATAAATACAGAGCAGAAAGATTAAACAGTGGAAAAAGTTACACAAAATCCAAGTTTCAAATGGGACATTAAGATTACATTATTTAATTATCCATTATGCATGTATTTCACTTCAGACTCAGTAGTTACACAGCTGTAAGTGGTTGTGGCAGAATACTAACAAGGAATACCAACAGACATGTGTTACAGGTGTTAAGTACATAATATGTATCATCTGGATGACTCGAGGACTGACCACACGCTCTTCAAGCTGCAAAGGAAATAATGAAAAATAAAAATTCATGGCAATGACTTAAGCCTTTTCAAAACCAAATATTTGCAACATTCTGACTCCTGATAGTTTTAACCAATACTACTATATTAGAGAGTGTATCCTCTTCATAGAAACTACTCTGTAGACCTACTTCCATTTTTTACCAGCTTTTTTTGTGTCTGGATTTAATTTAATATTATTTAAAATAATTTCATTGTAGCATATGAATAAGGATAGTTAATAATTTCCAGTAGTGGTGAATTGGCAAAAACAAAAACAAAAAAGGGTCAGAGAGCAGTCCATTGGAGCAGTCCATTTTGCATTCCTTTTAAAACGTTTTTTTATTATCATGTGTTAGAGCATCTCTGGAGATTGGCATGTAATGGGGAGAGATAGAAGTGATGACATGCAGCAAACAGGCCACTGGTTGGATTTGAACGCCGGCCACTGCCACGGACTCAGCCTACATGGGGTGCACGTTCCACCGGCTGAGTTAAAAGTCGCCCCCCCGTAACATAACAGACATTTTTGATCCCGTTTGAATTGAGCCATGGATTAAAAATATGAAGTTTGTCAATTTAAAATATAATTTTTCAACCAAAGAAAATCTCAGTTGATTGTTAAACTGTTGAAGTATAAGACTTAT
>NC_048409.1:24776350-24778422 GCF_013103735.1 Etheostoma cragini
CTGGGACAAATAAGATGAACAAAGCTATTTAATATGTATGGCTTAGCTGTGACCTTAAGCCCATTTGTCTGACAGCCCACTATCCCAAAAACAATAGCGTGGCACAAGAAAAACTGACCTATTTTTTTGTTTGTGACAATACATTTTTCTGGGATGAGACCTGACCCTCCCTTCTCCAGTAATACATTTTTCTATGACCCTCCAATATGATTGGGAGAAAAGCTATTAACCATACTATTATTTATTAAATGGTAATTTTCTTAATAGATTTCTGTATGACATATGAAAGTTGTAGGTGTAAACAAAAGGAGATTTATAATTTTATAAATTTAAACACAAATATTAGTTATTTTCTTTGTGTGTGTTGTAGGACACCGTGGTGGCTCTTCAGGCTCTGGCTCTCTACTCCACTCTGGTGTTCAGTCCAGTGGGTTCAAGCACAGTGACGGTCCAGTCTCCCAGTGGCCAGCTGACGTTTGATGTGAATCAGAACAACAAACTGCTCTACCAGGAGAAGAAGCTGCAGGGCGTGACAGGAAAGTACAGCCTGGAGGTGAAGGGGACTGCATGTGCTGCAATACAGGTCAGTGGTTTAATGTACATAAACCCCCAAAATTGAGATTCTTGTTCACTTTTTATGTGTCATGCCTCAAAGTGGTCCATCCCACAAAATTACATTACACAACCATAACTAATTCCACAGCTTCCAGTCCAATCTCCACACACAACATTCTCCACTTTACATAAATCAAAAAACAAATAAAACATACCACAGGTACCGCAACACAACAGTGCAACTCATACATTGTCCAACTAAAGCCAAACACCTCATACCTGGTTTAATGTACATAAACCCCCAATCCTGATGCTTCATACTGTACATTTGAACCAATTTGAGCAGCGAGAATTTAGATTCTTGTTCACTTTTTATGATTGATTGATTGATTGATTAATTGTCATTTTTCATGCCTCTAAGTGGCCCATCCCACACAGAATTACATGACACCAACACAACAATAACTAATTCCACAGCTTCCAGTCCAAAGTCCACACACAACATTCTCCACTTCACACAAAACAAAAACAAATAAAACATACCACAGGTACCACAACACAACAGTGCAACTCATATATTGTCCAACTAAAGCCAAACACCTCATACAAAATAAGAGACTCTCTTTTACCTCTTATCTAGATTTCTCTTGTCTATAACATCCCAACTCCTGCTGATGTTACTACTCTCAGTGTTGAGGTTAAACCAGAGGCCGACTGCACCAGCAAAAGACCCAAACTCATTCTGAAACTAACATCCCTGTAAGTAATCAACAAGCAGATCCTCTTCATCTACCAGCTTGACTGGTAGATGCTGTTGGTGGATGGACAGGGGAGGAATGTTTACAACTTGGTAGCTACAACTCAACTCAATCAATGGAGCCCATCCAAAGCACCAGATTGACATTATTTTATGTTCCTTGCATTACAGATACAGTGGAAAGGAGCCGAGTACTAACATGGTTATCTTGGATATCAAAATGCTTTCTGGTTTTGTCCCAGACCCAGAGTCTTTGAACATGGTGAGTGATTCCAGTAACTTTAACTGAGTAGTGTTTGTCAGTTGTTGTCATGATAACCCAGCTGATTAATGTCTCCTCACAGCTCAAAGGTGCCCTGCTGGTGGATCGTGTTGAACAAAAGGAGGATCACGTTCTGGTGTACATACGGGAGGTGAGAGGGATTTAAAGTGACAAACGAGATGATTCTTTCCAGATTTGTTACTTATGTTGTCTGTTTTCTTCCAACAGTTAACGAAGGACATAGGCATCAACCACAGCCTAACGCTCATACAGGACCACCAAGTACAGAACCTGAAGCCAGCCGTGGTCAAGATCTACGACTACTACCAGCCAAGTAAATCAGTCCTCTCTAAACCTCATTCACTGAAGTCACAGCACACACTGCTCCTTGGTATCTGTACACCAACCTGAGCAGTTATTAGAATAATAATTTATAGTAGTATGTTAAAGGTGCTGTATTTAGGATTGTGAAGATCCAGGACTTAGCCTGGCCCTTAT
>NC_048409.1:24778522-24787387 GCF_013103735.1 Etheostoma cragini
GGTGAAGACGTACGCCAGCAGAGCTGTGGTGTAGGTGTTGCTGAGGTCACTGATGGACTCCTTGAGGCAAGACAAGCTAGAATTCACAGGTCCATGAAGGGCAGGATCCTAGAACAGATTAAAAGAACATATTGTCTTTTACAATCATTGTATCATTGTTAACTAATTCCTACATATAAAAGGAAACAAACGACTTCAGTAGGGAGACCAGGGACAGTTGTAACAGGAGATGGTTGTAACACTTTGAATTCCTCCCATCAGAAACAACCTGGAGTGATTATGTTAATGTCCCTCCATTCTTGCAAAAGAGGGAACCACATTTGAAACTTCTTGATGGCGTTATCTACAAAAGGTTGTTTTTGAGGCAAAACAATTTTTTTTCTTTCTGATGTACTTTTTGAATGCTGTTGTGAGATTAAATGTCTATGAAGTCAAAGAAGTATTATTAAAATCACTGTTTTGTAAGCTAATTTCTAAAAAAAGAAATGGCTAACAAGTGTCAAACTTATACTGTTCATTTTACTGTTTTCAATGCAATACCTCCGGCTGCTACTGATATTTGCACTAGTCGTTATATCCTTATAATAATTTTACATTTGACATACTTTATATTGCACATCATTTGATTTATACTGTTTCTTTTTTTAATGGGCTTCTGTTTCTTTTCTTTTTTCGGAGCCTTGCAACGCAATCTTGCTCAACTGTGTATCATGAATGTGTCAGGCACCCCCCGCTCTGACTTTATTGTTGTCTATTTTTTTTTTTTACTCTATTGCTGTCTGTATGTCTGTTTTATCTGTCTGTAACGTCACGTTTCCTGTTGCCAAGCAACCTGGGGAGGCGCGTGGTCTCCTTCATTCATCCACACTGTCACCTGTTCCGGCTCAGCCTAATTACCAGCACCCACCTGTGTCTCATCATCATCACCACCA
Organism: Etheostoma cragini; assembly: GCF_013103735.1. Classification (NCBI taxonomy): domain Eukaryota; kingdom Metazoa; phylum Chordata; class Actinopteri; order Perciformes; family Percidae; genus Etheostoma; species Etheostoma cragini. Next base: position 24,779,455 of record NC_048409.1, read on the forward strand.
GCTCTTATTCCGTGACCTGACCTCCAGTCCCTGTCGGATACTAAGTCTTCATCGTATGTATGTGGCGTCCCGTGTGACTTTTGCTAGTTTGTCTTTTGCTTCGTGTCTGTATTCGTGTTCGGGAACGTATCTCTTTCTACTCACCCTTCTCCTACGGACCATCATCACTCTACTAACCTCCGGTTTCATCTTCACTCCCCTGCCGCTACAGCATTTCCCCCGCTACACCTTGTTTGGTCATCTGGCTCATGGACTATCATCATTGAACTCTCGTTGGTTTTCACTCCTTGTCTGCGTTTGGGTTGTTTCTACCAGCCCATTCTGACAGAATGAGCAGTTTAATGACAATAAATTTTGCCTAACTCTTAACTAGCAGTCAAGCTACCTCACATGAGATGAAAACATGGTTACGGGGTGTTACAACGGTTCCAGTATAATCAAAAACTGCATAGATTTTCATTTAATGTAAAATGCTTTCTAGCCCCCACCCCCTCCCTCTCCATTGTCTGAGTTCATGTTTAAACTTTTGGTGTTCTACCCATTAAATAAATGTATACATTATAATTTGACGGCTTCACCTCTTTTTTTTATCATGTTGCGTGAAAAACAGGTAATCATTACTTAAAAACATGAAATGAATAGTCACAATAACAATGATAAATAATATTTTCCATTATGAGCATATGATTGATTCATTATATATATGTTTTAGACATGTTACAACCTGACATGTGTTAACCGTCCCTGGTTGTAACAGTGGAGAGACTGAATTACATACGCATTTCCTAAAACCACTTAAATACATTGTGTCAGCAGTTGACATATTAAAGTTCATAATATATATAAGAAATTGGTTATTCCAGTTTATAGTTTTTTTTATGTATTGCTTAAAATTGCAAAAAAGTGTCACAAATGTCCCTGGTCTCACCGGAGGGAATCACACAAAACAGCAGAAAGTGAGCTTTAGAAAAAACAAACAGAGGGCACAGAAGAAAAAGAAACCGGCCACGAATATTTTACAAAGTATTAACCAGTGCTACTAATCTGAAGGATAAAGAACAAAAAACTACCCACAAATGTAATTGTCAAATGAGGCATACGACACTAACCACCAAACAGAAATATGTTAAAAAAGACTAATATTACATTTTAAATATTATCACTACTATACTATAAATAGTATCACTACACTACTGGGGTTTCCTGCCTTTGCTCAAAACTAAGTATATTTCTACTACTTAAGTGGCATCACGCGGTGAGGTTGCAGCATTCAACTGAGTACAACTCAGTTTACCCCCTTCTGTCCACGTGTGTAGGAGAACCTAGATTGGCCTTCACTTCAATGTAAAAGCATGAAAGGCCCTTTCTAAAGCCAGTGTTTGGTTTGTTTGTTCTGGGCTCCTGTAGAAATATGGCTGTGCAACATGGCGGGCTCCGTGAAAGTAGACCTGCTCCTAATGTAGATGTGAAGGGCTCATTCTAATCAAACGAAAACACCAACTCTGTTTCAGGTGATTATACACTAATGAAAACATTTCTGCTTTTAGATCCCCCCCAAACACACACACATTCTACACACTAGTCCTTTCACAGTAAAAAAAAACAAAAACAAAACATGTTGTTAGTGTTCATAATGACAGTTCAGAATTTTTAGTGCTGTGCTATAAATATTTATATTCAAATGAATGCTACAATGCATATTACAGTATATACACAGTCACACTAAAAATGATCTACTCACATCTCTCGGTGTATTCATCTCCAAGAAGGCAGCAGTGATGTAGGCACTGAGAGTAACTTCATCAGACACACCACCCTGTAAAGAGGAAGCATGAGTAATTAGTGATCTAATCTGACTCAGTGGATGCAGGATGTAGGCCTGTCATTGGCCGTGTATTTCAAACAGTATTCTGCTCCCATTTTGCTATCTCCACTATCAGTTATAGCCAAAGTGAGTCTATTCCCCCTGTAGCCAGAGACATTGCACAACATTCTGGGCCTGGTAAAAAGGCCCTCTATGGGCCCCTCCCCGCAACCACAGATGTTCATTCTAACATCTTTTTGGGTCCTCCTCACACGAGGTACCTGGGTACTCAATCCCTCCCTGTGCTTTTTGACCACGGTCTGTAGCAGGTAACATTAATCTTCTCCTTGACTTCATGTTGCTTGTGGAAAAGGAGAATCAGGACATAAGTACGGGGAAAGGCAACGCCACCAAGCCACGGCGCAACATGTAGTTAGATTTTTTGAGAGGGACAGGTCAGGCTACGGAATGGGGATCAATGTCTCCAAGTAGCTGAGTAGCCCTGGCGGAGATTTAACGCACAATCATAAATCCCGCTTCAGTGCCACTCTCCCCCAGTCTGACGCCCCTGTCTATAGCAGAATGATAAAGGGTGCAGCCAGACCTTTCTCCAGCGCCGAACACAACACAGTGGAGATCTTATCGTAATCCCCTTTTTGTGACCATGAGCAACATTGAGCTGTTGAATCAACTTACATCCCAGAGCTGCTTGCCCATCCCACTACAACACTCTTCAGCTTTCAGTGGCTTTTAGCTTAGTATTAATATTCCTTGGTTGGTACGATGGAGTCCTAATAGATTTAACTGACCACCTCCACCAAAAGTCAAACCATAAACTCAGCTCATAACCTCACACAAGATGACTCAGCTCATAACCTCACACAAGATGACTCAATTCAAAGACATGGCACTTTTGGAAGGAAATCCTTTCAACACATAGGGGGGTAAAATTTGGAATAGTTTACCAGATGTGACACTTTTGGAATCTAAGACACTTGTAGAAATGAACCTTTATTTAATAAAATGAAAGGAGAGATGAATAAATGTATTTAGTATATTTGTAAATATGCACAATTTGTATAATAAAAATATATTATATTTCACATACATATTTGTATATAGGCCTACATATATACAGTTATTGATCACTGCAGTGTGGGTGAAACCTGCTGTAATTAATCAAAGAGGGAATCATCTCATGTCGCACATTTCGGGAGTGGACCCCTGGCTGGCATTTCTTACTAAGACATGAATGAAAATCAGCGTATACAAGCTCTAGTAAAGAGGGACTTTAATTACCTTCATTCTGTTGTTGAAGAGCTTTCCTGATTGTTCAAAACAGCCATTTTGTCGTTGTTTACTTTTCAGCCAAGTCACGGACGCTTCAATGTTCGCTGGGTCAATGTAGATGAAAGACTGTGCTTTGGCAAAAGATCTCAACACAAATGCAGTCAGCCTACGGATATTAAAAACAAAAGACAGAAAAAAAGACAAGAGGAAGCAGATCTATTTAATGCCTCGCAATAATCATCTACTCTACAAGTATGAACTGTATTTCGTAGTAAATGTTGAACAACATATAAATATATAATTAATTCTTCTTTGAGGATGAATGACCAGTAATGGTCTCACCAAGTGTTCCCTGTTCCTGCTCCAAATGTGCTGTAAGCACCGTCCTTATGTTTGTAGTTCAGCTGTCTCTGGTAGCCTGTATAACAATAGAAAAATGATTATTAGGTTATTTACAGATTTGATAGGATTTATGATAAATTCAAGATTTGGGGTAAATTTGTTGATTTGTTGTTGGTTACAGACTACATTTGATAACTTTAGTGGACAACTGACAGTAAAAAGATGACAGGAAATTAGGGGAGAAAAAACGGGAATGACATGCAACAAGATCTCCCTGGTGGCCTAGAAGTTAAGGTGGGGGCTTGTTGTCATCATCGTAACCCAGGCCAGCAGGGTGTCCCTGATCTGTAGTCTCTAATTGGAATGACGAGCATTGTCAAGCGCTTATACACACTGCTTGTTATATTTTGTGCAACCAGCACCAGAATGTAGCAGACAGTAGATTTGGCATAAGTGATCTTTTAGACAAACTAAAACGGAGACTCACCACTGGTCAGGAAGTTGGTAGCCTTTTCCTTGATGCCTGGGGTCAGCTGCTGTGTGTTTCTCAGGTACTCGAGGATGTAGATGTTTGGGGCGAGGAGTGCCATGTTCTGCTCACCACATCCATACGGCATCTGCAGCAGCCCATCCAGGTTCTTCAGAGCCCGGCCCAGAATGTCACCTGCGCAAAAAACACAGAATCACTTTAAATTTTTGATAGAAGCCTGTTCCCCTTTATCCGTCCATCCATCCATCCATCCATCCATCCTTCTTCATCCGCTTAACCAGTATCACTTGCGGGGGAAGCAGCTCCAGCATGGGACCCCAAACCTCCGTTTCCCGAGCCACATTAACAGAGTCCGACTGGGGGATCCTGAGTCGTCCCTCACTCGCGAACAAGACCCAGAAGTAACTCCTTCACTTGGGGTAAGGACTCATTCCCTACCAGAGCACGGCCCTGGCGAAGACCAACCCTCACCTAAAAAGAGTCTGTCTTCCAAAAAACCCGGACACAGCTCTCGCTTTGGTCATACAGCAACTGGAAGGCCCTAAGAAGGGACCCTCTCACCCCACACTCCCTCAGCACCTCCCATAGTGTCTACCGGGGGACCCAGTCCTACGCCTTTTCCAGAGCCACAAAACACATGTAGACCAGTGGGGCATACTCGCAGGCTCCCTCCATGATCCTTGAGAGAGTAAAGATCTGATCCGTTGTGCCACAACAAGGACGGAATCTGCCTTGTCCCTCTTTAACCTGAGGTTCACCTATCGGCTAAACCCTCCTTTCCAGGACCTTAGAGTAGACTTTACCAGGGATGCTGAGAAGTGTGATATCCCTGTAATTGGCACACACCCTCTGGTCCCCTTTTTTGAAGCGGAGAACCACCACCCCGATCTGCCACTCCTTAGGCACTGTTCCAGACTTCCACGCAATGTTGAAGAGGCGTGTTAACCAAGACAGCCCCTCCACACCCAAAGTTTTCAGCACTTCTGGACAGAGGTCATCAATCCACGTGGCTTTGCCACTGTGGAGTTGCTGAACTACCTCAGTGACTTCCACCAGGGAAATTGACGACAATCCAGCATCACCCTCCAGCTCTTCCTTTAACCATAGAGGGCGTATTAGCTGGATTTAGGCATTCCTCAAAATGTTCCTTCCACCGCCCTATGTTAGTTGAGGTCAACAACTTCCAATCCTTACTGTACACAGCTTGGATGGTTCCCCGCTTCCCCCTCCTTAGGTGGTGAAGCACCTTGGTGCCGACCGAAAGTCCTTCTCCATGTCTTCTCCGAACTTCTCCCACACTCCCTGCTTTGCCTCTTTCACAGCAGAGGCTGCAGCCCTTCAGGCCCTTCTGTACCTTGCTACTGCCTCTTGCTCTTTCTGGGATAGCATATCCTGGAAAGACTCCTTCCTCAGTCTGACGGCGTCCCCGACCACCGGTGTCCACCAGGGGCTCTTAGGTTACCGTCCCTTTAATGATTATTAAATCGATCATTGACCTTTGGCCCAGGGTGCTCTGGTACCACGTAAACTTATGAGCATCCCTATGCTTGAACATGGTGTTTGTTGCAGACAATCCATGAAACAGAAATCCAACATCAGCCGCACTGGTATAAATCATGGAAGCCGTTCCTCCCAAGGTTCACACCTCTCCATGTAACTCAATCATTGCCCCCGTGTGCGTTGAAATCCCCCAGCAGAACTATGGAGACCCCACTGGAGGTAAACGCCAACATAGCGGCACTTAGCCGGGGGCTTGTGAGTCTTCCCACACCTGCCCGGGGCCTCATGCCCTGGAACTCCGGAGTAGAAAAGAGTCCAACCCCTATCCAGAAGTATGGTTCCAGAACCAAAACTGTGCGTAGAGCTAAGCCCTACCAGATCTAACTGGTAGCACTCCACCTCTCGCACAAGTTCCGGCTCCTTTCCTCACAGAGAGGTGACATTCCACGTCCCCAGAGCCAGCCTTTGCCGCCCATGTTTGGTCCGTCGAGGCCCCTGGCCTCCACCGCCCCCAGCAGTTCTTCCCACAAGTGTTGGGCCCATGGGATGGAGAGATAGGCGCCACGCAGTTTTTTTAGGCTGTGTGCAGCTGGGCTCCGTGGCAAAACCGGCCAACAGGCGCTAACTGAGGAGCCCTCCATCCGGGCCTGACTCCAGACGGGGGCCCGGAACTTCATCGGGCAGGTCAATAAATCTCCCTCTCTGTGATTCATAGGGGGTTTGGAAGCCTGTTCCCGTCCTAGAATTTTCTTGGTGAAAGCAATTCTCAATTAAAAATAATTTTCTATTAATTTACCAAGGACTGAAACTGAAGCACGGGCAGATCCATCAATCATGTCCTCAGGGAGTTGTATGTTCATTTCCTCTGTCAAAGCTTCCCCTGTGAACAGAGAGAGAGAGAAACACTCAGCAGTAAAACAAAGATGTCTTTTAGATGAAACGGACAGTTAGTGGATCAAGAAAGATTAAATCACAAAAATTGAGGGTTCTTTCATTTATTTAACAGTAAATCAATCTGATGCACCTGCACTATGCTTGCTCTAATCACAATGAAGTGCTTTATGAAAGTAGTGAATGTCTCTATTACATTTTTTAACATTCAATCTACTCCACTTCCAGTATTTTTCTTTTCACATGTTTGATGGGTCATGACTGGTACCGTACTAACCTTTTGGGCAGAGCAGCCAGTTGTAGGTCTTTGTCATCTCAGTTCCCTCAGCCTGAGAGGGAAAGAAATAATGTGAGTCACAGAGTTTCCATTTGGTCAATAGATAAGCATTTTCTTTGTCATCTTGTTTCTAGGGTACCAACCTTTACTATGATAGGCCGTGTGACCACGTCAATTCGTCCCCTTTCAGGCACGCTCACAACCTCATTGTCACATGAAATTTGGGATGTCACAGCCTCAGCACTCACTGACACATTTACAACTCCTGAACAGAACAAACAGTGTGAAATTTGATTTGAATTTGATTAGATTTTTTATTACAAAAATGTCAAAACATTTTATCACTAAGGTGGATCTCACTGATTTAACAGAGATTAGAAAGGGCTCCTCCACCTCAACAGCCTTGTGGTTAAAAGATTGACTCTCACCTAAGGCTGAAGGGGCCATGGTCCAGCTGAGGGTCTTGCGCTCATTGCCGCACAGACAGGATGTGTACTGGTCACCAGAGAGGGGGGTGAGGGTGTAATCTAAGGAGGGGGTTGGAGTCACAGAGACCTGTTCAAGAGAGAGAACAAAATATTTAAAAACTGGAGATTTTTGTCAAATGCAAAAAACTGTTACTACAGAAAAGGGCTGCAGCATTTAACCATTCCCGGGTGCATACAGTCTTGAATGGGGTGACAGAACCGGCTAGGGAGGTGGGTAGAGTGAAACAGCAATCACTGACAGGTTTCAACAATGTTTTAAAATGTGCCTCTGATTCTACATTCAAAAGGGAGTAGGTAAAGTCATTATCAATTGCAATCTTTTGCAGTTGTCTTTTACACATACAGACACACACACACACACACCGTACAAATACGTTATATATAACGTATATATGTCCTAATTTTTATGATTTATTTTTTCTAGTTCTAGATAATGAAAATTAGAGCTGAATTTCCATTTAATTTGGTACATTTCCACTGCAGGATTATTTTTGGCGACCCCTTAACTTTTTATCTAGAGCCATCATCAGGTAAATTGTAAATTTATAAATATTCACTTTGTAAAGTACTTTGGTTTACGACCAAAATACCTGCAGACCAATTACCATCTGACTGTACTTTGTGTTTTGTGCTAAGTAGCTAATTGTAAATGCTAACACAATAAAGGTGGGGAAAATGGTAAACATGAAACCTGCTAAAAGACAGCATGTTAGCATTGCATGGTAAGAATGTTAAAACATTTTTTTTTTTTTTATCGCATTACCATGATGCAGCTGGTCAGGTAGTTGAAGGTGGTTGCCTTCAGTTCAAAGTGCTCCCCCCGGATGATGGAGTAGGGCAGGCTGAGCTCC
>NC_048409.1:24787487-24795116 GCF_013103735.1 Etheostoma cragini
CTAAAATGGCTGAAAACAAGCTTAGGAGTAGGGTAAGTAAATTAGTTTCATGCCATTCATGTGTGGAGGGAGACAGCAGGAAGGTGCACATACATAAAATGCAGTCATACACTCAAACCCATTTATGACCATCAAACATTCTGTGGCAAAACTCACCCAACGTCCACCAGGTCCCATATCCAGGTCTCAGGGAAGAAAGTGCGGACTGTCTCTGTTGGTGGTTTATTAGGAGATGACATCCCAGGAGTAACAGAAGCTTTAACAAGGCGTCTGTCTATAAGTACTTCCATTATTTCTATTTCAGGAACAAAAGGATACATTAAACCACCACCTGAGAAGAAAGTAGAAAATATTGTGTTAGAAAAAAAACGAAAGCAATGACACAGTGACCTTTTTTAAATATTTAGCATGTGCCACTTGATGGCGGAAAAAAGAAAGTCACCATAACCACCATGGCCCTGGTGGTGTTCTCTTCGTCTGTATTTGAGACATGAAGGTTCTCGGATAACCATGTTTGTTGCCATCTTCATCCCTACATTCTAGACAATCCAACAATAAAAAGGCATCACTGAAAAGTTGATAAATATGCAGCAATAAATTATATTAGTATATTCTTTATTTTGTACACTCATTTGTGCAAGAAGTACCTGAAAAACTGTATAAGCATCAGCTGTCCCACCACCACTGGGGTATGGCAAGAAATATCTTCTCGGTTTTACATGCAAACATTCTTCACCATCTTGAATGTCATGTGGAATATAGGACATTTTTGTGACAGGCAACAACTGAAATATCTGAAAAAAAGTTTGGTTCAAAGTTATAGACTGACCATGTTTGATGTTCTGTAAAGATCTGACAATTTGGAAACTCTTGGACACTAAGGCCTACTCTTACGTCTATCGGGATACACATCACATATGTGATCACAACTCTATGCTATTGCATTTTCATAACAGCATGCTTACAACTGGGTAAAAAGATCAATCAGTATTGAGCTGCATTGCACAGTTGATAACAATGTAAAGCTGCTAGAGGGAGAAAATTAACAAATAATAACCTTGGTAAAAGTAAGTAACAGCAGAGTAAAAATGGTTCAAAAGATCATGCAGAGGTAACAAATTATGTATGCATATAGTTTTGGTTGATTCCAGTAGTTACCTTGTTTGCATCCAGAGTCTTCCCTGGCTCCTTGATGAGGACGCTCTGGTCAACAGCGCTCACACCACACAGAGATTCTGGCTGGGCGGTAACCTGCATGATGGTCTCCTCTCCTGGGACAGCCGAGGACGGAGAAAAGTCCAGCGACACCTGACACAATCAGAAGAGACACATCTCACCGCCTGGACTTTAGTGGTAGATGACAAACTGGGATCTTTTCAAACTTTAAAAAAGTCGGATTTGAACATAGATTTGACCACCCTATGCAATAGAAGGTTAAAGTGAAAAGTGTGATATTTATAATGGCTCCAAATAATGCCTTACATATATAACTGATTATTTAAATACATTTTTTATCCCAAATAGCATATACTTTGATTCTGTATCTACAATCGCCCAAGAAAAGCCTGGCCACATGTCTTAGTTCTTCTCAGGCTGACCTTGTGACTGAAGCATTGCTCAGTAGAGAAGTCAGCGCTGTTAGCGATCACAGTCTCACTGGGGAGGATGGCGTAAACCACAACCTGGACGTCTGGTGCCATGTCTGGAGACACTGTCAGCTTAAAGGACACCTCGCCCTCATTCACTGAAACAATATGAACAATAATCATCACTCACATTCCTCCATACATCAATAGACTGGTTATGCTAATTCAAAGGATAACTTTAAGACAAGTCATTCTTTGCTCACATGATTTGTCTTTAACTTCAACCCGTTTAACTCCTTGTATAACAATAGCTCCTCTTGATAAGACCTGGGAAATTTAAAAGAAAATGACACATAGAATGAGTAATGCAATAATAAAACTGCATTTCCTTTAAAAGCAGATTACAAAACTGTCTGCTGTTCTGATGTGTAATTTTGCTTCATGTTATTAAGTATGCTACTTAGTGGAATATGTTCACATAATTTATGTCAAAAAGTTTGCCATAAAAGTTTAGCTTGCATGACATCAATAAACAATTGCCTGCCTAAAATACTGTTCCTAAAATAACAGACCTGGGGGCTGTCTAATGATGTAAGATGAATCTAATCTGACTCTCTTTGAGGTATCTGGTTTACTGAACTGGCCCTGTTAACTTTAAGCTTAGCAAACCAACTATCTGCTTAAGCATGTAACAAAGGAGAGGTTTGTACCAAACCACCAATCACATACAACATAAACAGATCCAGAGTGGCTTAATAAGATACTGATGCAATTATTGATTCCTGCAGTGAAATGTATTAAAAGGGGAACTCAATTTTACTCCTCTGAACATGAGTCTGTTACATGTGTTTGGAAGTACTACTGCATTTGTGGAAAGATTTATCCTTTTGTGACTCCCCAAGTTGAATGAGTCAGCATTTGTTGGGGATTGGATTGTTGGGGAAAGATTACAGACAAATTTGAACATGTAAAGAATGTGGGGGTTTGGAGAAAGAAGACCTTTGTATCACGCTATTAGCTACATTAGCCACTACTAGCATAACACACTAGAATGTCTGAACACACTGTCAGTGGTTGAGTGGCATTTTGGGTATTGTAGCCAATGGGTTTTGACAAGGAAGTATGGAATTGAAAGAATTCGGGTTCAGGTGCATTGATTGTGATCTTTTTTCCTAAATAGGAGTTTGTGATTCTCCAGTGGTTAGGGTTAGGTTTTACTCACACCTTACTGGATATTTAGCTTGATGCACTCAACTCTGAATTTTCTTTTGCAGATTTGTTTAACAGTTTTGTTCAATACAGCCCTTGAAGGTCTTACCCTGTAAACAGGGTTAGCCCTAATGTTAGTTGGCAAACCTTGCCTATTATTACTCAACACAGACTATGCTTAAAGGTAGCACAAAACACAAAATCTTCTGGGTATATGGTTCTCAGTTTTACCAGGTAGACTGTGCATGACAGTTATCTAATGTAAAGGTCATTATAAAAACATCTTCCCCATGTCTTGGTAAGAGAACTGGTGACAGGAAAACATTTCACCAACCACTCACCAGATACATCACATCCACAACGCCCTGGGCCTCTCCAACTATGGTGTGTTGGATGAAGATGTTTTCTACTTTGTCACAGGAAAGTGGTTCATCCTTCTTCTTTACTTCCAGGGAGCTGACTGTTTTAGTATCAGGAGAAGAAAGTGTGGCCAAAGACACTTTGTGATCATTAGAATCGTAGTATGGCCTTCTGTAAGGAGGGAAAAGCAGTCTCGGTGTGTCGCTAACCTAGAGAGCAGAGGAAATATAGAAATGTGATGATGGTGGTTGAAGTAGAAGAAAGCTTCAGTTTTTTCAGCCAACATAAATGTTTAGGTATAGACGTAGTAGACAGTTCCTATGGCATATTGGTCAGTTGCAGCATATTGAGAAACCATTTGAGGTGTCAGATTTGGACTGTTTATCATCTTTGTGACAGTGTTACAATGTGGCTGGCAAATGTTGGATTACAGATTGTAGTTTCTACTTCTTACTTGTAATTGGATGTCCCCTTTAAAGTCAGCTGTGCTTAATGAGAAAGTGGCGACACCATCTCTGTTGGTTGTGAGATTCTGAAACAAACGCGATGACCACCTTTCCCCCTCAAACAGGAACACCGGCATGTCAGGAATGGGTGTATTATTGTAATAAACAGCTTTAACCTGTTGGAAACACAATGTTGTATCACCGAGAATGCACATTGCTCCAGTTACACTGTGTATAGAATCACATTGAAGAAGTGAAGACCAAATGCACTTACTTTTCCTTCCACATCTGATCCTTTGTTATAAATCTTGGGAGTGTCAGTGAAAGACAACTTTCCAACAACATATGAAATCACTGTAGTCTTCTCTTGTGAGCGTGAAATACCTGTACAAGACACCTTCATGTTACAACAATGTGTATGCCATATTGTTTCATTAGATGGCATAGTAATAGTCATTATAGGCCTACAAAGTCTTTTTAAACTATAAATACTATATAGTATATGACTTGCCTGTGCCCTCCTCTTCCATATTTGCAGTGAGTTGCAGTACATCTCGTAGCGCATATTGCTCAATTTTTGTGAAAGTTGACATTGTGAAGATAAAGGTGGCACAGCCTCTCTTGTCCGTCTTAAAAGCACAATGAAATGAGATAAAAGAAAAAGAAACAATGAAAGACATTTCAAACTTTCCATACGCCATGCCCTTATTACTTCTTAACTTTTAACTATCAAATGTTTACATCTATCTACTATCTTTATTGTATAAAAATGAACATTTACGCTCCTCAGTTTGTACGTTAAACTGACAAGACAGATGACAATATGTTGTTATAAATGTGCATTATGTAGGAGGATAAACAAGGTCCATGCACCTTGCTTCATAAGACTGTCATTAAGCTACTGTACCTGCTTTGTCTCCTCATAACAAGGCATCTGTATTTCAGGGATTCCCTCCGGATGTTCAGGGGTGTATATAAGCGGTATACGATAATTAGCACTTAAAGGTCGGCACACCTTGATGTCAACACTACCTGGTACAGGCTGGCCGTATGTATATCTAAATAGATAAAGAAAAAAAACATTGAACATTTTCCATTCCCTAATCTATTTTAGATTATTCAAGAGTAATGTGCGAAATAGCTTTTACTTACGTTGCACATACTTCAGCCTTGATTTCTTCCTGATTAATACTTATTCCATTGGCCACATTTAATGTTACGTCAAATTTAGGTAAAACTGGGGACAAAATATGATTATTAGAACTTTGCTTCATTATCCCCTGGATTGAAAAGGATTTTTTTTATTTTTACTTACCGTATTTTTCCACCTTGAAGCTGTGTTGTATTTTATCTAACCCAATCGACACAGTAACTTGGTAGGCTCCTTCACGGGCCTCAGAGTTCAAGGCGTAAGAAAGCTGCAATATCTTACTATTGGAAGTTTCATTCAGCCACTGTCCAATCCTGTTGCTGGTAGAATCCTGTTAAGTGAAGTAAAGAAGAACATGTGACAATAAGAAACTCGTGAATACAGGAAGAACAAGTTTCTTCATCTCCTTCCACAAGATGGCAGATAAAACTGGGCCATGGTTGGGTGTAAAAAGTTAGACTTCTTGACTCTCAGTCGGAAAAAACAGCATGAAAACTTGAATCATCTTGAAAATACTCTCAATTAGATCCTGATGAATGTACTTGCAGGCTAATATCAGTGCCCAGTTACAGATATTGGTCTGTATAATGGGCAAATGTACATACCTTTCTGCAAAAAATATATGTACACATTTTAAATATTATTAGCTAGTCTTGGAGGAGTTTCTGCAGTGCAAAAAAACACATTTATAAAAGAATACATTTATACTGAACTCCATCCATCTACTGATGAAGAACATCAAAGGTTGTCAATATCACCGGAAAATGCTTGTGAATGTAGCTTGAGTTATGATTTCCTTAAAGGAATCTGCTTTATAGAATTTGTATTGAATAAAACTTTAAAAAATGTAACTTTCAGTTCATTATACCCGATGGTGTGTTTGAGTGTCTGTATTACTCTTACCTCAATTTCGATTATATTGTACTGTAAAGAAAGAAAGAGTTGTTAAAGCACAAGCTGCTTTGTACTGCGCTCATCACACAGTGAGTTAAAGATGATAAACTCAGACTTCAGCTCTTATATTTATGATTTTATATAAAACAAACGTGTGACACAAAACATTAAAAACATTTTTTTTTTAAAGGCTTGTCCTCAAGAGTATGTACATTTTGGACAAAAAAAGACATTTCTATAAGAAGCTATATTGAAGATTCCACTGTTATTACCAATTAACTGGGATAATGTGACAAAATGCTGCAAAATGAGAAACCTGTGTTGAAATGGATTTATCACTGGGTCAACAACCTTCAAAGCAGCTTGGTAGGTTTACCTAAAGAGGCTGTGGTTAGCACTATTGACCAAGAGCTTCTTCAGGAGCTCATATTCCGTTCATTTCAAAGTAATTATCAAACCATGTCACTAATACTGTTTATAGATGAGACCAAAAAAAAAAAGGTAGGATGGTTAAAACACTCACCAGCTGATTGACAGGTCTAAACTTGGTATCCAATGTGATGACTCTGAATTGCACTGAGAGACAAGCAGAGAGATTACATGAAGCCTTTACAGCTCTTCTACAGTAGTGTTAAACATCCTAAAAGGTCAGTGATTGTCTTCTGTTAACTGAGAAAGTACATCAAATTTGAAAGAAAGAAAAAAGGTGAGAAAAATCCGTAGTTTACTATTGCCATTCCCTCATTGTCTGACAGAGAAATGCATCCAATAAATAATAATGTAATCAGTGGAACATTTCCCAATATCCCAAGAAGGAAACCTCACTTTCAGATCAGTGTGCATAATTTGTATTAACATTTAGGAATCTGGCCACAGCCTTAGATTTCAATAAAGTGCTGGATAGTTTTTCATGAAAACTGCTGATAAGGAATATCACTAATTTTGAGATAAGATAGCTCATAGTTGCTCTCTTTAATATTTTAAATGTGTGACATTAAGTTTTCTATCATTTTGTGGCTTCATTTTTAAATCCTGGTAATGTAAATATGTAAGATAATGATATTGTGGCAAAACATTTTCTATGCAGTGCTGCAAACACTGTAATTTGTAAAGAGAAAACTTGTCTATATATGGTATCATGTTGTGTACTATGTCATAGATGATTTATTTGCACAATAACACATAGCGGCATAAACGTGAAAACATAAGAAAAGAAGCAAGTTGTGCAGGTGAGGAAAAAAATCCCCAAAAACCTATAGGCTTAGGGAAGGAATCTCCCCTCTATAAGTATTATAGGTAATACAAAGGTCAGGATATCTATATGAGTTACAAAGCAAACATAGATTAAAAAAAAAAGCAAATATAACGTAACCAACATAAATAAAGTAAAAATCCATCAGCTCAAAATTACCTGTTTGTCGTGGAAGGTAGATTGGTTTATCTGTTTGGATGAATGTCATTGGTTTATAGACTTTGATCTTAACTTTTCGGACTTCTCTAGAGTAGAATGTGTCGCCTCGTACCACCACCTCCAAGTTCTGCACCACTTCATCCTGCACTAAAGGAACCTGTGACAGAAATATATTTAATAGACACCAAGAAAGTCATTACATCCCATTAAAATTGATTTGATTTATGAATATTTAACTTGATCTATTCTATCTTTAATTGTTAAAATCCTAAAATACCCAAATGTATTACAACAGCAGTTGTCAATTTACACAATTTATTTAATATTGTGTGCTTTCTGTTACAAATCTATATGTGGTTCTAAATGTGTTATGAAATCCTATCAATGTTTTCCAACTCAGTTTCTTCAACCCATTTTATGGAAAGGGTCACATGAATCAAATCAGGAACCTTACTGACCTTAAAGTTAACGCAGGTATGAAATTCTTTACTAAACATCTCCTTCAGAAGGGTTGTATTCTCCTCTTGGGACATCAGAGTGACTCTCATTTCCAGAGTCTCGTTGGGCTGCAGG
>NC_048409.1:24795216-24866499 GCF_013103735.1 Etheostoma cragini
AGCTCCAGATTCAAGGACTGCAGGAATGGCTACCATGTACTGCCTACAGACACAGACACACATACAGTAGACATTTCATTGGATCTGACACGGAAACAACCCCAACCCAAAAGATTATGCAGTATAAAATCCTTCCCCATGATCAATTAATTTAACCACAGGCCATTACTATTTTTTAAGTATAGAGGTAACTTACGGTCCTGACACCGCTTGGCCCACGCACATCCAGCTCAGGAAGACACACAGTTTCCATGTCCACATCTGAATCCCTGGACGACCCATGACTGAATGAGATGATCTTGAGTCAGCATCTGTTTAATAGTCTCTGATAGAGAATCCCACCCCCATAAACACACTGTCCAATCCCCTCTATTTGTTTTTAAGGTAACCCATTCAATCATGTATAGACTTCCTGTTATGGTGTGGTATGCTAACTACAGTTTTTTTACAACTTGATAGGGCAATGTGTGAACTCCAGATAGTCTAATTCTAACTATAATAATGTAAATATGAAAAGATATTTTTTTTACTGAATGAGTCTGTTGTACTTTATATAATTTTAGAACATGCAAATAAATTTAAAAGGAAAAACGTACATTGTGTAGTTCCTTTCCACCTGCACAAACAACCGCCTGGCCAGATATTCACCAACTCAAATGTAATACTTTTTAAGACCTTTAAGACCATTATGAACAATATTTAAGAATAAAGACCTTTATCACAACATCAACTATACCCTATATTCTGTTTTTTTCAATCCAAGTATCATTAAACTTGAACTTCCCCATAGCTGAAGAATAAAATACATTTTATGTCTAGAAGTTGCGTGTTGGTGTCAGTTGTAGTCAAAGTGCAACAACATATATGAACTAGCGAAAAAAACAAAACCACAGAAATAAAGAGAGCATTAGAGGTAGTGTTGCATGGACGTATTCAAATTAAAACCTGTTTAAAATTATTTAATTTATTTACCTAGAACACAACACTAGACTTTTTAAAGCCTAAAATTTAGTTTTTTTGTAGAGGAGGCACAGGCAGCAATGTAAGGGACGCAGATGTTATGCTTTCGACTGGGATCCTGGCTAGGCTAACGGTACGTGTCACTGGCAAGCGTCACTTCCACGCTTCCCATTCATAGTCTATGTAAGCAGCAAAGCTTTCAGTAGTGTCGCAGTGACTTCCAGAAGCAGTGCATCGAGCTAAACGCTCCTCATTTGCATAGTTGTGGTCCAGGCTACTTTATGCAAATCAGGGTCGTCCAACTCAACGCCTCTCAAAAACTCACAAAAACAATTTAAACGGATCAGTGTTGATCTAAAATACGGATAGATTCAGAATCTGCATAGTCTTTTTTCTTTCCATAAAACTATCATATAAAAACAATTTTTGTAAAATAAGCTTGTTGGTCTGTTTTGATATTTAGAGCAGACAACCCCACATGAAGCGTTCTTCCAATCAGGTGCAACCATTGCCGTTTTGTGAGTGTGTAGCCGTAATCTATGCTTGTCAGTGGTCGTTGAAGTTAACTGATAGTTTGCTAGTGGCAAACGCAACAAGCATCCAATGCTGGGAAGCAGGGCGATCCCTGCTGTCAAAAAAACGCCACAGTGGACTCTTGGCCTAAGAAGAGCCCCACATGCACCTGCTGTACCCAGCGTCTCTCGCCAATGGCCACTCTTGTCAACAAACTGGATGACATGAGACTGCGGATTACCAATCCTCATACAGATTATTGTGGTGATAACGAAAACCTGGTTGAATGACACCCGACTTTTAATGTTTTAAGATTTAAAAATATGGCCATATCTTGCACATGGCACCTTTAAGGATTTCGTTCCTTCCATAGGGACAATGCCAGGATGTTTTGCTTTAGCTAACTTCAGTTGAATGTGTCAATTTTACAGTAGCTTAAGTTCTGCAACATTGCCCTTTACCCAGCGTGGTATGTTTGCTTTTGTCATGCAAACAGCTCTTAATGATTACTAGGGTCAAAGTAGACAAATTTTCCAGTAAATACACATTTGTGAACTGTTAAAGTCACAAACTGGCCATAAGTTACAACACAGTAGAGAACAAAAGTGCTGATCGTTCAAACATGCCAAGGCATGACACAATAGTCAATAAGATATTGAATCAACATTCAACATT
Organism: Etheostoma cragini; assembly: GCF_013103735.1. Lineage (NCBI taxonomy): Eukaryota > Metazoa > Chordata > Actinopteri > Perciformes > Percidae > Etheostoma > Etheostoma cragini. Next base: position 24,797,365 of record NC_048409.1, read on the forward strand.
CATTTATATGGCACTTTACAGCAATCAACAGGTGTCCAAAGTGCTTTAAACCAACCAAAAATAAACAAACATTCAATAAAAGACAAGAAAAAAAATAGACTTCTTAACCACTCGAGGGGCTTGGATTCTTTCAACCTTTTAAACTATAGGATTCCCAAACTAAAGAGCACCAGAGAGACAGTTTCTGCACAACAGAGCAGGACTCAGATTGTGAAGATTGTATTTCTAATAGTTTTAATTACTATTTAACTATTTCTCCCTTTAAAATGTAAAAAATGCTTCTTTCCATGATTCTTCACGCTTTTCAAGCAGAAACAGTGGATGCAGAGAATAAAAGCAGCAGGAGCTGGACAGGATAGCAACAAGGTCAATTAAACTGTCAGCGTTGGGCTTAACTTTTAACATTTTAAATGCATGTGCTTGTTGCACTTCAGTTACAATATCTGTCATCTGTACATAAAATTGGAGTGATACTTTATATGTAATATTGGCAGTGACAGTCATGAAAAATAGCAATCAGCCATCACAAGAAGCACAACTGAAACCATGTAGGCCTTCAACAAAAAAGATGACCATAAAGGCAATGTGAGCTCTATTTCTTTCTCTTCTCGTCTTGTGTGGAAAGAATCAGCAACACTCTCCCTTAGGGACAAAGGGGCGTCAGCTTTCCTGGAACTGTGTGTTTTGTCAAGTTTACTGCTTTTTTGAAACTATCAAAGAAGCCAGTTTTCAAATAAGATTCAGATTGAGATGACTTTATTATTCCACAAGGAGCAATTCAGTATTACAGCCAATCCATTCAGTACGATTTAAAGTTAAAAAGTGCAATAACATACAATGTACTGTATATAATGTTAAAAAGAAATAATAAAAATAAACAACAAATAAGTACAGTCATACACTGAAAACCCCCCTTTTTCTACAAGCGTGTCATGGCTAGACTGTGAAAACCCTGGCTTGATTTACTGAGTTGATAAGCCTTGTGCTTGAGAACTTAGATCCAAGATAACTTAAGAAATTGAAAAGAACGCAACATTTTGAAACTCTTTCATGTGCTCATAGGCCTACTGCTGAACCCTAGTATTTGGATATTTTTTAGTTAGATTGGTATTTTAGTTTTAAGATTTGGATATTCATTTAAACCAAAAGACACGTGTTGCAGCGCTGGAAAACGGCCCATGGAAGTTTTGAATTTTTGAATTGTTTGTGTTTCCAATGCCCAGATGTAAGCATATTGTCATCAGAAAAATGTCAGCCAAAACATTTTAAACATGACCTCAAAGGCCTGAAGGACGGCACAAAAAGACATTCTCATCAGTACAGCCTGTATTTTTATGTTTTAATAGTTTTTAAACTCTCTACAGGCCTGTAGGACCCCATAACATATTTTTTGTCTCCTCAATGTTCTGCAGCTATAGCTTGCACATTTATGTTACTTCATAATATTGTGATTTGCATGGGTTGTCTTCACTTAAGTGACATTATGGAAGTATTGTAAATGATTCACACTGTGTGAACAGTGGATAACTTTAGATGAGTCTCCTTAGAATTTAGCTGTGATTCAATGTTTTAATCTTAGCCAATAGCTCATGCAGTAAACTCCTAAAACACAGTTTACAGCACAGTATTACCTCATTAAAATATAAGGTTCTGAAGCTGCTAAAAGCTGACATCAGCGTTAGAACAGAAGGGCATGCAGGTTTAACTCTGAGCTTAAAGGAGAATTCTGGTCAATTCCAACATGTAGCTCTGTTGTTTGTCAATTTGAAGTGCTGTCAGTAGAGAGAAAAACAAAAACAATCGGTCCTGTCTACATCGTGTTATCCTGTTGTTATCCTCGTGTTATACCCATGTGCAGAAGCAAAAAATGTCTCAATTTTTAACTGTTTATTATAGAAATAGTGATATATATTTTCAATGTCTCTATTTCTCTATTTTCAAACAACCTTTATTTATTCCAACGTGATCATTTGTTTATTTTGGATTTTTCCATATTCCATAAAGGAAGGGTTGGGCATTGTTTGGATTTGATTTCTGAATCCAATTCAATTCAATTCAATTCAATTTTATTTATAGTATGAATTCATAACAAGAGTTATCTCAAGACACTTTACAGATAGAGTAGGTCTAGACCACACTCCAGAATTTACAAGGACCCAACAGTTCTAGTAGTTTCCTCCAGAGCAAGCAACAGTGTGACAGTGGCGAGGAGAAACTTCCTTTTAGGCAGAAACCTCGGACAGACCCTGGCTTTTGGTAGGCGGTGTCTGACAAACAGTTAGGGTTAAAATGAAGAGTGGCAACAACAGTCACAAAAAATAGCAGTTTGCAGTAGTTCTTTGTAGTAGTTCATGGCATAGCAGGGCACTGTGCGGCATTGCAAGGCACAGCGGGACGTAGCAGGGCACCGCACAGCGTAGCAGGATGTAACATGGCATCGCAGAACGTGTAGCGGGACCACGGCGAAAGCTGCAACCATGATTTTGGAGCCTCCACCAAATCCAGAGCTTCATAAAACTCAGCTCTCCATTTGAGGTCACCTATTGCCTGTGACAAAGCTTCAGGGATGACAACTTGGCAATAGCGGGCAGGTGTTCTACTTACTCTGGGCTCAACATCTGGCATCTTCAGACCATTCTTGGTATAGCACACATTTTCACCTTTTCTATCATATCAGCCACCCCCATCTCTGACCTTGAGCAGGTTAATACAAATAATGGCACCAAGAGCACTTGACTTTTGCACTCTGGAGGTTTCAGTGGGCCCGAAAAGGGCTTTGCAGCCGAAGAGGTTGAAAAGAGTTCAGCCATTGAGTGCCTGTTTGTGCAGTCTTGATATTTTTGCCCTTGCCTCCCCTCTTACATCTCTATCGTCTTTCAAGCTTTCAAGTGTCCATACACAGTTCGGGCAAAACTGGAGAACAGTGTACGTTGCGCAGCAGAGTTGAATTGCTTTGGTGTGCACGCAATGTGACAGTGATGTTATTACAGCCCAAAAGGGTTTCAAAGAGCTGTTTGCGTTTGGCAGATTCTTTGATAACACCTGCAACACCCTGTACAAAGTTTTAGCTACTAGGCTCACCTCATGTGCAACTTATTGCAGCACAATTTCCAGGCTGTGGTTTCTGCAATGAACATACAAGAACTGGGGTCTTATTTCCTTCATTTGGCCCTGAACACCGGAAAAGCAACCCAACATGTTATCTGCATCATCAAAATATTATCCTTGAAGGCAATCCAAAGAGATGTTCAATCTTACAAAGATGTCTTTCAAACACTTAAACAGTGTTTCTGCAGTTGTTTCAGGGTTTGAGTAAGATCCCAAGAACTTGCAGTGAGGCTGAAGATTATTGTCAACAAATTGAAGACTGCATGATAATTGTTCCGTTGTGTTCATGGTGCTGTCATCTGTCAGTCCATAGAATAGGCAGTCTGATGCGCGAGTTACCCTACTGTGTCCTTTTGAAAGGTCAGAGCAAACAGTTTGATTATCTTATTGTTTATTGTGTCAGACATCCAATTATATCTCTTCTTTATCCCCTCTCTTACTTTGGGTAAATTAAAAGTCCGTTCCAGCATCAGGTCACAGAGCACACGCTTATGAGTCGTTTTGCCACTAAAAGGGGATTACCTTTCATCCCAGGAACACTATGGAACAAAATATTATCTTCAGGACATTCTTTGTTTGCTTTGGCGGCAATATTGGAGAGACGAGTGCTTATCCCTGCCAGGATTGGTAACCCCTGTCCGCAGGAGCCCGGAAATGCAGTGTTTAACTGCTTCACCTCGGCTTCACCTCTTAAATAGAACAAATAGCAATGTGGAAGACTCTACAGGGTTTTCCATGGCAACAAGGGTCTGATTTACATGTTTATATGTTTTTGTTTAATACTGAATGATGCATTAAACAATTCGCACGTCGCTTTAATGTAACAGACAAATTAACATATTTATTTGGATAAATGAGACTCTTGGTGTAAGGGTGAAGGCAGATAACAAAACCATGTCTTGTGTATAATGAACTTTCATTGTAGTACAGGCCGCTGTTTTCTGTGAGCAAGGTTAACGACTATTTTAAGTGTACAACGTAGTTAATCTGACAAAGAAGCTCATGAGCCAAAAGATACCTAAAGTTTTGTGATTTCCAGTTGTTTTGTATTTTAAGGGCAGCCTTATGGTATTACTTTAGTAATAGTTATCCATAGAAATAGTGCATTATTATCAAAATATCTCCAGATATCTCCAGGTTGCTGGCCACAACATTTTATGAGTTTTTTTTAATTAATCTTGTTAGAAGGCACAGTTGTTGGGCATTTCTCTTTCCATTTGTCAAGGCATGGGCATGTTTTCTAATTTCTCTCTGGAGAGGAGGATCCAGGAAATGAAAACATATTATAACACATATCCATTAGTCCTAATGCATTAATGACTAGTACACACTTCATTTCCAGTTATTTCCAGTTAGCTGGAAAAAACATGCAGGTTACATGAACCAAGACCTGAGTTGGCGATATTAGATCCTTTTTAGGGGGCTCAAGAAACATGCAATTTCATGTTAAGTCTGAAATTGCATTTCAGACCCCCTAAAATTAATTTAAAAAACAAATTGTATTGCTTAAAGTCAGAGTTAGTGAACTTGTATGTTAGTGGCATAGGACAAAGAATTACAGGTTCAAAGGGCTTAAAACAGATTAAATATCCTGTGTGTCTGTCACCAATGCTATGCACCTGTAAACCCGTAAAGGAAAGGGTTAACAGAAAATGCTAACATGAGTAAATGCTTATAACCTGCACACATCACAGGTTTATCAGCATATTCATAACTAACCCAGTTGTTTGCTATTAGAGCGGTAGCAGAATAGATCAAAACTAATTCTGGGTATATGACAACCCTTGATGCCAACTCCCATGATGCCACACAACCTCACAACTTCTTTAGAAGTCCTTTTTTTCAGTAGAGTGAACCATAGCGGCAGAAAAATTGCCTGGATCATTGAATATTAATTTCCAGGATAATTCCCTAACATTCCGTGGGTAGTAGACGTGCCAGATGTCCGTTACCTCTGTGTATTGCCGTTTTTCAATTCAGTTCTCTTTGGGAAACAACAACACACTTTGAACTACCAAGCTAGATAATGAAAATGGCCACTTTTGAAGAAACTTTGGATTGTTCAATCGTGCAACAAGGCTGTGGATGGTATAGCCTAAAATGACTCCAATCTGAACAGTTTTACAGTATGATGGTTATGTAGACTAATGTTTTTCTCAACACACTGTTTTAATAATGCAATAACACACACAAAAAAACGCTATATCTACACTCTGTAGAAACAAAGTAACAAAGTACAAAAATAAGAAAAAATGTTTGCATCAGCAACGATCCATGGAACTTAGACAAAAACAAGATGCACTGCACAGTACAGCAGCACTTTAAGGCGATCTTCTATCTAACCCTCCCACCCGGCTCGACTCCAGCTTCTTCCCTCATTAGGCCCAGCCCAGCCCTGGCCAGTATATCACACTGATTCTGGGATTACTGCCATCCCCTGTTGCTGTTGACGGAAAAGAAAAGAACAAAAAGCAAGTCAAGGGTAAGACAATGGAATACATTTCACATGTATTTTGACTGTATATTCTTTTGAAAGTGCATGAGCCCTTTTGGAACACAGCAACTGTTGTCTGAACATTAAATTAGGCTGAAGGCTATTTACGTGTATCATGACATTAGGGTTCGAAATTGGTTATGGTTTCATAAAAAGTGAAATACAAGTCTAATGCATGATCTCATTTAATGGTTTAATGTTTTTACAAGCTTATAAAAATACTTTGCTGCTGCTCAACAAGGGAGGATCAATAACAATATAAACATAGCATTGATTTGCTCATGAACACATTATAACTTATATTCAAGAATTCCCTTCCATGGTCCAACAGCCAGAGCTAAATACTGTATGTGCCAGAACTGCACATATATTTGTTACTCTTGTCAAGATGAAGATGTTATGATGAACACTTGCAGCATTTGGATTGAATGGTCATTTTAAGTGTCATTTGAAAGTGTAACATGTAGTCATGTGCTCATATAGATGGACATGTCATTTATTTTTTTCCCTCAGTGACTGTACTACGTTCTGTTTTTGTCAAATGTCAGCTGGATCAGCACAATGTACATCTCTTTGTTTCTTCTCTTCCTTCTTATAGGTAAGCTCGCTACAATCATAATGAAGTATTGAAATAACCTACTTAGACGCATCATCCTGTACAAAGTAGGATATAATGGTGGACATGAGCAGCTGTGGGCGGTTGAATTTCTAGCTGTGAGATTCAGGAAGACGCCAAAACATTTTAGTGGTTACTGCTGCTTCAGTAACAAGCTTATCGATCAGTAGAACCGGCCTTAATCAGATTCAAGAGATTGGATTACCTTATTACTTTAGAGGTAGTTACATGTAGTTACAGTGTTTCTGTGCAGTCAGTTTTCTCCACAGGTTGCCTTACAACCACACTGGTCCCCTATCTCCAGGAAGTCACTACCCATGGGTGTTGTTCTCTAAGTAATCATTACAGCAAGTTACTTCCCCTTAAATGACAAATTTTCATGATTACATTTTTGTTTGTGTTAATTTGTTGGCTTTGGAGGTGCTAATGGATGTATATATATGTATATATTTAGCTAACTCAACCTTTTCTTCTAACTCTTGGGATAAAAAGCAAATAATTTCCTTATGTCTTGAACTAGTGACCTTGGATGTAAAACTCTAAGGAGCATTTTAAAATGCTAATCCAGTTTGACATGGTGTGGTAGAAACTCATAGTATGTATGCTTCAGCATGTACTATATGTTCTCGTAAAACACATCCCCTCTGCACAAACTGTTGTAGTCAAAGCATTGTGCAATGAGTGAGCCTAATTGTGCAGTTGGGCTTGCTGAAATGTGGTAAACAGAATCTTGAAATGTTAACTTAGGTTCTTTCCAATAGTGTTGCAATATCCAACCTTGAGCACCAGGGTAGAAGGATGACACATTACTAATGGCGTTTTTCCACTGCATGGTATCTGCTTGACTCGCCTTGACTCTACTTGCCTTTTTTGTACTTTTAGTACTACTTCAGTCGAGGTTCCATGCGAGCTGAGGCGAGCTCAAAAGGTGACGTGGAAACCTGCAGTCTACTGGTCGGTTCGGATCACTGCGTTTTTAGCAAACAAGAGTGCAGTGTGTGTCCTGGAACAAACGCAACATTTAAAAAAAGGCTAGCCAAACACAGACAGATTCTCTACTCTCTGCACTATTCTCACTTTTCAGCTGTTCAATTTCAAGGGCAATTCGGGGCTTTTGCATGTTGTTTCCAATATTGCACACTGTTACATTGTAAAAAACAAGACAACATATCACAGAAATGTTTTTATTTAGCTTTTCAAGTAGAACATCAAACCCTCCCGTACATCCCAGTGTTCTTCTTCTGCATCCCGTGACAGTGTCCCCCCGGCTCTGCTGTCCCAGATGCATCCCAGTCGTTGTAATAAGCCTCTCCATGACTCTCATAAAGATTATACGAAGCACAGCAGGTCAGAACCACAGACTTCACCCGTCGTACATCGAACGCCCACCAGACGGTCTGCGGTGGCAATTTTGCAAAGCGTGAATGCTCTGAAACACAATCAGTACACAGCTAACATGTTTTGGTGTGTAATCATGGTTGCTAAAGTTCATGTACTTTATTAAATACTTTATTAAATACTGACTGTGACCCTTAACACATGCAAATGTTAGTTAACGTTAACAGGAAACTTAACTTAGCCTTTTGTGTCGGCGAGCAACAGTCATTTCGACGTCTGAACTTTGTAGAAATTCCCAAACTCCTTTTTTTTTCAGCTGTGATTTTTGTTGCTTCCTTCAGCTTTTTTTGAAACAAAAAAATTCTTCTGGCTGTGGCAATTAGCCAACGTGCTGTTGTGAGTCGCGTTGAAAATTACATCATCACGCGTAGCTTTGGTAACCAGCCTTAAGGACTTTGGTGAGGCCTTACTCAATCTGCAATGGAAAACGGACGCAGAGTGAGTCGAGTAGAGGCGAGTAGAGGCGAGTAGAGACGAGGCGAGTCGAGCTGTTACCAGCAGTGGAAAAACGCCATTAGAGATAACTTAGGTATGGGTGGGTAACATCAATAAGGTGGGACAAAATAAGGGTGTACGTAATCAGAATTTTACTGTAAATAAGACCATTTATCTTGGTTTGTCTTCCTAATTGTTTCAGTTGCTCTAAAGACTTACCCAGGTTTTTTATATCAGAAAATCTCTTATTTATACCAACAAAATGCCGTCTGATTGTAGGTTCAACTTCTACTAAAGGACGTGGGGATTTCGGCATTTTTAAGGCTTGCATCACTAACAACAGCCTCAGGTTCAAGCATCCAGCCTACTCATTAACAACACGGAATGTTCACATCCATTTCATTTATTTGGTATGCATTTGCTGTAGGTTTTGACATTCCTTCAAAAATATTAACCACAACATTTTGATCTATTGAAGGTTGGACTGCTATTATGGAGTTTGTGAAGGCTCTCCACCATTCGACTGTGTATTTATGGCATCAAATGGGTTCCTGCCGGCTAACCCATCCAAGATGTGCAGGCTTTTTCTCCCAGACCATCCTGTGCTGTACGCCAATAAAACCACAAGCTACAGCTGTATACTGACGCGAAGACGAAGGAGAGAAGAGAAGCAAATTACCATAGACTACAGTATACGTTGGGGAAAACGTTAGTATCATCTCCCATCTGTACTTACTAAATTCTTGCTGAGTGTTCACACTGTAATGAGCATTTGGTGTCCAGCAGCAGATTAATCCTGCACTGGTATAGACACATTTTATAGGTGATTAATTTTTTTGTAATTCATTTCACCACCAAAGATAGTTTTTTCTAACCTCAGGTGACCTTTCATGTGTTGTTGGCAGTATGAACACACATGGAGAGTTTGATCATTGATATATAATTAATGATTAAGGGCTCTTCCATCGTCATTATCATTATCATCAGAGGCGTGTTCACATCAAACACGTCAGGGGCATTTTCTCTTTGTTATTATATCTAATTATTTATTGTTTAAATTAATATTATTTATTTATTGTTTAAATGTATGTTCATAATACAATGGCACTAAAGTAATTACTGTTAGAAAAACAATAGTTTGGCAATTTGAATTAATGCAAACAAATTAAATTGAATTATTATTTCCTTATATTTATGTGATCTTTGATAGAGCTCAGAACACATCATGAAAACACATCCTATGTTACAGTTAACAATAAAGTTATTTCTCTAAATATTACCTGTTATCTCATACATGTAATAAAAAAAATCAATAAGCCTAATTTGACCTTAAGTTGTAAAAACAACTAATATTCAAGTATCTTTTTTTTTAACAAACACACTTGGCCACTATCCTAAGAGTCAAAACAATCTCACATCAGTGACTCATAAGTAAAGACACGGGATCATTTGAAATTTACTATATATTTTCCACTCTGTTAAACATTTTAACCTGTGTTGAACTTAAAAAGCTGCCTTAAATTTTTGATCTAACAGGATTTAATTGGAATACGTTATTTCAAAGTAGCCTTAAGAGTTGTAAAAACTAACTTGAAAAAACTAATTTCAATCAACTTAAAATATTGAAAGTCCCGCGTTGTAAAAGTACTGTAAAAGTATCAAAATGCCTAATCCACAGATAGATGCACACCGCTGTATTCAGGCAGGGCCTTCAAATGAGCACTCAGGACTTTCGACCAAAACTGATGTCACAGCTGCTTTGTTACAGGTGTATTTAGTCAGATAGTGATAGTAAAAACTGTGTTTCCTGAATATAAAGCATGTAAACATGTTCTAGTAGAAACTCAAAATACAAGCACAAACCTAAAAATACAGTAAGCATAATATGAAGAGTCAATTCTGAACTTAAATCATTTTAAGTCAAAAGACAACTTAGTTTAAGGTTCTGAAGTGGTCTAAAAATAAAAATTACAAAAATCTTATTGACTTAGTTCTTTATGTTAGGTTATTGATCAAATAAGTTGTTGATTCCACTCAATTCTGTGATAGTATACACCGCCACAATCTGGGACTGGAACTACAATATGCTGTACAGAAGCACCAGTGTTTACATACATGTCAACATATAACAGGACGCAGCAAAATGAGTGTCACCGAGCTTAATCTCTCTCTCTCACTTTCCCTTCAGAACACATCTTACCCTGTTCTGGCACCACAGGCTACCTGCTACATCAAGCTCCAACCTTACTGTGGCCTGTGGTGGTTCTGTCTCTGTGGAGGGTCCTCGGTAGCCAGACCACATGAGGGATTATTTGTGGAAGTTTTGACTAACGTAACTGTTTTTATTTTCTTTGACAAACTAAATAAATCTATGTCCAGACATCTATGAAAAGATAAATCCCCTAGAGTTACCCTTTCAACCCGTCAGGCCTCAAATCCAAGGGAGGATTTCATCTTCTCAATGTTAAATGGTATCACCTTGCAGGTAAATATGTGCTGTTTGCACTCTGAGGACAACGAGGCGAGACATCACTTAAAGAGTGTTTCCAAAAAAGCACTTCCTTTTCTTACTCATTTAGAAAAATACTCTTAACTATCACCAAAAATCCCATACTTCTAAACTCCTTTGCTGCATGGCAAAATGCCCACACTATCACATGGGATAACATCCTTTGCCCCATTGCAGATGGAACAGTAAAAAACAAGTTTTATTAGCAGCATGGAAACAGCTGAAGATTTACAAGTCCAAGGTGAGTTCCCAAATTTTAAGCAATTACTGAAAATCTATGCAACCAAATCATAATTAATTTAAATTTTCAATTTAGATATTAGGTCCACAATTTCTTATATTTGAAACAGCAACTTCCCAATTTATGATAAGGTTCATTAAAAAAGATTTGAATAAGATCTTCAATGCATTTGCAATGATGTAGATTTGTGCATAATAGTAAAAAAAACTGAAACTTCATCTGACCCTAGGATCTGGATATCGGGAGACAGACAAGGATCTAATGTGAGCCATAATGAAAAAAAACTCTATTACTGCATGTATGCGTGCACAGGTGGGAAAAGGTTTATTCTAGCCTACAAATATGTAAATCTGAACGTTCTCCATCGCATAAGCAATAGTTACATTTACATCTCATTGTACACCTGAAAAGATCTTTCCCTTCATCTTTTTGGCCATACTATCATCATTACACCTCCCTTCTTATTGTGAAGTAGTAGGAAACGTTGTCCTCTTGTGCACTTATTGTCTACTTGATGCTGCAACATGTTGTGTGTGTGTGTGTGTGTACTATATATATATATATATATATATATATATATATATATATATATATACTCTTTTCAGGACCAAATTCCTTACTTTTTATAAATGCTTTAATCTATTTTTTCAGTTGTAAACGAGTGAGAAATTAAAATGGTCTGCAGGGGTAGGGGTTTATTGTTTGTTTTCTTTTTTGTCTTTCTCATGTGTATTTATATATGAAGAATTGATCTTTTGTTTCAATAAAACATCTTTAAAAAGAAAGAAAGAAAGCTATTCATTTGCATGTAACTGTTGTACATTTGTTTCTTGATAAATGTGTGATTATGTTTTATTTTGTTCACAAAAAATGCCAATTTTGACAACAAGCAGTGTGCACTCACTTCCTAATCTGCACATCTTTAATAAATATTACAAAATATCGAATTGTACATACAATTCGTGTTCTAACAGCTTTCTTGTTATTAGAGTGCATAATTGGTTTAATGTTGCTTGCAATCATTTTTTTTTTAAACTAAGAACAAGGCTAAGTCCCTCTCTGTGCATGCATCACCGAGTCCATTCTGCAGCACTCACAGTGTCGATCAATAATTCTACCTGAAGAATGAACTGCTCTCTATGCCATCTGGGGATTGAACAATGGGTGCTGCCCAATGTTTTTTCTCCTTGATTCCAAACTGCACACAACTTCAAACTTTTACAGTAATGTCATTTAGAGGGTACAATAGGATATACAGAGCAGACAACATCAGCCTTGATAATGTCTGCTGCCAGCTGTTACAGATGCATTGGTGTGGCTCAGTTACTAATTCTCTTAGGAGTGTTGCTTATCTCCATCCATTTGCAGGACCAAACCACATGTGCTGTCCAATTGTTTCTCTCCCTCTAAATAATGCATATTATAGTAAATATTAGCCTATGTGTGGAATCAAAAAGGCCTACAGGGCATCACATCAGCTGCAAGACTATAAGTGTAACAGGGCAGGGACATCATCCAATGAATACTATCAAATGACCACCAGAGGCAGACAAACACCAGGGGCAGAATAAAACTGGGGTCTTTCAGTAAAAGAGGTGTGTGAAATGGCTCTTCTTGCAAACACCACACATTTTGTTACAGCACTCAAGTGTTAAAGGACAGGAAGTCAGGGGTCAACGGTTTCAGTGATCCCCACAAACCCTATCTTCAGTCTTTACTGTCTGGCATATCCATTGCATTTAAATATTGTTTTCCTAAAAGGAAGCAAGGCCTTTTCTTGATCCTTAGAATCCACTCTACAACTCTGCTTACAACTGTGTAAACTGTTTGAAATGTTTATAATTTTAACTAAAGTAAAAAACTATTATTGAAACAAAAGACTGTTTGGTTAATGTTGATGTTACCTTTATGATCAGCATATGATGTTGACTATGAAAAGATAGATCTGCCCACTATTTAACTGACTGATAGGCTCAGCACTACTACAGGGCCACACTAGGATTTTTTTTAAAACAGTGATTAAGGCTAGCTTTTATAATCTGATTTCTAACGGCACAGCAACATCCAACGTACAGTAATACCTTCTTCTCTTGTATGGTGTTTGTAAATGTGGGACACGTTTGCAAAGTTTGCTAAGAGAAAGATTATGCTCTTTATTATTCCTTCTAACTCAAACTCATTTTCTGAGAAGAACATGCAAAATAACCTTTGTTGACTGCACACTGTACACGCCCCTACACACAGCTAATACACATGAGGTGTATTTAGATGTAGGTGCTATGAAACTAAATTGACTTTCTGTACCTAATATTCTCACAAAAAGTTACAAAACTGTTACATTGCAAGCACTTTCACAAAGTTCTAAGAAGTACGCACCAATAATGATCAAAATCGTGTTTCTATTTTTTCTCCTTTTTTTCATAATTGAATTCCCTTGTTTTCCCACAAAACATGATCATACGAACATAAACGTGATCGTAAATTGCAAATATGAACCATAAATGATGTAAATATCATTGGTAATTGAGCTAAAGTAAACGTTACATTACACATTACATAAATTGTTATGGCTGTATTGATTTATTTAAAAGCCTTATAATGTGGTGAGTCCACCAGAGCCGGGAACAATGGTGTGACAAAAATATGAACGCCACAAAAGGGTTAAAGGGACGAAAGCACGGTGTGGAACGATTAGAAACGTTTTCTCAACAGCAACGTGACGTTATCACCGTGAACGTAGATAATCAGCAAATAAAACGGTATATTTCCTCTTCCCGCAAACCCACAGGTGTAGCTGACTTACCTGGTTCGCCAACTACTGCTACTTACGGTTCCACTTCCTTCACTCCCCCGGTACAAACCCTGGGCGCTGTCGAGTATTTTCTCTCCCTCCGATTTCCTACGTCACCACAAACGTCTAATGTATAAAATAAATACAAGCAATGTTGCAGAGCTTTGAAGTTGTTTCTCCACAGCAGCGTCCCTTAGGACTAACACTAGCAGACACTGGCTGCTGTCATTAGATATCTATATAAAGTCTGTTTCCAGATATTATAGGTGCGCTGGTTTGGCTCAGTGGTTACTTCGACCTAAATCTTGCAGACTTATGATCTCCAACTCTCTCCGGGTTCGAACCACGGGCGCTGCCCAGTGTTTTACTGTACTTCATTTTGTTAACGACTGTCATGAACAAATGAGTGAAACGTATCAATTATTTGTTGTTATTATCCCTTTGCGGTTTCATTTAAATCATACCATATAATGTTAGTGTTCTATAATAACTAAGTAGGCTACTTTTTCAAATACCCCAAGTTTTTTACTAATATCTTGGATTGATATTAGTGCTGCATTATTTCATGCTGCATTTTAGGCCTAGATGTTTAAGGTTGTGCCCCACTGGACATGAGCTGATACTGCTGAATCCTTTATTTTTCATTATATAATGTATTTACCCCTCAACCCTTGGTATATGCTGTATGTAACTGCTGTTTGTTATGCAGTTATTTTGCAATAAAAACTAAACAAAACAATAAAGTTCCTTAACCCTGTCTCCACTGAAAATGTGACAGTATCAACCACAGACCGGTAGTCAGATATTTGCACTGCTTTGAGTTTAAAATGTATCAAACTGATCTGGAATCGGATTAATGCGCATCAGGATTAAGTTCCTGTCGCGCATGCGTTTAGACGACATCGACGCTGGTCTGTTGACAAATATCGGGGGAGGGACCACTGCGGCGTAAGTAGATCTTTGTTAATGGAATAAATCAACATAATTTCACACAAATTTTAGCCTCTTACATATCGTTTTAGATCGTGCTTATTTGTCATTGCGGGCGCTGCCTACACAGATTTAGCGAAAAGGAAAGTGCTTGGTTAAACATCTGTAAAAACCGCTGGGGCCGAGTGATAATGTAGCAGAAAGGAACGATACGAGTCGAGTTAGCAACAACGACACGTTATTTCCGGTATTTGTCGCCAAAGCAAAATACGTGTTTAAAAAAACCTATGTAAATGAAAGACATTGAGAGTTTAATACAGACACCATTTAGGAATGATATTAAGTAAATGAAAACATGTTTTCATAATAACGTTTTTTATTGCACACAAGAACGCCTACGCTTTTTTTGTGTTATTGTTTTGGTTCGGCTTAATTGAATGCTTTTATTCTGAAGGCAAAGACGGCTAGTTTCCGTTGTCCCCCATGGTAATGTTCGCTGCTGTGACTCAGCTCGCTCAGCCTCACAGCTAGCTAACAACAACAACCCTATTCTTCTAGGTTTCATATTTAGAGTCATTGTCGTTTAAAATCATATCGATAGTCAATACAGTCTAGTTTTGAACAACCTGTCATCCGTCTTTTTGTCAAAACTTATGAACTTGTTTCACAGTCTGGCTGGTGGCGCGAGTGAAGGCGGTCTCCTCGGCAAAGACTGTCGGCAGAAATGAAGAGGTGAGTGGGACCGTAACATTAACACACGCCATTGTCAAAGAATAACGTTAACAACAAAAAATATGTTGATAGACTAGGCTACCACTCTACTGACTAGCTAGCAGTTAATTAATTAATCAGCTAATTTAACCGCAACATCTCTTGTATTTCCATGTGTGCAGCCAACAGAAAAGCCCTGACCAAGATGGGAGTGTTACCGTCAACGAGGAAGGTAAAACAACAACAACCTATCATCATTGCTTATTAATACAGTGTCACTATCTTAATTGTGTTGTGAAAAAGTATTCAAAGTGATTAAATATGTACTAAGGGTACGTTGTATTTTTTTTCACAAGTCAAACACCCCACAATCAGGAATTGTCTTTGAAAGTTGAAAAATCCTTAAATAGTGGTGGTTCAGGCTTTAATGCTGCATGTTTTTGAAATGTCTTAGCCCAATCCAGTGAAACCCTTTGAAGCCAACGTGAGTGTATGTACTAAAACATTTTAACCATGAAAACGTGCTGTAGATGCTGACTGTTATATATTTTCCTGTCACACATTTTAGACTACCTTGTAACAGCACACGTGGTTGTGTGATTATACCTGAAGCACTAATGATATATGATATGGTCTTAAAGTTGTTTACATGAGCTATTTTTGACAACTACAAAGTTGACATGTTATGTGGCTTTGCGCTCCTGCAGGGTCTGTAGCCACGGCAGAGGACCCGGCAGCTATTGCCACGATTCAGTCTGCTGCCACCTTCACTGACCAACCCATCAAATACCTCTTCAAGACAGAAGGAGCAGGTGGGCAGGTAGGAGAAATTAATAACAAAAATATTTGAGAAGGTTTTGATATGTTATTTAAAATTTGGCAAGACCTTACCTCACATGTTCGTTGTGATTTAATACACATAACCACAAATATACCTATGGACGTCTACAGCGGGGGAACTCTTTCTGGACATGCTATACACACAGACAGCAATAAGGCGGACATTTGTTTCATTATTATAAAAATCATAATGTTAGGCTTTAAAGAATCTTACATTTGTTAAAATATTGTTTTCTAGGTCTTAAATAATTTAAACTGGTCCTAATTTTCCTACATTCATGCAACACAACCTCTAAAGCTCTTTTTTTTTTAATTCTGTAGTGTTGTTATTCTTTCTTACATTAGTCCAAATATTGTTTTACTATATTACTACTACAAATGAGACCAACATGCAACTTATTTATTATTGGCCTGAGTCTCTTTCTGATTGTACCACAGACATAAAACAGGTTTTATTCTTCAGTAATGAGGTACTGAAAAAAAGGTCTTAAAGGGTCTTAAATTTGACTTGTTGAAACCTGCAGAATCTCTTTAATATATTTTGGATTAATATTGTAGATACAGAACTGAAAAGCAAGGCCAAAGTACACTGGAGTGAATTGTGATTTGGATTGTTCCACTAGTTGGGTCAAAGCAAATAAAGTAAGAGACATCCACTCCTGAATCCTCGGGATTTTTAAAAGACCTTGGGGGTCACGTGACTGACGACTGTAGCCACACCATCCCTAAAAACAAAAAACAAATACAAACAACAAGTAAGAGCCAAAAGCAGCTCCTTTAATTGGCCAAAAAGTCATCACAAGTTTCCCCACCCCCCACCCCCCACCCCCACCTCTCCCCCGTTGCCTGTCCTTCTTTGTCAGTTCTCGGAACACTTCAGCTACGGTCATGGCAACACAATTTTTTATTTGTGAGCAGAAAATAGCAAATTCTTGATAATTGTGCCAGAATGGAGTCACATTACCCCCCTGGTCTCAGTAGTCCTGACCCGATTCAGTTAATGGAGACCTAAAAGTAGAAGTTAGATTTAGACTCTGTATCTGTATGCTCTTATTGCTCTACAGTGTGTGTGTGTGTATATGTCACCTCAGTGATAATGAAATATAGACTCTGTGCACCAGGTGACCTACAGAGTGATCCAGGTGTCAGATGGCCAGTTGGAGGGGCAGACAGATGGAGCTGCAGCGGTAAGCCTGGTCACGGGTTTCCCTGCAACCACCCAGGCTGTCGCACAGGTTAGAACAACCAACTCTATAAACATGCCTTTCTGATCGCTATGAAAGATTATGCTATTAAGCTTGTTGATGTTTTAATACTAGCTGAGTTTATGTGTTCCATTTGTACTCTGATGTCGGATTTTCCGAGCTGGGAAGTCAGACAACATCAGAGTACCCCAAGCTCAAAATCCAGCTTTGCTGCTCCTTGCACAACCAGCAGTGAAAGCTGTATAATATACAGTTTATTAGCACGTCTGTCTTATTTGTGTCTCATTAAATCAGTCATACACACAGTGCTGTCCAACTTCTATCTGTGGACATTTCGCTATGCTGTTTGGTGCAAAAAACAGTGTAATTAGCACAACTGCTTTTGCTAACAGTGGCTAACCTGGCTAGAGCTAACCCCACAGTGAAAAGCTGACTTGTTAAATGGAACACATCCAACTCGAGTGTGGCGCCATTCCTAGCTCCGTCTTCTGAGGTTCCGAGGTATGGAACACACTATTTGACGCAGGATGCACAGATTTGCTGTACTTCATTAATCATTATAAAAGAGCAGCAGGTAGGTGTTTCTCATCTTTAGCTGGCACTGACCATCACTTACACCGGTAATAATTAAGGCGATCATTTCCAGTGTCTCTAATTAATTGTGCGGTAACTTGATGACTTAAGGCTAACTTGAAGCTAAAACCAAACTTGTGTGTTGTCTGGTTAAGGTGCTCTCTGCAGCCGGTGTGTGTACTCGGTTAGTCTCGCCTTGTCAGACCTATCTCCACAGGGCTGTGTCTGCGCTGAGGTATGGTCTGGCTACGCCGCTTATCTTTTCTGCAATAGGGCGATTACACTCTAACTTTTTTTTTTTAACCGATCGCAACCATCCTAGGTCCTTGCTAAATAGACAGCAGGATAGCGGAAGTCGAGAGATGGATGTCAGGCTTTATCCCAACAGTGTACAAAACCTATGAGCCAGACTAGTACTCGGCCAAAGAGGGTTTATGATGACAAAACTCCGCTCCTTAACACCACTGTACGAGCGCCAGTGGACTTGTAATTCTCACAACTCCCCCAGAGTGATACATCTTCTCTGTTGTCGATTGTGTTCTACCGATTTCAGGAGTCACATTCTCCCTGTTACAATTTAATTCATATCATATCACTAATTTAAGCCTATGGAAATTAAGTTTGGAAGCAAGACATCCAGTATTTGGATCAACTAACTTAAAAAAATGTAGGCTATACTAATAGTAATAATAATAATAATAATAATAATAAGTTTATTTGATATCGCACCTTTTGCAGACAAAGTCACAAAGTGCTTCACAAGATAAGCATTTGTGTAAATACAGTACAATCCAACAGATAATAAACAAGGGGAAAAAAGAAAATAATTTCCAAATGACCATTGAAAATGATTTTAACGGTTAACTACCTAAAACCCAAAGTTTATAAACAAACAGTACAATCCAACAAAAAATAAACAAGGGGGGAAAGAAAAAAATTATTGAATGTCCAATGAAAATCATTTCAACAATTAAAACCTAAAACCCAAAGTTTACAGTCGAGTCCAAAGCGAATTTAAACAAATGTGTTTTCAACGTAAGACAGTAGGAAGGGCGTTCCACAGGTTTGGAGCCACTGCTTCAAAGGAACGGTCAGCTTCATCTTTTGAAATGAGGGGCCGTGCGTGGGACCACCAGTAATCCTCGGTTAGAAGACCTGAGGAACCTGTTAGTATTGGACGGATGGAGCAGGTCAGATTTATAAGCAGATCCCAGATAGGCCTGCATGATTCTGGGAAAATAGGAATCACGATTCTTTGGCTCGGAATTGATTCTCTGCCACAATTTTTTTGACCATGACATAACAAATTGGTTTTTACCAAAAATAGATTTTTTTTGGCACCTATATCACATTGCGCATCGCCACAAGCCTGTACACATAGAGGCTTCAATGAAGAGAAGAGAGCACTGCAGCGCCTGGGAGCGCTTTAAAACCTATTTTATACAGTCTATGTTTAACACTCACAGAAGAAGAGGTAGTAGCATTTGTGATGCAGTCGGCTCGTAAAATTAAATGAGAATCGTAAAAAAAAATTAAAAACTTCTTTTTTTAATTGAAGTTATTTAAAAATTTAATCGGGAACAGGCTGATTCGAGATCACGATTTTATTGATTAATTAATGATTAATCGTGCAGGCCTAGTGCCAGACCATGTAAAGCTTTATATGCCATGTGGCTACAGCTGCTATTTCAACGGGTTACATATTTAATCAACATTTAAGTAAATATAAGCATCAGATCAGGTCAGACTCACTGTTGGCAGATACCCAATAATAAAGGACTCAAAATTGCTGCCACAAACACTTGGTTGGGACGTCCTAAGCCATCAAGGAACGAAATTGTGGGGATATCCCACCCCAGTGTTTGTGCCCACAACTCTGAACCTGAAACTATGTAATGCAACACCAACCCCAAAACGAATGACACAAGTCTTCTCTTGTTTGGAAAGCCATAACTTGGAAAGTCTAAATACCTCGCTATCGAGGTAGATGAGGCGACAGATTAAACAGGTTCTGATATTCAGCAGTGTGAATGTCATAAAAAATATACAAGACTGATAATACGTTTGTCTTTAGAGAGGTGGAGGGTGGAACTTTCCTCTTACTAAGTGGTGACCCTAATTCCTCGCTATTGGTCGTCAGTTGGCATTACATGTCATTGATTTACTGTCTTCTATTTCTCAACCCTCATTTGATCATTTACATTTTTTATTGCAACTTCATTGCCAGATAACTTTATCTTTAACTATTTTTGGCTCAGCACGTTTTATAGTTACCAATGTTTGCCGTATGTATTTTGTGGTTCTTTCATGCTCAGTTTTTGTATACAATACAGTTGTGTCTGGTAAATATACATTTTAGGTATTTAAAGTTACTTGTGGATTTCCACTCACTGATCAATTTGATTTCTTGTTTCTTTTGTACCAGTTGAACAGTGCAGCCCAATGCTAACAGTGGCGTTAATGTGTGTTTGATGTCAGGCTGTGTTCTCCCAGCCTGAGGGGTTGGAGGGAGACAGCAGCACAGAGACGCAGTACACCTACTATCCCGCCACCATCGCCGACGCCACCACCGGCACCATGGTGACCACAGTGCAGGCCTCTGACACACTGCTGGGCCAGACCACACCCACAGGTAATTACTGCTTCTATATAATTATATAAATGGCACAGTAAAATGGCATTTTCAGAAACAGGGGGCCTTAAAAAGTTTTAAAAACGTCAACATTTGAGGCCTTAAAGTCTTAAATTTGCTGTAGAATTGTGTTGTAGGTCTGGAATAATTTTAAACAGGTCTTATATTTCTTTTTTGATTGTAACGCTACCTCTAATGCTCATTAGTGGTAGGCGGATCGGTCTAAATACCGTTAATATCAATACCAATGTTGGCAGGAGGGAATATTATACCGTGGCTTGAGAACTTTCATCAGCTGACAAAATCCTTCACCCTTAATCACACTATATGGTTGCATATCTTTTGCTATAAACATCACCAATGCTGTAGTTATGGCTATTGCCCAGTCTGACCTATCATTGAGAGGCTGCTTAAATGCTACGCAGAGTAGAAGTTGTTTCCTAAACGGCTCTCTCCTCCTTACGCTGTCTACCGACACATTGGGCTGATGTCTTCTCAGATTAACAGACATATTAGAAATGTTACCATTAGCATATTGAATGCATGTTACGCAATGCTTGCACACAGTTGCAGTTCTATCTTTTTATTTTTTTTCTGCTGTAAACATAGATAACATGAAATTAAAAATGTTCCCACACACCAGTCGCTGGCGTGTCCTCCAACTCCGAGCAGCCTTCCTTATCTCTCCCTTATCTATACGTGACGTGACCTGTAGCACTCCACCATTACTGTCTATGTCCACACTCTTTTTCTTATTTTTACTATTTATGACTACAAATGAGACCAACATGCAACTTATATTGAGCCAATCTAGACATTGGTCCTAGGATGCAAATGAGGAAATTCGGAACGATGTTTCTGGACTGACTTTTTTGTTGTTGGGAAAAATAGAGGAAAAATTCGAGTCTTTTTTATTTTTATTTCTCATAACTTGAAAGACTTTATAGTAAATAAACACAGACGGACAGACACAGCCCCCCACTTCTAGTGGTTCATAACTGATGATCGAGAGGCGTTCGTTTTACTTGAGGCCTGTACATTGTTTTTTTTAGGAAAATCCTACTCATTGTGCCTTCATTTATAATATGTTATATGTCTATTGTTTCCTGCAGCTGACAATAATCTTCTTTTTTACAGGGCAGCTGTATGTGATGATGTCACCCCAGGAAGTTTTGGCGAATTCCAATCAAAGGACAATCGCACCTCGCACTCAGCCATACATAGCGTAATTACATCATAATTGAACAGAAATACACTACTGTTGCATCAATGCACATCTTAATACCACATTTTTTTTATCTCCAGCAAGTCACCCTAACATAATATCTGTGTTCTAATCTGTTTTCTAGAAAGCAAGAGGCTCCTCGGGGTTCCAGAGATGACAAACGGCGAGCCCAGCACAATGAAGGTTAGTGCCCGTGGGCAGTGTGGTCCATCCTGTTGATAGCTGAGATAGCTGTATTTTATTAAAATATCTGAGCAGATAGAATTGATTGAGTCAGTTTGAAATGTTCTTCCAACAGTTGAGCGCCGGCGCAGGGACAAGATAAACAACTGGATTGTCCAGCTGTCAAAGGCCATCCCAGACTGTAACATTGACTATACCAAGACAGGGCAGGCAAGTTCAGCTAAGACCCCCACTCCACTCTGGTTTTTATACTGGCAAAGATAGTAAATCCAGTGAAGGAATGTTACTCTTTAGATGTCCTAACCGCTAACAGTTTGTATTCCAAAAAAGGACACATTTTTCATAGACTTTAATAGACTTTATTTTTACAAGAATGACATGTATGAAAATGCAGATGATAACACAGACAAAGTGGCAGTGGTGGGTTTTATATGGGTGTGTTGTTGAGGGGGTTATAATTAACTACAGTATTACGGTTTTAAACATGTACATTAAAAATGATTGAGTGCAATTTCTATGATTTTAAGGTTGCCTTGTGTTTTGTTTTAGAGTAAAGGAGGAATCTTGTCAAAAGCCTGCGAGTACATCAAGGAACTCCGACAGAGCAACCTGAAGCTGGGGGAAGATATCAGCACTCTTGATCGTCTCAGGATTGACAACCAGCTTCTTAGACAGGAGGTATGTCTGCATGTGTTTTGGGACTAATACTGCCAAGTGTCATTACTTTTTGCCACTGTACAAGATTTGAAAGGTTTACCATTCAGATAATTCTTAGTCAAGTAGAAAAAAGGGCAACCATATACGTACACATCTACGCCGACGATGGAAATGGGGATGTTTGGGTTAATCACTGTCAGCAGTTCAATTACATTTTATTTATAGTATCAAATCATTACAAGAGTTATCTTAAGGGACTTTACAGATAGAGTAGGTCTTGACCACACTCTATGATTTACAGAGACCAAAGAATTGCAGTAATTCCCCCAAAAGAAAGGATTTAGTGCAACCGTGGCAAGGAAAAACTCCCTTTTAGGGAGAATCCTCTTTGGTGAGGAAAACTTCCTTATACCTTAGACAGACCTAGGCTCTTGGTAGGTGGTGTCTGACAGTGCCGGTTGGGGGTGTGATGAACAGTGGTAATTATAGTCACAATAAAGAAATGACTAGAAATAGTAGTTGTAGTAGGTAAGGGCATAGCAGGGCACTGCAGGACGTAGCAGGATGTAGCAGGGCATAGCAGGATGTAGCAGGGCATAGCAGGATGTAGCAGGGCATAGCAGGATGTAGCAGGGCATAGCAGGATGTAGCAGGGCATAGCAGGATGTAGCAGGGCATAGCAGGATGTAGCAGGGCATAGCAGGATGTAGCAGGGCACTGCAGGGTATAGCAGGACATAGCAGGGAACCGCAGGGCATAATCAATCCCTATGACAAATAGGTAGCCTGTGTAAATGTAGTACTCTTGTAGTACTACATGCAAAACTTTATTACTTATCGATTATCAAAATAGTTGCCTAAGCGATTACTGGTAATTCAGGAATCATTGCAGCTGTAATTGATTTCATGGAGCAAAGTCTTGTGAATTATAATTCTGTTTGCAAAGTTTATTTTTGGGGAGCTGATGATGGTGTGACAGACAATGATATACAGGTGAAACGACGTCTAGCCAATATGTAGTTTCTAAATCAGAAACTTTACTTTAATAGAATTCAACGTATATATTTGCAACATACAACAAATTCTACAGCACATCCTAGGCATTTCTTGGCACAATTCCATTCATAGATTAAAGTGTTATAATTCTAGTTTACCAGCAGTGTGCCACAAACACGTGATTTGTTTAACTTTCAACTTAGATCTATTTCAAGCCAGAATATTACCTATAAAGCATGTAGCTGATAGTAACATTCTAATAAAAGATCAATTATCAGCCCAGTGTAGCAACTTAGTTAGTCATGGTTATTGCATATCTGATAGCGAGTTGTAAATCAGCACATGAGGCATTATTACGGTATTATCTGTGTTGCTGTTCCTCAGGTGGAAGACTGGAAGTCCAAAAATCAGATCCTGAGGAACCTTCTGCGACAACATGGTATCGTGGGATCCTCCAGCACAGACCCCCAGTGAGAAGCCGGATGCCACCGGGTATTTGAAGACAACCATAAATGGGCCAAAAGCGTACTTGAAATGCTTTGAGACACTGTAATTGTGGTCAAGAGTGCATGACATATGGGGAAACAATTGAATATTGTCATTGATATTCAAATCCGGCTTCCTCGCCTAATGATGAATAAAACCTAGTCATAATTACATGATGTTTTAAAAAGAGAGGGAAAAAACGTTGATTTCAGGTACAGAAGTCATCAGTTTAATCAATTTGATAAAGCCCTCATTGAATGCCTTCCTCCACAAACATTATGATTGTTAAAGCTCCATTACAGTGAGCTCTAAAATATGGCCAACTACTCATGTCCGTTTCTTTTTCTTAACCTTTGCAGTACTGTGCTTCTCTATATCAAATACATTCAAGTTAATGTCTCAGAAAAACATTATATTCACGCTTTGATCATCTGATCAACATCACTTTGACCAGTTGATATATATAGTTTGCATCCAGTTCATAGTTCATCTGTCTTGCTTTGTATTTTTGTAAGTTTTATGAAATCTTACTGGGGACAATAATTGCATTGCAACAATGTAACTACGGTAACTAAATAAACAGGGGTTGGTAAGCATTGCATTGTAGTTAGGCTATGTAAGTCTTTATAAAAAAGAATAATCAAATACAATACTGTGTGTCATATAAGCGACTTTTAATTGTGTTTATTAAAGTTGGTAAATTGGTTAAAAGATGTAGGTTTATTTTATTTACAGTATATATAATACATCTTAGTTATGAGTATAAGTGTTCTAATATATTTCGTCGATTTTCTTTGTCTGTACTGTGTAGCAAGAAGATGAACGACTGAAGTGGTCGTGAGTGTGTTTTATTTTGAAGGTTCTTTGCGGAAGTAGGTTACTTCATTGACGCTGGGAGCTCTCGATAACCGTAAACAATTCTCAACCCCTGCATTATTTTTATTGATTAAAAGGGTAAGGATAAAGTGAAGTTTCACAAATGATCTGTATACTGCTGGTAGCAGGCCACGCCACCGTCTTAGACGCCCAAATTAAGGTAAGTCGCTTATATGTTGCAGCAGAAAGGAGATAACTTGAAGCAGTGCAAAGTTCGCAAATGGTATGTAACGTTAGTGGTCATACACATCACAGTACGCCGAACTACCGTAAAGAATCAGGCACTTCGCCACTTGGTTACTTGTCAGCTGTCTTGTATACCTGTTAGACCAACAGCTTGGACATTTACAGAATCGTAAGGATGCACTGTTGCATTCGGCTTACATCTGACCATGTGACCTATAACCTTAACGTTTTTTTAAAAATGAAATTAAATGTTGTAGTGCTCGCGGTCTTCACCGCCCCCTACCGAGTGTTGAGGTCCAATTAAATTGAGGATTAAGTTGAGGTTTTAGGAAAGTCCATACCGTTTACTGTCTTACATGCCAAATTATTGAACTAATCTAATTGTTGACACGCCACCTTTAAGTACTTGTTTTTGCTAAAAAAGCTAGCTTATTTCATCACAATGACAATGTCTTCTCTGCAGTCTTGCATGGCCAGACCTAGTATCTCCACAGCGCTGGGAAGTAGGCAACGTGTCTCCAAAAGTAACGTTAGAATGGGACTTGTGTCCATTATATGTCTCTCTTTTGTAGCATGTGTGACTGTAAGGTTAATTGCAACATTAAGCCTGTAGGCCCTGCTTTTTTGACATTAAGCTTGACCCCTCGCAAGTCAACATGGAGTATATGTGCATAGACATGAAGCTCAACTGTTTACTTTAAGAACACATTCTGTAGCCTATAGTGTGTACTATGTAAATAGCCAAGTGAATACGACTTGTTGCATATGCTGTCATGGTGTGTGTTAGTATGGTAATTTGTAACCTATATTTTAGTCCATTTGTTTTTTCACGTCTCATCTCCCAGAATGATGACACAAGCTTATATAGCCACCTAACTGGCATACCAAAGGCTTTACTTCCTGGCATTGGAGGAAAGAAGTTACTTGACTTTTGGTGGGAAACGGTCAACATGTGCGTAACAAGTGGCAAGTTGCCCCAACATGAACAGGACTTTCTGATTATCTTTTGACTCTCAAACATATACTGGTTAACTTTTGCATCTTTGATTTCTCTCAAGGCGACAACTGTTCACAGAAGTGTATCTGGTCACTAATGCAGACAAGTGAGTTCTACCCAGACCCAGTTGGTGTTGATTCGGCATTCTTGTTACAGTTTGTTACCAACATGTTTTTTTCTGCTCCTGCTCTATTCTTAATATGGTACACTGACCAGGTATAAGCACTATGAACGCTGGGCCACAGCAAATGACTTCCCGGTGGAAAACGTTGTAAATGACGGCAGCACTAGGTTGGAGGACCGTCTCGGGGCTGTGGCTGACCTGGAGCTGGCCATACGCAGCCGCAAGCTGCAGGACGATATCATTGTGGTATGCTGAATCCAGATGTTGATGTTGGAGCATGTCCATTCACACAACTGCTCAGTGTATTCTAGTAGAACTGAATGAATGTCATACAATGATGATTTTCTTTTTGTGTAAGCAGATCGCAGGAGACATGCTGTGTGCAGACCTGAACTTTGACATTGCTCAAGTTATCCGCTTCTTCAGATCAGAGGTAATTCACCACCATAAAATTGATTCAGTATAGAGTACATAAAACCATACAATCTATTTCGGCAAACAATATTCATGAAGGTCAAATAAGTGGTGTTGAAGTCATGAGCAGCTCATCGTTTTGTGTGTGTACAAGTACACAAGTACACTCTTATTAATACTAGGGTTGTGGGGTAATAATGTTTACCGTGGGGTCTTAAAAATAGCAAGGGTATCAGTTTCAATACCGTCATTAAAAAAAATGTAATGCACCTATATACTAGAAGACAAGGATTAATATTGAATATAATTTATTTACATGTCTAAACATCTTATGTGTGGTTGTCAGAACATGACAGTGGGGGGGGGGGGGAATGGCAAGTCGCACACTTCTGCAGTTTGGCAGCATTTGGGGCTCCAAAGTAATGAGAAGGGAAAAGTGTTTCAGTATTAGTGTTTGGTAGTCAGTTTATGAACGATGTAGGCACAAGCCAACAGTTTGGTTATGCCGTCTGAGCCTTATGTCATCATTTTTAATTAGTCCCGGTAATACTGTATACCGCGGTAAAAATGGGAGGAAGTTTGACGGTATCAAAACTTGGATACCACCCAACTCTAGTTAATACTTTGTTTTCCTGGGTTTCACGAGTGATGTCTATCATGTAGTCAGTTGTGATGAAGAACTCAGACAGATGTTACCTCACTA
The DNA here is from genome assembly GCF_013103735.1 of Etheostoma cragini. Taxonomy (NCBI): domain Eukaryota; kingdom Metazoa; phylum Chordata; class Actinopteri; order Perciformes; family Percidae; genus Etheostoma; species Etheostoma cragini. The sequence goes on from NC_048409.1 coordinate 24,824,694, forward strand.
AGTAATCACCCCGTTCCACCGAATCCAGTTCCATTTTCAGGTCACACACACACTCCCTCTTTTAAGTTTTTACCATGATCTACGATCAATCATGTATCATGATGTGTGCTTTGTGATTATGTTGCAACTTAGTGGTTCATGTTAAAAACTCAAATTAGGCCCAAAAGACTCTGTGTGTGTGTGTGTGTGTGTGTGTGTGTGTGTGTGTGTGTGTGTGTGTGTGTGTGTGTGTGTGTGTGTGTGTGTGTGTGTGTGTGTGTGTGTGTGTGTGTGTGTGTGTGTGTGTGTGTGTGTGTGTGTGTGTGTGTGTGGACTGTAACAGGATGTGCAGGTTTGATATCTATTTGGGTCCTAACAATGGTAGGAGTAAGGCCCAGTCTTGGGTGAGCGAACAGGAAATCTAGATGTTCATCCGGTCAGTGTTTGCAGCACACAAAAGAGGGGTCTCCGCCCTAAAGAAGTTGAGATACAGATATTAATCCATGCTGTGCATACAATTATGAAAAGCTCACAAGTGCCTGGCTCTGTTTTGAGGTAGTATGATCAATGACGCGGTAATGATTTAGGTTATTGCAACATGTATACTGTTTGGGTTGCAGAACCCAGGGCACTAATTAGGCTGTGCTGAGCAAACATTATCACAACCCCTAGAAAGTGTCATGGCAGTTCAAGCCAGGTCAGTGACGCCAAGAAGTTTTTTTATAGAACTAGGACATGTTAAAAAGGCAGATATGCTTTCACTTAATCTCCAGAAATAGCTGCAATGTTGTGCAACCTTCTGAATATAACACCAGTTTGATTAACATGTACAATACGTACAGTAAGTATCTTGCCAAACAATGATCTGGCTGGGTCATAAAGACCTGGACAGAATTAGCGAAGGGAAACAGTGGAGACAGGGAGTAAAGATTGAATTAAAAATATAAGCTGTTAAAGGCCATAATGGATGTGAGCAACATGTGTATTAGAGGTAGTAATGTGCAAGCAACAGTTGGTTGTCTATGCTAAAGCTATTTCTTAAGTTATTTGATGTGTCCAGGACAGCTTGGTTTACTTGCAAATGAATCTGCATTGATTGGCTCTCTGCCACCTCTGTTGTCTTCGTTGAGCCATTGCCTTGCAGCCTCTTCTGTACTGAGTATGGTGTTGGTGCATCGCCACACCACCCCCATCCTAACAAGCAATCCTCTTGACTTGCTGGAGTTGACGTAGAGCCCAATGAGTGTGAACAAGTTAATTTCATCCTTCCTTTTCTTTCATTGTGCTTTGGCCTGGCTTCAGGTTACTGGTTAAGTGCCTTGGGGCTCTTTGTTTGCCTGTAAGCATTTCCTGCAGGGTAATGAGCTTGGTTCTGTTAGTTTGCATTGCCATGCTCATTAGTGCTAGTGGTAATGCAGTCAAACAATCCATTCTTGTTTCTCCACTAATCTTTGCTTGCTTTCCCTTTTGCTTTCTATTAGCTCATTCCACCAGTCCTTGTGACTGGACACACAAGTACTCACAACTGAACTTGTGCTTTGTCCTGAGAGCTTGACATACTTTGTTGGCCCATTGTCTAAGCTGATCTCACCATGAAAGCCAAAACTTGGGACGACATCTCGTTTCAGAAATTTTGATACTCATATAGCATCAGCCTTAGCAAACTTCAACCCATTGAGAAAATCTATATCTAAATTACAACCAACACATACTGCTTTTTGTTTAATACACTTGTGGTTTTGAAGTCATAAGCAGACAATTTTCTGTTTGTGTGCGGCAGCCTGGAGAGCTGATCATATACTACGAGCTGGAGGAAAGTGAGAAAAGCAGCTCCAGGGGCATTGTGGAGGTTTGCCCTGACACCCATAGGTGAGAAGACATTTTCCCTTAGTTTAGTCCCATAAAGCAACAAAATGCTGTTACAGCAGCATTAGAATTCCTTTTGTGTGGGGGGGCGTTTCAGAACTTCATTGACATACATTTTCTACGTCACTTAGTTGCAGATTTGATTTTAATCTAATGTAGTTTTCTGAATCAGGATAACTCGCTTTTTGGAGAAACCGCAGGAAGGGCTGACAGCATCCCGCCTGGCCAGCGTGGTGTTTTACTGCATCCAGAGAGACACGCTGTCCTACCTGTCTGACTTCCTCAGAATGCAGCCTCAAGCCACAGACAGGTCCTTCGGACGATTCTGGGTTCGTAAGTGCTAATTCAATAAGTGTTATTTCAATAAAAGGTATTGCTTTTTTGATAATATTACCCCCTGACACTTTCAAACTTAATTTTACTCTATCAATTATTGATACTAGATTAGGCAATTATCAAACAAACCATTGTGTTGGAGAGGATTTATGTCAATGGTTGCAAAACATTATGCTTGACTTTGCTAAATCATGATGATTATGATAAAACTCTTAAGATAAAAATGTTACTCACGTAAACTGTAATTAGTCCTACTTTACAAATCATCCACATCAGTGCATCATCATAAATTATTAAAGTAATAAGCAGTACATTTGGGTTCCTTTCTCTATAGGAGTGGCTCATTAATGAGAAGCAACTCGATGTGTTTGGGATGAAGCTTCCCACTGGCTTCCAGCTCATTGGACAAGTGGTTTGTATCCCTACCTCAGTTCATCAGCCATGTTTTTTTTTATTTTATTTTTTTTTATTATACACAGCATGATAAGCTGCACTTAAAACTGTTACCAACAAAATCCAAAGATGCATCTGTTTACCAGATTACTGAAATATAAAACATTTATCATTGAAAAGTTAATTTTAGGTGCGTGTGAGGATTCACACAGTAAGCATGTTTATAAATGCATTTAAAATTAATACAAATATTTTGAAAACCTGTGTAATCCATTGGACTGTCAAATCACAGGAAATGCGTACAATGTGGTAAAATAACCTGTGGATTTGAGAACTGCACATAGAGTTTGGAGAGTATTGTAAATGTATGTAGAGAATGTGTAATATGTTGTTACTGTCTGATGGTGTGGTAATATTTAGGGCAAGTTGAGTTACTACACTGTTCTCACGCATGGATTAGCTGTAGTGTGGTGTTTTTCTGTTGCTGCTTATAACTAGATTTGTATATAAAAAAAACCTTTTTAGTATTTTTTTTTTTTTTTACGGTTCCTCTAATAACATGCTTCCTCCTAACACATCAGGGCTTGTCAGACTACACCAAGTGGCTCACCCACTACTCTACCAAGCAACAAGATAATCCAGCTAAACCAATCACATACAGATCATTTGCTAGGTAAGAAATCATTAACACAAAGGAGTCTTGTGTTAATTGCCACTTGAACTCTGTTTGAATTTAGCTCAGGTTACAATGGTTTTTCCAGCTTGCAAAAAAAAAGCCTCATCCTTTACTCACAATAAGTGCAATTGAATGTTAGACTGACAGACACTGTAAGAATTTATTTTTCCAAACATATGACGACTCACAGGGTTGGATTAATGGGGAACCCCTCAGACGGCTTCAACGGAAAAACCATCGCTATGTCCATCTCTAACTTCTGGGCCGAGGTCACTCTAGTGGAGAGCCAGACTTTGGTAACACGCACACACACACACATACAGTAAATTTGTTGAACAGTAAACATCTTCAACATATTGTGCAAAAGTCATGTGCATTTCTGTAACTTTGTAGGTTTTACTCCCTCATCCACTCAATGACCCCACGGAGTTTGGAAGCTTGCAAGATCTGTTCTGCATCAGCAGGAAGGAAGGGTGTGTACCCAACAATTTAACTGAGCAAAAATACATAATGTAGTTGGTCGTGTTGAGGCTTTTTCTAAATATTCTGTTAATCATCCCCTGTAGGTACCTGGGAGGTCTGAGGCTGCTGCAGGCTACCTGTAAGAAGTTCTACCAGTTCTGCTCCAAACAAGGGTGAGCTCCGCACTTATAACACAAGATTCAAATGGAGCAAATATGAGCATCAGCATAATCTCTTTACCTCTATCTTTGTTGGATGGATAGCGCTCTAACTTTCCCTAACATCATGGGCATTATTTGCAATTGTAATGATCAGCTTTTCAATGTTGAAAATTGACCTAATTTTACCTATTTTATGTGAACTTTTATTTAAAAGATGTATTTACATTTTTTTTTTCTTCAGTCAAAGTGACACTGTGGGCCCCTCCCCTGCTCAAAATCAAGACAACTCCCCTATATTTGTTCACATTTGGCAAATTACCAACAATAAACATATCAGCTATCAGCAGGTCCTTATTGCAGTCTACAGTCATCACAACTGGAGTACTTTGATACTGAAGAATAAGAGAAAACTTAAAACATGACGTTTCTCAGGGATGGTCTGCAGCTACTGTATAACCGGTGGTGGAAAATGATGGAGGTAATGATATCCCTGGAAACTTTAAGTCACACTAAATCTAAAAATATTTGTATCAAGTCGGTAAAGTTCTGATTCCAGAAATAAGGAGTTACCCCCATCAGCTGTATTTTTTGCCCTTTCTGTTTACCTCATAAACATCCAAAGGTCCGCCGATACTGTTTTTCAGAGGCTGTAGTGGACTCCGTTTTGAAAGCTAGAGTAAAGATAGGTATCATGTAACACCAGTGGATATAAGGAATCCATTGGTACCAACCTGCTAACGTATTTTTAGAAAATTAAATTGCCCCCTTACAATTTTTGACAGCACCCCCCAGTTTCTTCTTCCTGGCACCTGGCCTGTTGCAGGGCAGGAGAGAGTGGCTGGTTGAGAGTTAGTGAAGTGACGGAAAGTAGAAAAAGTCAGAGGGCATCTGGTCGAGAGGAAGAGAATGGCAATGGGCGGGTTTGAGAAAATTGGAAAAGTGTGAAAGACAGTGAATACAAGACTTACATTCATCAGGTCACCAGAAACACGAGTTCACATCAATGATAATGTTACTTTTTAACTGCTGGGTTTGTAAATTGACAGCTGTTTGCTAACAACTTTACTAGAGTGGTAGTCTCGCATTGCCAGACCCTCCTCCAAAGCGTACTGGAGGAGGGTCTGGCTAGTTGACACAGCATTTGGGGATGGGAGGAAAACTGTGCTCTGGTTTATTGGCTGTTGTTTAAACCAATCGCAATTGTCTTGGGCGATGCTAAGCACCGGAAAAAGCTGCAGTGCCGCTGCAAAATAGGCCCGGAAAGAATTTCTTTTGGTGGAACATGTGTACAATCAAGAGTTGTTTTAGTTGTGCAACAGAAATCTCAGATTGGACCAATAGTCTAGCTAGCTGTCTGGATTTACCCTGCAGAGATCTGAGGACCAGTTAAGCATAGTCCTCAGAAATTCAGCACCAGAGCAGTCCCGGAAGTGTATCGTCAAGGATACACAGTAGACTGCTCAAGTGGCAATGTTGTGTTCACAACTTGTTTTTGCTGCCTCCAGGTGGCCAAAGAAGAAATAAGTTGTGTTTCTGCTTTAATATTAAGACAAATAAGACAAGTATAGATTTGCATTGAAAACAGGTTGGAATGTTTTTACTGCACTGGTGAAAAAAGTCTTAATTTTGGTTTGTTTTGGACTTGTTCAGGACAGTTACTTCCACTGCTAATGCTTCTTCAATGTCTGCCGTGTGTGTGTGTGTGTGTTTGTCTGTCTGTGTGTGTTGTGTTACTGCAGTATCGCTTTGACAAAGCAGAACTTTACACTGAAGTATGACACCAACATTCCTCGGCAAGTGGTGAGGCTCTATTCAAAAACTGGTTACAGTGTACAATGTATAAAATTAAATGCAATGATGAAATGATTTGCCTCTGTTTCAATGCAGGGCCTTGCTGGAAGCAGGTAAATAGTTTTAGTTTGATGTTCTGTTTAGGCTAATTTAAAGGTCATTTTGAACACTTATTAATAATTTACTTTTCACAGTGCCATTGTCTCAGCTACCCTGAAGTGTCTTATGAAATTCTACAACATCACAGACAATGTAAGGATTTGTCCCGTCTCACGATGTTACCAAAGGCATCCGTTAGCTCTTGATTTTCTCATCAGTCTGTCACTCCTTCCACTGCTGTTATCAAATAAAACATCCGCCTCTCAGTAAAGATCCAGTAAAGTTACACACCGTGAAAACAACACTCCAGCACTTTTGTGCTTAATTATCAAAGTTTTTAAAAATAAAAATCCACCTGAGACAAAAGACGGTCCCTTACTAGTTGAAAACATTTCTCAAAAATTAATGAATAAATGTGAAATGATATAAAAACATATCTATCATGTATTTATCTATTCATATTTTCCCATTTTACACTCTAGGATCTCCCAAAGCCAATCCGAGCCAACTTCATTCTGAACGTAGAGACTGATGAACTTTTCATCACTGCTGGCCTGCAGGACAGAGTTGTTCAGGTCAGTAACAAAATCAGCTCTACACAAATGTACTGCGCTCTGTGACCCCTGCACATCATGTCAGTTATCTTTATTTGAATACCTAAAGTGGCATGAATTGTTTGTCCCTTTGTCTTTACAGGTCTATGAAGGCTTAGTGTACATGGATTTCAGCAAGAAGCTCATGGAAGAGCAGGGCTACGGTACAGAAGTCGCTGTCTGTAGATGCTAAGCAGATGATGCACGGAACAATTCTTTCCTAATGTGTGTTTGTGTTTTTTATTCTCAGGGAACTATGTTTCCATGGACATGAGTGGGCTCCCACTGTTCTGGCTGGCGTACCTGAGCGACCCCAGTGACTCTGGACGCATCCACAGCAACATCAGACAGCGCTGGCTCAGTGGTGCGTCTCACTTCAGACATTGCATTGGCCTCCTGTGATTTCTCATGTCACTGCTAAATGAAACAAGATCTACTGTTCAATTAATCTCGCTTTGCCAGACCTTCCCTCACAGCACTGCAGAGGATGTCTGGCTAGTCCACACAGCCTTCCGGGATTGGCGGAAAACGTGCTCTGGTTTATTGGCATTTCTTTAAACTAGTCATAGTTTGAAGAAATTCTCTTGCCACAATTCTCTTGGCGGTGCTGAGCACTGGACGCAGCCCAGGTGTCCCTGCAAAATAGCCTTGGGAAGGAACTTGTTTTGGTGGAACCTGTATGTTCAAAAGTTGTTTTAGTGGTTCAACAGAAAACTCAGATTGGACAGATAGTCTAGCTACGTAGATGTCCGGATTTACTCTGCAGAGGTTGGAGGAGCAGTTAACCATAGTCCTCATAAAATCACAGGAGTTTAAAATTCCAACACAAAGAAAGTGGAAGGTACTGGACATCCGGCGAAATTTCTAGCAGCAGCGGAGCAATCCCGGACGTGGAACGTTGTGGATATAGACTACTGTTCGATCAATAGGATTCTGGTTCTGATATTTGGAAAGGGAGATAGTGGTATAAGCCATATTTTAGGCAACGTTGGTCAGTCCACCACTTTGTTCCAAACTGAAATATCTCAATAACTGTTGGATGGATTGCAAAATATTTAGAACCGACATCAACCACTCCTAGAGGATGAATCAAGACATTTTATCCCCTGAATTTAACTGTAGCTCCATCAGCAGGTCAATAATAGTGAAATATCTCAATATTTACTCAATGGATTGTTTCAAAATTTGAAGCAGACGTTTGTCGTTCTCAGAGTATACATCTTAGTTTTGGTGATCCCCAGATTTTGGCTGTAGCAAAACAACTTTCAGTTTTGTATAAACTGATCAAAACGTTCTTCAGTCCCCATGTGCATATTTCCATCTATTTATTCCTTTAAGAAGCTAAACATGGAATGGTTGTTTGAACTAGTTTCATGCTGCTCTGTCTTTCCACAGGGGAGCCTCTGGCTGTCGAGGCCATGAAATCCTTTGCGGAGCTCACTGATCAAGCAAGGTTGGTCTGAGTACTTGGAAGTGGATTCTTGATCAAGAATGTATGCAATATATAGCAGTGGAGGTTTTGATCAAAGTTTGGCAGGGCAAAAACAAGACATACTTTATATAATCATGGGATTTATGTCTAGCCTTTGCACAGCTCAAATTGGCTTTGGGCTTTCTGAAATGTGTGAAATGTTTATGCACTGAGTTTTAATAAATACCACACACACACACGCCCCACAAATTGTTAATGTGCTGCAACTCTGCTGATAAAATGTACCCAGTTTTTGTCCTTGTGGCGTTTCAGAAGTTCTGAACATTCAAAGTGCTACTTTGTCTGAGCACTGATTGAAAATGTTCTCCCTCAGGACAGCTCTGCAGGACAAAGACTGGCGGCGTCTGGCACAACTGATGGACCAGAACTTTGAGTTGCGGAGGTAACCGATATATATTGGTGTGAGGCACTTGTGTTGCAGTTACACTAATAGCTAAAGTAACAACATGTCCCACAGGTCAGTCTACACTGATGACTGTCTGGGTCCTGGGAATCTCAAGATGGTTCAGCTGGCGAGACAGGTAGGTACTTAACGGTCCCAATACCTGCCTCGAACAGAGCATGTTTTATTGAACAGTACTATTCACTCCTTTCTCCATCGCCATCTGTATGTGCCTGCAGGAGTCTGTTTTTGCATTCACAAAGTTTTTGCTTTTTTTTGCAGTTTGGTTCGGCAGTGAAGTTACCCGGCAGTGGGGGGGCCGTAGTGGGTCTGTGTCTGGATGATGAGCGACTGGTAAGACTGCGCTATTCGGATGTTGTTGTCTTTAGCTGACATCTATCTGAAATCTGTTGACATTTCTGTGTCTTATTTACCTTAGATATTAGTGACCTGCTGGATTTCAAAGTTTATTTGATTCAAGTAAAATGAAAAGAAAAAATACAACAAACCGTACAAGTGCACAAAAATCTACAGAACTACATTAGTTTTCTTTAGTTAAAAGTAGACATGAGTAGACATATTCGGTGGAAAACTGCCCTTAACCTCACGGTCACGGTATGTAAGTCTCAAGCCCTTACATAGCTCCAAAATGTGTCATTTGACAGGACTACCAACTCCTATGCTCAGTTATTTCTTGAAGTTTCAAGATCTTGGCTAAATCAGTAAATGAATATGTTCTGGGTTGTTAATTTGGAGGTAGGATGTATTGTATTTGTGAATCTGACATCAATGTGCTAGTGTCTGATGCAGTCTTTGTTTGGCCCTCTAGGTGGAGATGAGGCAAGCTTTCCAGGAGGCAGGCTGTGTCTTCTGTTTCATCACACCATACAACCCATCTGCCAGCACTGTCCCCGGCCAACACTAACCTCACATCTCCCCATGACTCAGTCAGGCAACTCAATGCCAACTCAGGGTCATTGGATGCCTATAATACAGTGTGGCCGTCAATGAGGCCCAATGCCATTTTCATAAGACTTATTATTACAATGGACAGCAGCGATCACAACCAGTTACATGATATTCAATGAAAGCCATAAATAAAAATGATCGATGTTGGTAAAAGGATCTTTACTCTTGATGATGAGGTAAAATTTGTGTAATAATAATGTTTCAAATTGATCAAATTATCCTTAGTTAAACATCAGGTATTGCTTCAATTTGTCGCAAAAAAAAATTGTGTTGTAGATTATATGAGATTAATTTAAGGTTTGGTGAGTTGACAACCTTGTGTCAAATTTATCAATCACTCACAACAATGTAAAAAATTATGTAATTATATGTGTACATGTACATTCATAGGTTGTATAGATCTACAATACATCTTTGTATAATGTATTTTTTAAATTAAAAGCAAGTGTTCTTTCTCAGTGTTTTGTCATACTGTGCAGCTTGTAATAGTGTAGGGGAGACCAGGGACAGTAACAGGGGACGCTTTGAATTCCTCCCACAACCTGGAGTGATTACGTTAGTGTCCCTCCATTCTTACTAAAAATGAGCCACATTTGAAACTTCCTGACGGCGTTATCTACAAAAGGTTGTTTTTAAGGTAAAAGAAAAATACTTTTCTTTCTGATGTACTTTTTTGGAAGCTGTTATGAGATGAAATGTCTATGAATTCAAACCATAGAATCTATGATTCAAACAGGTATTATAATCACTTTTGTTTTGTAAGCTAATAAAAATGGCTAACAAGTGTCAAACTAGCAGTCAAGCTAGCTTACACGAGATGAAAACATGGTTACGGGCCGTTAAAACCGTCCCAATATCACCAAAAACTGCATAGATTCCCTTTAATGTGTGAATTAAAAGTAAAATGCTTCAAGCTTTAGCCCCCACCCATTCTCTCTCCATTGTTGAGAATGTTTGAGTTCATGTTTAAACTTTTGGTTCCCATTGAATACATTTCTCGCATTATAATTTGACGGCTTCACCTCTTTTTTGTCATTTAGTATGAAAAAAGGTAATAAATCATTATTTAAACAGATAAAATCAATAGTCACAACATGACTGATAAATAATATTTTCCATTTTGATTGTATAATTGATTAATTATGTAAATTTCAGGCATGTTACAACCTGACGTGTTGGACAGTGGAGAGAGTGACTGAATTAAAATCAATGTTGCAACCTGTATATTACTTTACATTGGATGACCTTTTTCCGCTGCAGATCTAATTTGGTGTTTCCTCCAGTGGGCGGAGTAGCAGCTCTGCTCGCACAGTTCTGCTCTCAGCCCCGCTTCGCGTAGTTGCCGTTACCTCTCCACTCATGCGGACCCGGCCGAAGCTCATGGACTAGCTGGAGGTCTGGTGGTAGACTGTATCGGGCTTGTAGCGGACTGGCTGACCCAGTGGACAATGGCAGCCAAGGAGGACCTCTACAGTAAAATCCTCCCTCGGAGGCTCCGGCAGAATCGGTCGGGTTCAGTGAAATGTGGCTCCAACCTGGACGTGCTGTTATCCATGGGCTTCCCCAGACCAAGGGCGTAAGTAGCCTGACTTTTGTGTGTGTGTGTGTGTGTGTGTGTGTGTGTGTGTGTGTGTGTGTGTGTGTGTGTGTGTGTGTGTGTGTGTGTGTGAGAGAGAGAGAGTGTGAGTGTTGGCTGGAGGATTACATGCATGTCAGACGGGGACATGGCCGGTGTGTGAGAGCATTGACGTTAACGGTTTTGTTCATGTGAGTTACGTTAGCGGACGGGTCAAACGGAGCATCACTCCACACGTCGTTTCCCTGCATCGATGTTCACTGTGCGCAGCTAGCTAACTGGTCCCTGTGTGTACAGCCACATTTTACTGAAGAGTAGAAGGGAGTCGAATAAAATATGATACAATAGAATTATATAGGCTACACAAAAGCAGAATAATGTCGGGTGTAAATAGAGCTAAAGCGACGAGGTGAGTGGAGCGAGACAGAATTATGAACATAGACTAAAAGTTAACAGAAGAAGTTAGCATCTAAAAGCCTACAATGTAATTTTCCTTTCTTCCCCCTCAGTTTTGGAGACACCAATGAATAGATGTTAAAGCTTTATTGGAAAGTGCTAACTAGAAGTTTATTTTTTTTCCCTTGAGTAAAATCTACCATAAGTAGGAAACGTATGTTTCAGCCATATTATTGGAGCTGTCCTATGTGAGCAGTTCCAGTTTTCTGAATAGCTGAAACTGGAGTCAGGAGTCATGAAGTCATGACTGACCGACTGTGTGTGTGTGTGTGTGTGTGTGTGTGTGTGTGTGTGTGTGTGTGTGTGTGTGTGTGTGTGTGTGTGTGTGTGCGCGTGCGGAGGAGGGCTGTCATACGGCTTACCCTGTGTCCTCTTCTGTTACTGAATGGAGGGACTGTCTTGTCTTTGACTTGGCCAGATCAGTGAGTTCACATCCGTCCTGTCGGCTACAGGCTCTCACTGTAAACACAACACTACTGTATACTGTATATCACCAGCCAGGAAAGCAGCAGTTTACACACAGTTACTAATAAATACTGGTAGAATTGATCATTTTCATGCTTGGCAATTTTGTTGGTGGTATGTTCACTTTTTATGTTGTTATGTGTTGCATATAAATAAAAGGAAAAAAGGTGAAAAATCACTATTTCTGGCACAGCTGCCAATGAGCTAGAGGTCTATGGTGTCAGAGCTGTTTCTATTGAATCAGTAGGTCATACACAGTGTAATGGATTCCTGGCTCTTCATTATATGTTACTGATTGAATGGACACTTAGTCAGTGGAGTGGGGCATGATTCCTGGGCAGCGCATAATACTAATGGGACTAATGGGACTAATGGATGGAATACTGGCTGATGTTTGGAACGTGCAAGCATACACTGCATGTACATTTGTTTTTAAAAGATGTCTGTTGACAACTAACCTTACGTCAACTATAGGCCTACAACTTGCACAGTGGCTGCTTTCAAGCTGAATCAACTGAGTTTTTTGGTGTCGGCAGAACAAGCGGAAAACACAACATTCACATATTATCATTTCATCAAGGGGATGTGGAAACTGTAACGTTTTTAATAGTTGTCTGTTCACATATCAGGCAAAGACAGAGCAACAATAACATTTAGTCAGATTTGTGTTTATAGCAACCTGATGGAGTTCCATATTCACTCTTTCTTTTTGCCGTTTTTTTGTGTTCAGTCAACTAACTCCTGAGGTGAATATCTGGCTGTTAATTGCTGCACTGCGTTCACCAGCTTGCGAACTTTGTCTGCCATTTGTATTTGTAAGAACAGCTCCGTAACTGATCTCTTACTATTGGTTCTTAGAATTGTAATCAAAACAATTGCAATTTTAGAATAAATGTGTAAGTCCTCTCTGTTTGTAACAGCGACACTGTTTTTTAATTGTCATAAACATATAGTTGGCATGTCTGTAAAACAAGTTCACGTTACGTATCGTTGCACACATACACCTATTATTTTTTTATTTTTTTTTATTTTATTTAACCATTATTTAACCAGGAAAATCCCATTGAGATTACTAATCTCTTTTTCAAGGGAGTCCTGGCCAAGACAGCGGCACAGATCACAACAACAATTCCATACATTACAGACAATTTCATAACAATTTCCTAAAAACTATTTAAAACATTTACAGACCATAGATTTAATTTCCAAACCTTTGAGCAAGAGTTTAAACTGACCGATTGCAACCACTTCCTTCAATTTCCAGAACTTTTGTAAATTGTTCCATGTTGTGGGGGCAGAATAGTGAAATGCCACCTTACCAACTTCTGTGCGGACACTTGGTACAGACAGTAGCAGTAAGTCTTGTGAGCGTAAAGAATACAGTCTATCCGCTTTTGGTTGAATGTATTGATTTTAATCAGGAGAGACATTGTTGCAGATATGCAAAGATTTATTGTACATAAGCATAAAATGTAATGGATTTGTGTCTTTGGGCGTTAGACTCTATCTTTAAAATAATTAGGACGGAAGCGCCATTTTTAAGATTTCCCGTATTATCGTTTTCTGGTCAAATGGCCTTTTGAATGAGAGTGCTAGGGGCACTACTATTTTAAAAAACATTATTTTAAAACACGAAGAAGGATTGACACAACGTGAAACTTTGCTCGAAAGATCACCAGGGGCTCTACACATGAACTCCAGCATTGAGTACATTGTTTGTGTACACAGAGTTTACTAAAAAGAAAGGTTTGAACAACTTAATGTAGCTGTTGGTTTTTCCGGTCGCCGTCCATCTAGCCAGTCAAAAGTAGTCGAGGGAGGAGAGTAAAGATGGAAGCTCCTAAAGCTTAGTTCAATATAAATGCACGGATAACTGGTTGTTAGTGAAAAACAATATTGACTGCAGTTGAAAAAGGAGCTTCATACAAGAATGACATTTCCTCCTATGGAGTCCGTTCATTCGCATTTGGAGATTGATTCTTTTTGACTGGCAAAGGTGGCTGCCAGTGGAAAAACCAACAGCTACAGTGAGTTGTTCAAACCTTCTTTTTAGTAAACTCTGTGTACACAAACAGTGTTCTCAATGCTTGAGTTCATGTGTAGAGCCCCTGGTGATACTTCGAGCTAAGTTTCGTGTTGTATCGAGCCTTCTTAGTGTTTTAAAATAGCGATTTTGATGTTATCATAGAAGCGCCTTTAGCACTCCCATTCAAAAGGCCATTTGACCAGAAAACGATAATACGGGAAATCTTTAAAATGGCGCTTCTGTTTTATTTATGCTTTTAAACAAAAGTTTGACTCGGGTACATTTACAAAAAGACCCTAAGTTACAGTTTGGCGAAAGACACGCTTTAAACCTCTACTTCTAATTTTTACATGTTAAAAAAACACATCACTTTCTGTGTACCAGAGGAATTTTCAAGGAACAACCTATCTGACACCAGCTAGTCAGAACAGCAGATGGAAAACCTTCCATTAATTGACTAGGATCGAAACAGTATTGTGTCATTTTATGTAGTGAAAGTAGCTAAACCTATTTTGTCCATTTCATATGAGGTCTGGGGGAAATTCTCACAGCTCTTCTCTTTTTTTCAGCACATACATGAAACCTTGGGAGTCTTTCCGTATCTTTAACCCAGACAGATGTCACACGTCAAGAGTGTTTGTGTGTATGTGTTACAGTTTGTTTGTGATTGTGTATCTCAGAGAAAGGGTGCTGCTGTGGTTTGCTGAATGGACACAGCAGATGATGATAGGCCCCCAGGCAGGCCAGTGTTGGCCTAGAACACACTCCCTCAGGGAAGCCACAATCTCTTTTTCACCAGCCCATGACTGCTTGGCCTTGACACAGCCACTTATTAACTCTCTGTCTGTCTGTCTCGCTGCATTTTTTTCTGTCTGAAGCGGTTGACCCACTTCAGATGTCCTGGTTCTACTGAAAAAGGATTATATCTGTGTAGAAAGATAACATTTATCTGCCGTGCCATTGTTCTGGTTAAGGGGCTTCCTCACATTGCTACTTGTGTTCTCACAATAGAGAGTAGATTGATACCCACTGGCTTTATGTTATATAGTTAAGTAATTTCAGTGCAGTTGGATATGATTAATAACACAATTACGATTGAACTAGTAAATGCAGTTTTTACTTACAAATGTAGTGAGTGGGGTGTTGGAAAAATATTGATTAAACTAGGGCTGGGTATTTATTAACCTGAATTCCTTTTTAATATTGTATATCAAACGAGTATCAATAACTGCTAACTTTTTCCAAAGCAAGCTTGAACCAATTACAACTAAAATGGTTTGAACTAATTCTAACTGCTGCATGACAGGAGGAAAATATGCAATGTGCGATAACGCTTTTGAATATCGCGTTAATTACATTATGATCTATGTTTAGTGATAAATAAACCGAGATTAAAGTGTACTCAGTCCTGCCTTTTTGCTGCGTTCAGTATCCTGCCAAATACAACACATTGTTTGTTGAATTTCAAAACAAATAAAAGGAAATCATTTCTAACGTTCTTTATTTGAACAAGTAAAGTGCAGTTTTCTACTGATATTTTCTTTCAACTAGCACAACAAATCTCTGAGTGTCTTTCACAATATGTTGCAGCCTTTCGCGATGTGTTTATTGTGCCAGTTGATATCACGATGACGATAAAAAACGATATACTGTGCAGCCCTAATTCTAACACAATTCATGTAGCCAAATCCTAAACTATCTAGTAGAATTTACTTGCCGTCCATTTCTGGTGCCTCATTTGATACACTTGAATGACAAGCTAATGTTACTATGATGCAGTTGCATTTTACAAAGACAGCCAACAGCCGTACCTATAGCCATGTTTTTTTTTCCATGCATTGTAACAAAAATGTTTCCATGTGTTACATCGCAGATAGTTTGGTGTCGTAATTATCTGTTCAGCATTTTGTCTTTTTAAAGAGAACTAGTTTACTGTTAGGGCAACAGGACGTGTAAGGTATCAGACAGACACTTTAGACAATATAACACTATTGACAACATAAAATACAAGATACAGCAACATTAAATGCAACTTATGATGAATCACAAAAGAAGCATTACAACATGTTTTTAACCCCAAATTCACCAGACTCACCTTCACATAGACACACACTCTAATGTGTGGGCTGCACCCATGGCTTAGGAGTTAAGATGGCAACCACGAAACACGACGTCCCCTGTTTGAGTTCTGGCCGGGGACCTTTGAAAAATCAATACGGCATAGTATTCCAATATTTTCCATGGCAATACTGTATCAATACACAAACACCAAGTAATCGATCTTTTATTATATATGTGATGGTCAGTTTGTCTGCTTAATAATCCCATTTTGCAGCAATACAATTGACATGAACAAAAAGAGAAAAAAAATATAATTTGAGATAAAACAAATGTTGACAATGTTTCCTTTTGGAGACAAGTTGGAAAGAATTTGAAGTTGGAAAAAAGGTAATTAATTGCAATTTATTGCAGAATTTTGCAATACGTTTAAAATCGCAATAGTGTCATATCGTGACATAAGTAGCATGATGATCATATCATATCGGGAGGTCACTGGCGATTCCCAGCCCTAATGCACTAAGGTTCAGTCCTTGTCGCAGCAACTGCGGGTTCGGTTCCGACCCGTGGCCCTTTGCTGCATGTCATCCTCCTCTCTCTCCCCCTTTCCCTACTTCATATTTCCTGTCAAAGGCAATAAAGCCCAAAAAAATATTTAAAAAAGAAAACAATTCCAGAGAAGACTGAATAACAAATGTATCTACTAGATGTAAAATAAATGATCCGATGTCAAAGGAGCACAGTCTTCAGTCAGTTATAGTACTAACATAAAAAATAAAATCCTTATTGCAATTATCAACAACTGGAATTTCCATCATCTTGGAACCAGGAAATGGATGTAGATCTACTGATAATTATCTCCAGGTTAAATCACTCTGAAAACAAAATTGACTTTGCAAATTATCCTTCTCTCCGGGGAGAAAAAGCTTCCAGAAAGTCACAGGGTGCACCTCTCTCTGACCTTGTGCACGTCAGCTTACTCTTAATGCAATGATCAATGAATGAATGAAACAAGCCAAGTCATTATCGTTTTTACGGGAATAACTTGGCTCTCTGCGTGTTGCCACAGAATGACGATGATGAATTCAGTAATGTATTCACTACATTTTTTTTTTGCTCCACAGTTTAGTATAGTCCATAGTATTGCTCTCTAGTGTAAATGCTTCAAAGTTCTAAATGTTTCTCTTGACAACGCATTCTTGTTTAGACCAATCACAAAAGTTCAATGTAAATCTCTCCTAACTTGACATTTAAATTTCTAAATTAGCGGATCTCC
This sequence comes from Etheostoma cragini, assembly GCF_013103735.1. Lineage (NCBI taxonomy): Eukaryota > Metazoa > Chordata > Actinopteri > Perciformes > Percidae > Etheostoma > Etheostoma cragini. Next base: position 24,841,750 of record NC_048409.1, read on the forward strand.
AACCCCACGTTTTTATTCCTGTCTTGTAGTCCAATGTCAATAGGTTGAATTATACATTTTGAAAAGAAATAGACAGGTGCAGAAGTGAAAGCTCTTCATTACCTCACCACAGTAACCTTGTTTTCTACCCCCAGCTATTTTTTAGTGGGTACCATGATAATTAAAGTTAGTTCTCTGTTTTTGAAACAGTATAATCTCTTCTTAAACCCCCACTAAAGTATATAGATCAAATATGTTTTATAACACTTAACAAAGTATGCCTTAAAGCGCTTTAAAGCTGCTAAAATTAGACTGAATTCGCATTGCAGTGTTTTGCATTGATGTACCATTGCAGTATTTACCATAGATTGTAAAACTAAAGTATTTACTTACTCTACTCACTGATTTCTCACTCACTGAAGCATGTTTCACTTACTCAACAAATTATTAGAGATCTAGAGGCAGACATGTAACCTATGTGATACTGTATATATGTGGCCTTACTTTAGGTCCACATACAGCTGTTGTCAGTTTGCGAAGTAAGACTTGAGTTCTTGTGATCCATCAGTGTACACCCACTCACTTCCCGTGTAGATAATGTGGTTTTTCACAATTGCTACAGTGGTCATTTAAATGTGTACTGTTACACTGAGAACTATAATGTGCCGCTTATGCATCTTCTGGGCCCCAGATGTTCAGTGTATGAAACAGTGTAACAGATTACATATTTGCATTTACAGTGCCATATTTGCACGACACTTTCTCAATGCTGATTTAGTATTTTCTTTCTCATTTCACAACAGTTGTCTACATAGGAAATGTATTTTTTGTATAGCTCAGCTCAAGTGTGCATATTTGCTGATTTGAAAGAGGAAAGGAAAATGTCTACATACAGTACGCGGCTTCAAGTCTGCTATATCAGTGAGAGATGCATACAGTATATCTCAGCTACAGTAACTCTAAAGTGCTGTGGAATTGGTAACTCTCATGAATAATTGAGCTATTCCCTTGTTTTTTAGCCCAGTATCTGTTATACACAGATGAATATGAGTTTATTCTGAAGGTTTCTTCCACTTTGCCTTCCCAGTTCTTTGGGATTATTTGAAGATGATTGTAAAAATCAAAACAATATAGCCTAACCTATAACATTTGATGTGTCATTAGTGTATGTCTGCATCAATAGGGAGCCTCTAACAAGGTCATACCCATGTCATTAGTCTCCTTCCTGAAATAGGAGAGGTGCATCACTGTCTGGATATAGCTGCTGTTGTTCACTGGTGCACTTCCACTGCAGCTCAGTGATCATATCATGGTTCATTTGAAGCTCTGTCCGGAAGCAGGCAAACAGACAGCACTATCAGATTATGGGGCAAATGTTTCTCCACTCAAATATCTCACTGCACTTGTATGAAATTCGAGGTACTGCAGGCAAGTTTGCATTCCTAATGACCCACAAGCAGATGTCTTCTATAAGTAGAACCTCTGATAATCTTGTTATAATGATATTTAGAAGCTTTTGCTGCCTTATTTTAGTCATTTTGTTGTCATAGTATTTGGTATTTGACTTTTAGAGGTTTATATGACCCTCAGTATTCATCTGGCCCTCTTTCCTACAACATCCACAGTCATTCATTATTTGACTCCTGGAACCGGAGGCTCTGTGTCAATATCAGCTTGTGGCCTCAGGCACAGATGGAGAGATAGTCCACGAGCATTATGAAAGTGTGGCAATTAGTATCAAGGATTGAGCCCTATGGACTTTTAAAGGTTGATACCAATAGGTTGCTGTGACACTTCATTTCAATGGATGTCCATTAAACTGCCGTAAGACCATCATCATTATAACGTGACAACTGTCATGAACATTTTTCTGAATGTTCATGGCTATTGTCAATAAAACTTGATTTATGGTTCTGCGGAGGCTCCGCGCAGAGCTTTGCCGTAGCCTACATAGGTGGCCTAAAGTTTATACATGTGCGTTGTTGTGTGGGTCGATCTCTTGCAGGGCCGTAATCAGAGGCGGATTCTCGGTTTGCGTGTAAACAAAAGGCAAAAACAAGAGGAAATGTATGCGTTATCCAAAATCCCCCCGCGCGCACGCACGCACGCACGCACGCACGCACGCACGCACGCACACACACACACACACACACACACAAACACACGTATTTCTGAGAAATAGAAAATGTTACCAATGCAGGGTTGAGTTACTGGCCAAAATACATATTATCTGGCTGTGGTTAAGCTAGTGAATTTGGCTTATTCTTTCTGGCTGCTTTCAGCTTTTTAATAAATGGCCGACATCAGCCCCATGTGTCTGTCTAACCCCCGGAAGCAGCTCCCAGGACAACTGTCTGCCTACAGTTGCTGAGCCAGCCATGCTGCAGGGATTGACAGCTGTCATTTGCCTCCCTCTGAAAATCCCTCAACTACATCCCCCAACTCTCCACCATCAGGACACTTTCTTTGTCTTTAACTCCTTACATTAATGAAATGGTAATCAAAAACAACATTGTCAAGGCACATTATAACCGACAAACGACCATTCAAACTTACCACAGCACAATAATAATAAAAAATAAATAAATAAAAAATAACCTCTGACAGGCATTGGATGTTTTTTAACTGATACAAATGAAGTGTTGGTCATTAAACAAGCTTATCATTTATTGTATGAAACTTTTAAATTCAATTTTTATATGATTAGACAAAAGTTATTTATGACTTCATTGCATCTCAGCAATGCAATTTATAAACCCAAACCATACCACAATAAAATACAAACTATTTTCAGGCACACATCAGTCATTAGATTTTATAGTTCATAATCACTATTATTATTATTGTTGTTGTTATCATCATCAAGTTAATACCCATGTTAAACAGTTTTTTGAGTTATTAAAAACAGGTCATTAAACATTGTCTGTCAAATCACAAAACCAACGGATTTGTTTGTTCTGTAGATGGATTACTCTGAGTTTGGGAGTCCTTGGAATAAAATTCAATTTGTATTTGCAGTGCAACTGCATCAGGACATGCTGTTGAAGAAGTCTACCTTATATGACTGTTTATTGTCAGGTAAAATGTATAAAAAAGGAGTGTGGGGTGCATGGTGTAAATTTACCGTCCACCACTGGAAAGACTCAATTCTCGAAAGACATAGGTGGAATTGTGTGTGGGAAGCCAGTGAGGGTTTGCTGCTGGTACTACTCATGGTTAGTTGGGTTACACTGCCAGAGTGAAGCCAAACACTGCAGTACATAGGGAATTAGGTGATCCAAATAGGATGTAAAATAGATAAATCTTTTAATGGGGAGTTTGCACATCATACTAAAAAGTGATACAAATGTCAATGAAGAACCGCTGAAGTTCTTTTTTTCCAATGAAGTTGGTCCAAAATGACAAAGATTCTTGCCCTAAGGTAGTAGTTGGCTATGGTACGGCTGCTACCAGCTGCTGCAGGTCTTGAGCCAAGAAATGATTGTTTTCCATCCCAAAAAATATTGAAGACAAATGGCAACATGGTCCTTGTCTTTATTTAAATTAGAGAAGTCAAACACAGCTCCACTTTTTAATATCTTCATTCTATTATAAGGTAAGTTGGTATTCATTATAACAAGACATTTTTGAATGTTGCTACAAGTAGAAGATCCCATTGAAGCTAACATTGTAGAACTTTTTCACATCAGTTGAATTGGATGACTTCTATTTTTCTACCTAATTTTAATTCATACACTACCAAGGCTATAGAGTATCTCAGCAACGACAAGAAGTTGAATTTCTAAATGATGTCATGTATAGTAAAGGAATATTTCTCCTATTCATTTTTTGTGTGTGTCAAGTCAAATATTGTGATTTCCCCAAATCTCAATGCAGAACCCTCTGAAAGAGTCCTTTACTCCAGGAGTAAGGCTTTCATTCATGCAGCATTTAGTTTCCCTCCAGCTGATTAATGACAAATAGCACTATCTCTAAGATTCTTATATTTCAAATCTGTGCTGTGTTCACTAGTAGCAGAATCTCACTATGTCTCACAATAGGAATGTAATAAAACCTAATTTATGTAAATGACTCATTGATGACTTGTCTGATAAAGGCCACTGTGTCTTCACTTTAGGTATTCTTTTCTCACTTTACTACCGCTAAATAAAACAAAAGAATCCAAAGGTGAAACTTCTCACACTTTACAGTTTTGACCCCAAAGCTTTTAATTCCAACTGTCCAATTTTGTAGTCCTTATTTAAAGCCCATAGTGTTATCATTTATTTGTATAACTATTTCTTACAAGAGTGAACTAGAGTTAAAATGACGTTTAACTTCAGTTGGTCATTTGACCTTCAAATGTAGAAATTTAGAAGCAATTTATTATTGCATTTCAGCCGAAAATAAGTATGTAAAGGCTGCTGGGAATGTGGTCCTTCCATGGACTCCTTTGTCCCTAACTGAAGTGAACTTAGGCAGGGTACACATTTCTTATAGTTTATTGACTTGTGTCATTTTGTGGGTGTTCTGATGTGGACTTGTCTCGGTCTGTTACACTAGTCTTGCCTGTTGTTGTTACATTTTTAGCAACTATCGCCACAGTTTGGCTGATTTATGTGGCCCTGTCACATTTTACATTTTACTAAACTCCTGTGCTGAGTAGTATAGTAAAAGTTATATCACAGTTGACTTGCTACGAACATCAGTAAAACAGCAGTTTGATGAAGAAGGCTCTTCAAATATGTCTATAAATACATTTAGTTTAAAAAAAGGGTCATCAGAAAGTCAAGATCCGGATTTAATATGATGGATATGATGCAGTTTATGAACTATTTCTTGTATAATTGTCTTGACTATTTGTCCATAGGAAGACACGATGTTTACAGTAACAGTTTTCTCCAACCTGACATCCATTTATTAATTTTTTGCCTGATCATAGCAGCATAGAACAGCAGCTCTCTGCAGCAGCAGTCCAGTTCTCTCCAAAAATATTAATATCAGCCTGTCCTTCAAACCATCATTATTCAGACCCTGCCCTGTTGCCTTTGCTCATGAAAAAACTCCCCATGTTCTCCAGCACATTTTAAAAATGTATTTTCTCTTTCTCAGTTTTGTAAGTCTTACTGTGCAAGCTCAAATTCATAAAACGCACAGCTGCCAGCACAGACTGCATTTGGCTTGAGAGTGCAAAATAAGAGTGAAATCAGACTGTTTTTTTCTTTCTTTTACAACTCTGGTTCACCATAAAGTGGAAAAGAGCAACGTGTCATTGTCCCATAATTCTTCTGTTGCTGTCAGAGAGCCTCTCTCCCTCTTTTTTAACACACACACATGCAACCACAACTAATCTGTGAACACAGTTGCTGTTTTTATTTTGGTGTGTAAATGAGGGCACTACGAGGTTGAAAGGATCAGGAACCTAAGTAGATTTTATGTGGCATTTAATCTCACGCCCAATTTGATGTGGACTGTCTGTGTGTGTGTGTGTGTTGGTTTGTGTGTGTGTGTGTGTGTGTGTGTTCATACACGTTTTTTAGGTTGTGCACTGTATTGTGTATTTGGTACGTGTTTGCTGCTGTTGCATATGCGTATGTTCATGTGTCATCTCCTATCATAGGCGTGCGTGCATGTGTGCGTGCACGCGTGTGTGTGTTCAGTGATGAGTGAGCCATCTGTGCCTGTAGTACCTTTGCCAATACAGCGACTGGAGTGGCTCCAGCAGCCAGCATCCTCCAGCTCCTGCCGTCTGCCCTCACATTCACTTCACTGAGACACGACAGGAGGCTCCTCCATCTTGGACCAGCTTCCTGCTCCGTTCTCCCTCCCACTGCGCTCCAGTAATCCTGCTGAATGACTGAATTGAAATGATTGCTGAGGAAAATAGATTTGATGAGACGTATAATTACAGGCCTGATTGGATGTGGACACTGATGGTGTTAAGGAGCGTTTCGTTTGAACTAGAATCTGACAATAATTCAATCAGGAGAGACATGTTTGCAGATATGCACATAAGGTTTATTGTACAGCATAAAATGTTCAAAATCTTTGCTTACAACAACAGCTGAATAGCAAAAGGGGACCACATTTTTTACAGCAGGGTGGTGATTGGCCCTTGCAGTTTGTGTTCAATTCTGATTGGTTAAGCAGGAAGGTGAATGCCTCCAACAGCTGATTCAATTTAGGTAGAGCATTGATTAAGAGTTAGGTCTTCCTGAAAGAATTCACACTGGGATTCATTTCAATCAGGAGAGACTAGTTGCAGATATGAGACAATTGTATACAGCATGATAAAAATGTTTATTTATTTGGATAACAGCTGAATTGATTCAGGGGAGCATCGATTAAAAGCTAGGTCTTCCTAAAAGAATTTACGCTGAGCTACATAAGCTGGTTTTACTCTATATTTTTTTAATTTGAGAGTGCTGCAATGCTTCAGTTTTATTAATCTGTATTTCTGTATGCAGAAAGTATTTATTCTTTCTGCCCCCACTATACTCTGTAGATGCTGTGCAGATAGCACATTACATATCTAAATGCAGCAGAGCAAGCACCGGTGTTAAAAAAACACAAAAATAATCTGTTTCCTGAGACTCAGGATGACCAAGCTGATATGGAGATAAAACACAGCTCCTACACAACTGCACTTAGACTCTGACGTTACATCACAGACTGACAGACACAAGGTACTGATCATTTTAAGTTCTACTCATGTCCTTCAGAAATCAGTACTTTGGGCTTAAGAGAAAAGCAACAAGAAAACTTTAAAAGCAGAACTGGTTTCACCTCCATTAAGTTCCTTCTTCAGTTACACAGGAGGAGTGGAATGGACTGATCCTAATGAAACAAATATGCATGAATATGTACTATTTAATAATATTTTTCATAATTGTTAGCCTGCCGTACATGGTGTAAATTCTGAGTTCTGAATAAGTAGAAAAAATAAGGTTTGAGGGACATTACACTTCAAATTTAAAGCCATCAATGTGATTGGAGGGCAGCAGGCCTAGCAAGGTGTTTCTTTACAATATACAGTATGTATATACAGTATATATCAACAAAATATAACAATATACAGTATATAATAATATGTATTGTTTGTTATATTCATCTATATGATCATATAGATGGTCAGTTTTACCTTCAATGAAAATGTGAAGCCTTTTTATTATGTTATTATGATGCACATGATAATTTCAATTCAACTTTATTTCAGACACAGGTCAATATGAGTATAAAAATATGTAAAACAATGACAAAGACAAGACAAAAACATTAAACAGCATATCTTATTTTCCTTAAATCATTTTTATATTGAGATTCAGAATCGACAAAAAAAAAAGAAAAGCAGCTAGAAAAATTATGGAAATAGCCAAGATTGAGAACCTTTTGCTTATTTAAGGAAGAGCATAAATATGGCAAATGTTAAGAATAATGTTCCTTAATGTAAGAAATACGAGGTGCTATATTGCCAATACATATTGAAATTTTAGATGCGATGGAAAACAAAGTTTATTTGAATCTCCATTTTTATGATTCTAACCTGTTTTTAAAATGGTTGAATTCCACATTCAGCCTTATGTATGTATATATATATATATATATATATATATATATATATATATATATATTGTTCTATTCTGCATTGACCTTAATGTCTTTCAGTGAGCACATTTAGCACATTAAAATTTGTGCATGTGCTTCCATATGTTGTGTGGGATGACAACAATTGTGTTTAGCACTCCAGTTGATGAGAAAGATGTTAATGGTTTTGCTTGTGAGATGTAAATTATGAAACGGGGAACAAATTTAGATGGCAGATAATTATCCTGTGCAAAAAAAAAACATAATTTATTTTTATTTAGTTTTTTTTTTTTTCTTCTTCTTCCGACAAATCTATTTTCCACTAACAACAACATGGGTAAACAACAAAGTGCTATATGTAATTTCAACATGTACAGTAAGTGCAATTTCTGATACATGTTGGTGATACGTTGGTAAGAGCAATTCATGTATAATAATAATAATAATACATTTTATTTAACAGCGCCTTTCTAACACTCAAGGACGCTTTACAGACAATAAAAGACAGATACAGGGAACATAAAAGTGTAAGTAGTAATAACAAAACAAATAAAACAAAAAACAAAACAAAAAAACAAAAAACAAAAACAAAACAGGAACAGTGTATTTACAGATAAGCGAGCTGGAACAGATGGGTTTTTAGTCTAGTTTTGAACAGGGGGAGAGAGTTGATGTTGCGGAGGTCAGGTGGGAGTGAGTTCCAGAGCTGGGGAGCAGAGTGGCTGAAGGCTCTGTTCCCCATGGTGACAAGTTGAACATGGGGGACAGTGAGGTGGATGGAGGAGGAAGATCTGAGGGAGCGGGAGGGGACGGCAATGTGTAGGAGTTCTGATAGATATGGAGGGGCAAGGTTATGGATGGCTTTGAAAGTATGGAGAAGGATTTTAAATTGTATTCTGAATTGAACCGGGAGCCAATGGAGCTGCTGAAGAACCGGGGTTATATGATGAAAAGACGGGGTTCTGTTGATGACACGAGCTGCTGAGTTCTGAAGAAGTTGAAGTTTATGGAGGGATTGTTGAGGAAGGCCAAAAAGGAGAGAGTTACAGTAGTCAAGGCGGGAGGTGACGAGGCTGTGGATAAGTATGGAGGCAGTGTGAGTTGTAAGGGACGGACGGAGGCGGTTAATGTTGCGTAGGTGGAAGTATGCAGACCGGCAGATATTATTTATGTGTGACTGAAAGGAGAGGGAGGAATCGAGGATGACGCCCAGACTCTTGACCTGAGGGGAAGGGGAGACCAAGGAGTTGTCGATTGGTAGAGTGAAACTATTGATTTTGGATAGGGTGGACTTGGTGGCTACGAGGAGGAGTTCGGTTTTATCACTGTTTAGTTTAAGGAAGTTTGAGGTGAACCAGTCTTTTATTTCAAGTAAGCAGTTAGTAAGGGACAAGGGGGGGAGCGAGGAGGTGGGTTTGCTGGATAAGTAGAGCTGGATGTCGTCTCCGTAACAGTGAAAATGAATGTTGAATTTGCGGAAGATATTGCCAAGGGGAAGTAGGTAGGTGGTGAAAAGGAGGGGGCCAAGAACTGAACCTTGAGGGACGCCAGTAGTAACAGGGGAAGGGTGGGATGTGAAAGATTTGACTATACATAATCATGTATACAGCTAATTTATATTGCTCACGTTGCTGTATTGTTTGAACAGTTAATGTCATTTAACATTTTATGGGGCGTTGTTTTGTTTTTTTGCGGAATGAAAATGTTCCACCAAAACAAGTTCCTTCCCGAGACCATTTTCCAGAAGCTCCGTTACTGTGTCAGGAGTTTGGTGCCGATCCCAGTTGTAATTGGTTTAATGAATTGCAAACAACCCAAAGTGTTTTTTTTCACCTATCCTAGAATTTATCAGACTTCACAGCGCTGTGGAGATAGGTGTGTGAATGCGAGGCTATCTATATTTAGCCCTTAATCTTTCCAACGTTCCTTTACAGGGTCAATAAATTTAGTTTCAAATCTTGAATGATAATTATTTGACTGTATCATTAATGCAGCTACATTTTTTATCCAAAGTTAAACTATGAAATTGGGTCTTGTATATATTTTATGATATGATTATATTTTGAAGCAAACCACCATGTAACGGGTGAAACACCTACATCCCTGCGCGCTAAACTCAATCATCCATGCACAGTATTTTAAATGTATGCATGATTTAATTAGTTCACAGTGCCTAATGGTGTTAGTGTGACTGCAAATCTCCCAGCCTATAAATGCTGGCAAGGAAGCAAAAAAAGAATAATCTGGATAAGAACTCAGCATATATTCATAACAGTTGCAAGTTGGCACAAAATACATACACAGCCAACAGCAGCTTAAATCCAGAGTTATGTTTATGGGGATTTGTGTCGATCTTAAGTCACCAGTTTAAGTAGTGCACATGTGTGTGTGCTGTTGTCTGGCTGGAGACTCCCTGGAACAATTTGCAGTAACAGGAAAAAGATTAAGTTCTATTATTGTGACGGAAGTTTGTATCCCTGTCCTCCACACACATCACAATGCTGGCACAGTACAGAAACAAAGTCTCTGAGATCAAACACAAACTTCTGCCAATAGAACCAGTGCTACTAAAGCAGCTTAGGAGCAACCTTGAAAAACCACCCATCCACCACACTATCGAACACACTGCAGAGACCGCTGTCAGGCCTCTCTTCTCTGCTGGTATTTTAAGCACCATGCTGGTCTGAAAATATGGTTGTGGTATTGTAAACATATTTCAACTCACTTTATCCTCCAAACAAGACACACACAAAAAATGTACTACAGAAAATCTTGCTCACTTTTCAGACGCTGTGCTAATTTTTCTAGTTTTTCTTGTGATAAACTAGACAGAAACATGGATGTGTTAAGGCTACAATTTTTGGAACCACTGTATTACAAAACACAGTAAGATAAAGAGAACACTGTGGTTTTACTTCTGTAAATACTGTGGTGATCTGTGGTTCTGTTCTCGTATATATATACATACATATACATAAATGCCTGTTTATACATTCAACTCTCTACATTGTCTGCATGTGTGATGGTTAGCATGTGTGCCTCTTTGCAAGTGGGTCCGTGTGTATGTGTGTGTGTGTGTTTGTAAACAGGAAGTGTGAGGATGCATGCAGTCAGAGGACACATGGGATTTCCCACAGTGACAGAACTGCTCAGCTGAACGAGGCTCCCCGCGGGTGGGTGGTTTGTGTTTCCTTTTACATGGCTGGGCCTATTTGGTGTAAATTTAAAAAGAAATCACATGTCATGTGTATGGGTTTAAGCTGGTCAAATGTTGCAACACATAATATTTAAGCTAAAGGCTTCTTCTTAATTAATATGATATCAATACAAAATAAATATCTAATTAGTCAAACTGTATTATATCCATCAAAGTGAACCAATATCAGCATATTGTGTATCAGCTGTAGTGTGTGAGGCATGTGTCAGTGTCAGTGCAGATGGTGGGATCAGGGCCTGTTTCGGCATGTGTTGCATTAGTCTGTGGAAACAACTGAAGGTTCAGCAGGTGTCAGACACTGCAGGGACGGGATCAGAGAACCTTAAGCTGACTTCCTCACTGTCAAGACAACTGGCCCTGGCAAATGCTTACTAGATTTATTTTTTTGATTTAACAAACCAGTTTAACTGTTCCAAGTGAATACTGAAACAACTGAAATATGCTCTCTTGTGGATGTGAACTGTTGCCTACTGTTGCCTACAGCTGCTGTTTGAACCTGAAGACAGAGTGACAAAGTGTTGCTGGCTGAAGCTTTACTGGGGCCTTAAGCAGAATGTAATTTCAGCCCATCAAAATGCTGCATAGCATGGTCACACAACAGCCAGACATATTTTGCTGTACAGTGCACTACGACTATTTGTTCAATGCTACGCATAGCCGGCTCTGTTCCGAAGTGACTTTGTTGTTCTGTCAAGCAGGATAGATGCTTGAAACAGGTCTCTATAGCAGGATATCGAGTCTAGAACCTCTGTAAAAAAAGTAATGCTCCACCAGATGGATGAATGTATTAACAATATATGAATTAAAAAACCGAGAGGTACAAAGGCCTGGTAAGCTCACTTTACACCCTCATATATATTTTTTATTTTTATTTCATACTTGTATTCTTCAGCACTAACCAATGCTTTACCAGACTTCACATAGCTCCCTTTGGAGACGCTAAAGTCTTTAAAAACAACATCACAAAATATGCAGTAGTACTTCTCAGCACCTGCAAACACACTTTGATGTAGAAAATATGTGTAGTTTACATTTGCAATAGGGATCAACAAAATACAGTACAATCAATGATTTCTAGATATTTGACATTTGTATTCGACCTTTATGACACATCTCTGATTCACAAACTGACACTAAATGTCAGTCACAGTTTTATTAAGGTGAATATGGAACATTTTGGGGGTTACAGCTAGGGTTTGGAAAATAAAGACTGAAGATGTGGGCACAGAAAATGTAATTAAAGATAACCCAAGGTTTCTTGTTTTGATAGTAGGGGGGTTTCTTTTTTCATCTAACAGAGTCATGATACTCCATGATTAAATAGACCCGCTACATAAAAGATGTAGTGTGTCTGATGTATTCTTAAGTAACAAGTATCAATTGAAGTAATATTTCAAATAATAGTGGATTAATCATTGAAGATATTAAAATATCAAACAAATGCCCATCGCAAGTTACCAAATTTCAAAGTTAGGTCTTCATTTTACTAACAGTGACGATATGATTATGAAAAGCTATGCTGCAGCAGAAAATGCCAGGAAATGTTGAATATTTTTACTTAATACATTATTTAGATTCATTAATCATCAGTTGTTGATTTCTACTAATTACTAATGATCAATTATTGTCAAACAACTATTCTGGAGAAGAAAAAATGAAATAATATGAAACAAAGTTTAACTTGACATCACAAACAAAATGAGACGTTTATTAGAGAACTTTGGTTGCTACTTTTTGTTAAATATTAGATTTTACATGAAATGCTTAAATAGGCTGGACTCGATATTCAGTACATTAATATAGCAGTAAAATAGTATAGAGAATGACACTCCCTCTGTGTGTGTTGTAACCCAAGCTTCTCTGTTCTGTGTTTTGATGTGGGCAGTAAATTAAGATCGGACACTTAATCCTCATCTTTTTGCGTCTTTCATGACAAAATGGAGAGTGTTTGCAGAAAGTAGTGGACATGCCAAACACCCTTAACAAGAACACAGAGACTCTCATAACTCTTTCCCCACTTCCTTTGGCTTTTAGTCTAAAGCTTGTACCATTGTTCATATTAATGTCTCTTGCACTTCTTTATATATTTTGTTTATTTTGATGACCTATTGTGTTTAAGGCCATCCTGTTATGTAGTTTGTTTTAAAGTTAACGTTATGTGCTGTGATGTATAGGTCGGAGCAGTGTTGTGTTGCGTGGGCGTGTTGCTCACTGACTTGTCTGTTTCTCTTCCTGTCTCTGAAAAGTCAAACAGTTAACAGAGGATCTCTTTACGGTTGGAAAACTTACTTTCACATCTCTGTGGGCGAGAAAGAACAAGTGGTTATCTCTCAAAAAAAAAAACTTTAAGATGATAGTAGGCCTAAGTATATGTGTTAATTAGGTGACACAAATGTGTATAGCTGTTGCATGTCAAAGTGTACATATTCTAAAATGTTTCTGAAGTTGAAGTATTTCTTAGCCAGAAATTTATTCTAATGTGTGCAAAAAATGTAGTGTAAATGTAAAATGTAGTGCAAAAAATAGTTTGACCATTGAGTGGATCCAGCAGCTGGAGAGGAAACAACTTCATTGTGAAGTTGAGGAAAACTAATGCAGCACAGCCTATTTTCATTACTGATGAGAAAAAGTCATCATCAGTGGATATATTCCTACAAAGACTTTTTATCCAGTCAGCTCTCAACCCACGCTGTTTTGTGTACACCCAGGTGGGGGGCCTCTCCAAGTTTTCTTTGGGACTGTCAGGCAGTGAAACAGCTGTAGAGCAGTTGTTCTATCATGGGGATGCAGGGAGTGGCAACCACCAGAATTTGACAAATAAATGACGTTGATATTCAGCTTTAAATACAATTTTGTTAGTCAGGGCTGTAACTGGGGATTATTTTCATTATCCATTAATCAACCAAATAATTTTTCCAATTAATTGTTTGGTCTGAAAAAGTTTTGAAAGAAATTCACAATTTCAGAGATTCCATTCTGACATAATTAGATGTCATGTTTTATAAAGACCAGTCATACAAAACCCAAATATTCACTTTACTATCATCAGCCATTTTCTGAAATGAACTCCAGACGATGTCAGAAATCAGTTGCGGACATTGTCCAAAGTTGCTTCTTTTAGCACACAGGAAACAGGAAACTGTTCGTCTCAAATGCATTCTTGCTTACTGGACATACTGCGTTTGGTTGAGGCAAGGTGTGGCGACTGTTTGGAGCCATAATTAACAAAATAAATGAATGAATACATAAACAATTCCATACATCAAATTTTCTGGGGGGACAAGAATTACAGTAGTAGTCAAAAATAGTTTAAAAAAATGTGAGACTTTATTTTGCATCTTGGGGGGGGGCTTGGGGCTCATGGCCTCAACATTACTGGCTACGGCCCTGGGTGTAAATGTTGGAGCTGTTTGAAGGCAGGTATTTTGAGGCTAGCAGTTCAGTACATTGTTGAAACCCTAATGAAATGTTATTATTGCTAAAAAGACTATGCTGCTGTTTTTTTCACACTGACCAGTAGAAGTTGTCTTGAAAGCAAATTGCTTTCAAGATAACTTCAACTGGTCATGTACGTTCAACACTACAGTTGTCATTTTCTGGTCCATAATGTGTGAGGCTATGTAGTAGAAGTAGTGTTATCTTTGGGACACGGGATTTGACCACCGGCCTTATAACAAACTATAAATGTTGCAATCAAAAGTAGCAGCAGACAATTACCACTCAGTGAAATAAGTGGCTTTTCTAAATCGCAATTTTGGAAAGTGTCCCTCCACCGCTTTTCCAAAACCCAGTTTCAGTTCAAACCAGGGTAAATAAGATAAAGAAGTGATGGTTCTGAATATATTTCTGTTGACAGGTTCATTTTATACTTGGACTGTGACTGCTTGAAGCCACTGACTTCTGTTCAGCAGCATTAAACTAGCAGAGTGTCGAGGGTTCATGAAGACTAGGCGTGGTGGCCTTTGAGGCTTTAGTGAAGCAGCTCTCTGTTCCCACCAGACCTTACCAATCACTCCCCGGCTTTGATCAACAAACCTCAGGCCAGGCTGCTCAACCATCAGCTCTCTGAACACATTTGGTTTGATTTCTTTAGTGATATGAACTGAATTCATGAAAAAGCTCCTTGCTTAGTTTACATGGGATCCTCCATGAGTCACCACTAGGTTCTAATTGACAGGTTTGACTCAGCTTAGAGCTTGCCTTATGAAACAACAACCCACAGCTATGGAAACCCTGAGAAAGAACAGAAAAAAGAAACATTGGTCCGTTGTGGTTATTTTAAAGCTATGATTTGAAAACAGGTACAAAAATGCAGGTAGGAACTAAAATTACACCACAGGGAAACATAGCTATTTCCATAAAACATGTGGAGGAAAGGTCATTCAGTCACAAGGAATCAAATGTCATGAAAAATTCTGTTTCAAAAGCAGGAAACAGCTCAGTAAAAACATATCCGAGATAATAAAAATAAAGGCTTGAAACACCTATTTTACATATAAAGGTCACTTTAACCACCATGGAGTGTACCACTCTATCTGTGAGAACAGTTTTGTGTGGCTCTGGAAGAACTTTGTCAAGCTTGAGGAAACCTGGATAATGTCATCAGGGTTATCTGGAATTTGAATTCAATGATTTGATTGTAAAAACAATTGCTACAAATTGGTGGCGTAAAGTCAAAATTTGGGTATTTACCAGGCAGGTAAGGTCTAAGGAAAGATGCTATTAAGTTGTATTATGGGAATAGCTTGATCCTTACTAAGAAGTAAAAGTCAGGATATCTTGGCCTCTACTGCTTTGATTTTTACCATTCTTTTATTTTTATTTTTTAAATCTGTCTCTCACAAGTCCATTAACTTCATGAAAGTACAGTATCAAATTGCTTAAGTAGTCCTTTAATCGATCAGATTATAACCACATCAGGGAAGAACCACAAAATAGAAGTTCTTTGCACCAATGATCCTTAAATGATATGTTCATTGAGGTAAGTTATGCACAACTACACATCCTTGTGTTCCTTCCCCAGGGTCCTGTGTCTCATTTTGATTCAGTAACTTGTTACACCACATTTCGCAGCAATAAGTGCAACTGAACACTGACAGTAGAACTGGCTTGCTACCTGACCTTGCTGCGGCTTTAACCTATGAACTCCAAGCCTGATGTGATTCTGCAGGATTTTCTTATACAGGGAAGAATCATGAGCTTATTTAAAGTCATACACAGGGTTCCCACAGGTATCTTAAAACGTCTTAAAAATGGCCAAACTTTCATCTGAGGTCTCAAATTTCATTTAGTCAGGTCTAAAAAAGGTTTTACCCTAATACATTTCCAGAAACGCTGGCCGCGGAAAGAAAAAGTATTGCGTTGTAGTCTACAAAGCGGAGCTATAGAGTTTTTGCTCTGTAACGAAACCAGCAGAACGCTACCCTCAGAACGTTGGTTTGGTATGTTATAGTTCTTTCTGGGGAAATTGGTGTTGGTACGTATGCGGTGATAAAACTACAAATCCGCTGATGAATTTAATACCTGCCCGCAAAATACAGCTGCCTCTCCTCAGAGTTTGTTAAAATTCGGCTAGGCCTATGTGTGGAAAATTCACTTAGGGACTCGGAGTGTGCCCTGCCGTCGTATTATTGTGGTGTTTTGTAATGTAAATAAAAATGAGATGAAATCTACTCTATTTGAGGGCAAGTTTGTTTTAGCCTACTGTATTTTCATTTCGGCCTAAGGTTTTGGGCATTTGGCACTTTGTTGGGTATGAAAGATTACTAATGTGATTGCGTCTATAAATTAAATCAATGCTTTTTCAATGACCGAACTCATTGAAATAAAAAAATCTTTTCAGAATTTCTCTGATTTGAATAATGTTTTGATAATGCCTTGTGTAGGTCCTAAATTTCAATCTTTATTAGCTTAAATTTGATCTACTAAAACCTGCAACAACTCTGCATACAAGTCTTGATGCAGAAGAAGCATCTGCAAACCACTGCCACCACATGCCAGGGTCTTACCGTGGAATGCAGTGTTTGCTTTCACCAGACATAACAGGGGCTGCGCAAGCCACAAATATCCAGTTGTGAGTCCTCTGTTCATTAACATCTTCCCAGAAGTCATGAAAATCGGTCAAGTGACATATTTTTCTTGCTTAGCAATGCTTTCTGCCGTGCTGTTTATTATTCCCTTCTCTCTGAAAGTGGCGTCATAAACTCAGGCTAGAGAAGTTGGCAGTCTTGAGGATTTAGTTTTTTTTGTAATTTCCTGAATTGTACACATTTATGTCTTACAGTTGCTTATATAGCTTATAATATGCTATGATTGGACTATTGGTGGAGGGGCTTAGTAATCAGCCAGTTGGGTTGTGAAAATTAGATACTGAGAGCAAGTATAAACATATTTGCATAAAAAAATTAACTGTAAATGATTTATACCTATAAGGTCTTTGAAACTCCTATTGTAAAGGCATTTGGGAGACAGCAGCTTTTTCCATCTGTGCATTTCCTTTTCTGTTGAGCTGTATATTTGTTGTGACAAACAAGGAACCAGGAAAAAATTGTTACTTCCAGTTATGACTGATTCATAACGACTGAGGTTATATAATGGCATTTTGTAAGTCAAATTCATTGCTTATTTAGTGAAATGCAGCATTTAAATCATAGAATAACATGTTGCTGTTGTTTAGGAAGGATATGCATACTGTTAACTTTAAGCAGTTTGGATTATATGTATGGTTGTGAGTATTTTGTATTTTGTAGATATACAATATTAAAATGACATTTGAGTGCATATCTACAGTAAGTGACACACTGAGTGACATGACATCAAAGCGAATGACATGTTATATGTTTCACAGGACCCACTTCTCCTTTCCAGTTCTTTTTCATGGTTGTGAAAGCCTGATGTGTTGCAGTCATATTGGACACGAACACTAACCCAGGTGTTAGTGTGTAGCAAAGCTTTCTTTTATGTTATCCATTTCTGGCTTGATTTACTGTTTTCTGGTGTGTGTGTGTGTGTGTGTCTGTTTGTGTCAAGTGGTTTAAAGCCCTTCCTCGAACAGCGTCCTTCTGCCGCCACTTCTCGCTCGCTCTCTTCCTTCTTTCTAATTCTCTCACACACATATATGCTGTGGTATGTAGCCTACAAGGACAAAGCAGCTTGAAAAAACCCAAGCTGCTGCTAGAACACCAGTGAGCTGATGTTTCTGCCTCTCTCGCTGTGGTCACAACTGCTGATACTGAGATCACTGTGGTGAAGTCGCAACAAAAAAACAAATGTTTCCCCCGGTAGATATGACATGTTGGTTCTGTTTATCTCTCTGTGATACATGTGTAAAAGATTTGTTGGAGTTGTGTGTCTAACCTTATCCTTCCTGCTCGGTGATTCCCTCTAAAAGGGTTTCAGTGAAGGGTTGTACCTAACTCCAGCGTCAACCTAGGCCTTAAATATCAAAACTCAAAAAAGACCCACATTTGCAAACACATAGAGTACACTGTATAGAGTACACAGAGCAGCATTAGCATTCATTTGGAGTCGTGTTTCTGATAACATGACAATCAGTGCTCACTCTCCTTTTAGTATCTACCCCAACTTCTAAAGGGAAACATCTGGCTCTGTGGCAGCTAGATGTTTGACTTTCTTAGCTAGTTGCTAACCTTGTCTGCTGTTTGGTGCTGAGCAGGTTGCGTACAGTTGTCCACAACTGCCTGCAGCTGGAAAAAGGATTGTTGGGAGCAGTGAGACTCAATTGTGGTACATTTGCTAAACATTTAGCTCTAGTAAAAGAGGCTAGAAAGCTCAACAGACCCAGAGTTTTAATAATTTGCTGTGGACTGCAAGCAGCCCGTTTTCACATTTTACAACACACAGTTATATGATTCATTGTTTTGTTTTTTAAATAATGGTTTAACTTTAAAGTAAAGTTTTTATTGGCACAAAGTATTAAATAGCGACCCTCATATTGGTGTGAGAGTGTAGTTCTATTTTTCACCCTTTTCTAATTCATTCTGGAATAAACACTGCATGCTTGAGATTTTTATCTTTCTCAATTTTGTTTCAACCTGTCTTTGGGTCAAAATTATAAATACAGATTGTCGGCACACAACATTTATTATAAGAACATTATTGGTTTTTAATCCAAGCTCATTTGCAGCCATCTTCAGAAGTAATACATTTAATAATAATACATTTATTTATAGAGCCCTTTCTATCAAAGTGCTTCATAAAAAGAATACAATTAAAATACAAACAGTACAATAGAAATCAAAACAGTAAAAAATAAATACCACTATACAAAGAGATCAAAGATAAATGAACATTTTAAAAAGATGTAAAAATGAAATCCGGAACATTATACGCTTGCAGTCATTAATGCGCACACACCCACACACACGCGCGCACACCCCTCTTTGCAGCGGTCCCACATCCCACAGGAACAACATCTCATGCCACGCTGAGGAAGCTGCTTGCCCCCCAGAGATTAAAACCACATTAGCAAGTACATGCTCTTGTCTTCTGAGTGGCAGCTAATTAGATTCTGCAGCGCTAATATGAATAATCTGATCTGCCTTTCCTCCTCCTGCTTATCAGCCAAGCCTCCAGGTGTTGCTGAGGGAAGAGCGGAGACATGAACAGATAAATCGCTGTCCTCTACGCTTCTTTAATCTCTGGTAATGCGTTACGCATCCCAGCAAATTAAAACATGCAATGTGCAAAATGTCATCAGCTTCAATTTATTTTGTAAAATCAGGACTTCTATATCTTTCTCCACATCAGAAAGCAGTTTGAAGCCAATTGGTTTAGCAGTCACACTACTCTCTATTAGGGGTTGTGAAAAATACTGAATTTGGCTTTCTGAGATTGAATCAGTTCCCAGAAAAAGCAGATAGCAAACACATAGTGTTCACATGCACTGTGAGGTGGTTCTGAACACATAACACACTTTACATGGATGAACACCTCTTTCAAAGTCACTTGGAGTCCTTCGTTTGTCATGCAGGGGTCCTTGTTGTAAAAGGAATCTATGTAAATGTCTTCCTACACATGCTATGCATCACCTTACCCGCTGCATTGAGGGAGCTTACGAGGAACTGACACTTCCTCTGACTTGTGATCCATATTGTCCTGCCCCCAGACTTTCTTGGCCACTAATTTGTGCATTACTCATGTTTTGTATTTCTCAGATCTTGGTGTAACATAAATGTACTCATCGATACACTATGACCTTTCAGATTAAATGGTGGGAGTAGACTTGTTCATTGCACAGATACAAACTACTTTTTTGTTCCCCAACTAGGTGCATTTGCATTATTGTGTCTAACGAGAGTGGAAATCTTTCCTACTTCATAACAGGTGTTGCATAATTGAATTTCAAATGTTGCTCTGATTCTGCTGAATGTGTACTGTTTTAGCTGAAACGATATTAAATGTAAATGCTTTCAGTTCATTTCATTGCCCCAAAGTCAAATCCATTAATGTAGCTTTAAAATGAATTCTACATACATGTGCACAATCTTCTTGGAAATCTAGAGCCAATCTTGTTTGAACAGAGCCTCATGTTGTTCATACTGGATAAACATCATATGTTAATCTTGAGTTCAAATGTAATGAAATAGTGAACTTACTAAAGTCAAAACATGATTGCCTGAAGTGCATACAAAACAGTAATTTGTTAGCAATGACAGAAAAGTTAGTTTGGTTCTTCCACAAAAAATACATTGCCATTTGACATTGGAAGGGTTTTCTCTCTGAGTTGACAATTGCTGAATATCTGATGTTCACTTCAGCCAGTCAGGGAAACACTAAATAATTCACCAGTCCCCCCCCCCCCCCCCCCCCCCCCCCCCCCCCCCCCCCCCCCCCCCCCCCCCCCCCCCCCTCAACGCCCCGACCCCCAGTGACATTGTTTGAACACATCCCCAGTGGCAGTTCTGTTCTGTCAACAACTTTAAACCCTTTCTATAGTATTTCCTTTTCCTTTTAAGCCGTTACTTCACTTGCATTTCTTAACTGTTTACTGATTTTCCACATAGGTGTGGACCCAAAACAGTTCTCCTTTTATTTGCCATCTGCTACCAGAAAAATGTGTCCTTAAGATACAAACTACTGTACAAAGAAGATCAAGGAGTTTCTCAGTGCCGCATTGCACTGGCTAGTCTTCAACTGTTAATGCACACATTTCAGACTATAGATGATTAAAATGTGGGTGAACATTCTTAGTGTTGTTAAGGAAATGTTTACATTTTATTTTCTTTCTCTGTTGTGCTCTTTTACAGACTCAAAGCTCTGGTATCAACAGGAGGTCGGAGTGTGCAAGCAGCATGTGACTGGTAAGTTAAAACAACAAATGTGTATACAGTACAAGTCAAGGGGGGAATGTGTGTTATACTGCCCTCTGCTGTCAACGGGGTTTAAACAGTAGATCCATTATGATAATTGAATATATTATATCATATATATATATATATATATATATATATATATACACACACATATATGCAGTATATGATTTCTTTTGAGCAGCCCTCTCGTTTAATTGTAATCTGGTCTCTTTTTAAAATTGCACTCTCAATTCTAATCAATTGAAATCATGAGTTTCATAAAATCTCTCAACAGATTAAATCCCAGATTCTCTAAATATGTGTGACTACCAAACTAGAAAGCCAGTGCTATTCACCAGTTAAACACTATGTAAGAAATAGCCCTGGATACAGGGTGAAGCCTGTTTATTATAACAAACATTAAGGCCCCTGGCAATAAAAAACTCCATCTGTGATTACCTGATTTTGTGATGTATTTGGATTAATGTGTAGGGCAAGTGGGACGCTATATGTGGGTGTATTAAGATTTATTATTATTATTGTTTTAATTATTATTTATTCATGTATTTATTCTAGTTACACTTGTGGTTATACAACATATGGTATTCATATTTCTTGTTTACTTCTTGTGCTGTTTGTATTGAAAATGACAATAAAACGTTGGTGATAACAAATTAATAAAATGAAAAATAAAGGCATTATTAAAAGACATTAGCACAGTAGACATGGAACTTGTCTTTCTCCCCAGGCTGTTCTCTCATGTGGACGACCCGTTCCTGGATGACCCTCTGCCCAGGGAATTTGTCCTGTACCTGCGACCCAGTGGACCACTACAGAACCAGCTCTCACACTTCTGGCAACAGAGCCGGGTCACCTGTGGAAAAAACAAAGCCCACAACATTTTCCCCCATATCACCCTCTGCCAGTTCTTCATGGTGAGTTGGAGCTGTACAGTTTTATGAGCTCATTCCCCAGACAGTAAATATCAGATGAATTCTGATTGCATGATTGTCTTTTTATCTTTGTGTGTAATGCCTCTTTCACATGGGCCTTGTCACGTTAATGTGATGGCAATTTGGCATCTGAACAAGCAGCCGAGACACTTATATGTAAAAGTCACAACATCACTTTTACTCAGTGTGACACAGTAAGAGTTTTGCAACACTTTGAACACAGCTGGAGTCTGAAGTAAATGGCATTAGATTAACATAAATACCATGTGATACACAGAGAGAGATCTTACACCTTATTAAATGCCCTGTCTTGTGTGAATCAATCTGTAACAAACCTTTATGTAATGGACAGCTCTGTTTGAAGAACAAAAAGCCACCACTTCAACAAAAAGATAAGATAAGATAAGGTTAGCAATGTTACATATTGTCACCCCTCCTCCTACCACACAGTGTGCAGACCACCAAGTAGAAGCTCTATGCGAGGCCCTCCAGGCCTCCGTCCAGCAGTGGCGGGGTCGATTTCCCAGCCCGTTGCCTCTAGAGCTCTACACTTCCTCCAACTTCATTGGTCTTTTTGTGGAGGAGCAGGTGGCCGACATCCTCAGGCAGTTTGCAACCGACTTTGCCACAGAGGCCGCCAGGAAGGCAGGTAAGAACCACAAGCATCAGAGTGAAGGGGAACACAGCAAATACCCAGAATGCCCTGGGTTTAGAGCATGTTTAGGATCCTGCCTGCATGTATTCCCTTATACTGTATCTGTCCCATCCTAAATTTCTTTATTACTGTATTTAGCATCAGTTCATTGTTATTTAATCACCATGTAATAGTGGTGACCAGCTGTCTTTTCCAGTAGTGGCAGTGAATGATTGGTCAGGATGGCGGTCATGGGTTATGAAAGCACTCACTCATTTAGTTACTGTCATTTTTTTTAAACACAGGCGAAAAATTAGACTGACTGCCAAACAGTATTTCAGGCAGCTAAGTGCCAAATCAGATTGGAGCCATGGTGGTAGCGCTAATGCTCATATCTTTGCTTCTGGTAAAGAGAAAGATTAGCGTTTGTCATCCAAATCTGATGTGGTAATGTTGAGAGTTGTTGGTTTTACTGGGCAGTTTTCATCTCTACTGCTTTGAGCACTTTTACCCAACTTCTTGATCTGAATGTTTTTCACTTTTGTATAATAAAAAACACTGTTAATTTGGCATTTTCTTATGTTAAATTGTTGGTGTAGCATACTACATAAAACAAAGGCCTGTCTCATCTTTTATTTCAAGAGGTCCATTTGGAACCTCATAAGAAGCAGCTCCACGTAACACTGGCCTACAACTTCCCCACCAATCACCTCCCATCACTGGAGAAACTGGCCAAGGGCATCGAAGTCAAGCTAGGCTGTGATTGGCTGGCCGTTCTGTTCTCCCGGGACATTCGTTTTGCAAACCATGAGGTAAGCTAATATTCATACTAACATACGTTATATAGTATACATATCAAAAATGTATAAGTTCTAAATGTCAATAAGTCTGTAAATAATTGCCTCTGTAGACCCTGCGGGCGATGTACCCTTACTTGCCTCAGAACGAGGATGAGCTGGAGCTGGTTCCTGGTGATTTTGTCTTCATGTCTCCAGTGGATCAGAGCAGTACCAGTGAGGGCTGGGTGTACGGGACCTCGCTGGCCTCGGGGCTGTCTGGCCTGCTGCCTGAGAACTATGTCAGCCTGGCCGATGAGTCCGACACCTGGGTCTTCCATGGGTGAGCAGAGCCCCTTACACTAACACAAGAGGTGGTCCTAATTAACCAAACAAGATAAACGGATAAAAAATATCAACATCATGATTAAATAAAATATTCAGAAAACACCTGTTATACACAGAAAGAGAAAAAGTAATGTCTTTAAAACGGTTGTCTCATATTTTCTGAGCTCAGGATGGGGATGTAAGGGTATCCAAAAACTTTGTAGACCTGGTTACCATACAAGTCACTGTAGACAGTGAGTCCCAGAGGATGAGTCCTAATATTTATGGTGAACCCTTGACCTTTCATAATGCAACCATCCGATCAAAGTGTTCTTGTTAACAAGAATTATCATTTTGAGCACATTCATCCACCCCAGAGGATGAACCCAGGATGTGTTTATCAATCAATGGAGATGAAGTTTCTCAATTACTGTACTGAATTTTCTTGTTACTACTTGTATACATAAACAGAAATACTGATATATCTGCGATAAGCTAAAATAGGCTCTAAAAAGAAGCTCTACAAAAAATTTATAAACAAATACACCATATATCAAAAAGTTGTTTAGCTGTTGCTTACATACTCCATGGACCAGTTTTTCATAATTTGCCAAAAGAAAGAAATGATCTAGTTTGTACTGCTTACCAGATGTCTGTTCTACTCGTCCACCACAGCTCCCATTCATTCTTCAGTTGTGGGCCAAGTGACAAAACCAGCAAGGAGAGAGGGATGCTTGATGCGCTGCTGGACAGCCGACGCCCTGACAACACCAGTCCTGGAGACACACCCTCCCTCAGTCTCATTTGTCATCCAATGCAGGTACGTGAGTTTCATGTAAACAAGATTCATGATATTGTAGCTTTGTACAGTATGTGCAGAGTGTTACCGCCAAGTTACCGCCACATCCCATGTTGGATTCCAGGTTTGGAACTTTTGTTACATGTCATACCTCTTTCTCTCTCTCTCTCTCTCTCTCTCTCTCTCTCT
>NC_048409.1:24866564-24944534 GCF_013103735.1 Etheostoma cragini
CCCCCCCCCCCTCCCTCCCTCCCTCTCTCCAGTCTCTGTTTCTACACTGACATCCGTCAAATAAATGCCACAAAAAAACAATCTTAAAAAGATGTATACACATTTTCACAAAGCAATGATGCCTTTTATTTAAAGCAGGTCCTGCGGATTAGTGGTGGTCACTCTCGGCAGCCCAAGCGGACACTTTTTGTCTGTCGGCACGGCGAGAGGATGGATGTGGTCTTTGGCAAACACTGGCTCTCCCTCTGTTCCGACACTAAAGGTGAGAAGGTAAAGGTAGACAATAGGAATAAGTAAAAGTACTGCACATTAAAGAAACCACCGTACATTTGACAATGTGTGCTTTGGTGTTCTGCAGGTAGATATGTACGTTCCAATCTAAACATGCCTCCCAGTTTGCCGCTGTGGGGAGGACAGAGAGATTACGACATGGACTCTCCCATCACTGTGTTTGGATCCACACAGGCTCGAATAGTGGGTACGTCACCAATACAGATCCAAATGATGCACTACTGGTGTCAGAGGAACAAAGGGAAGTCTGTCGTTTTGTTAATGAAATGCGTGTGCTTAATATTTGCTTTGTCAGGTGAGGCCCTATTAGAGAGTAACACAGTGATAGACTTTGTGTACTGCTCTCCCTCTCTGCGATGTGTTCAGACTGCACAGAACATCTTGAAAGGTAAAAAGAGACTCCTCGAAAAAATATGATGGTTAATGCTTCAACATTCCCTCATCCAATTTAGTGTAATTTGAATGTAATGGGGGTCCCGCAAAGAACCCATGTTTGAATTGTGTATATGTAAACAGGGTTGCAGCAGGACGGTAAGCTGAAGGTGCGAGTGGAACCGGGGCTTTTTGAATGGACCAAGTGGGTTTCTGGGAACTCCCTGCCTGCATGGATACCTCCCATTGACCTGGCTGCAGCCCACTTCAGTGTGGACACAACATACAGGTAATACTTACAAGGCAGAACACACCTGGTTCAATAAATAACAATTAATGTGAGTTAATCATATTTGTAATCTGCCAAACTTCTCATCTACTTTTACAAAATGATGCCTGGATGTTTGCGTACCAGAAATGCCCATTTATGTTATCTTAAAGAGTTGAGTGTTATTTAAACCAATTGGTAGCATTCATATGATCATTCACAAAGGCTATGGTCTGATTCTCTTTGAGTTGTCTGGCTTAACTGAACCTAACATGGCTGATCCTGGATAATAACAGGTATCGTGAAGCTGATTATCGACTGGTTCTGTACCTCTGAGTCTTAATTACATGTATTGTCGACAGAAGCATGTACATGGAGAACTTAATATGACACAAGATTTAACCGTGATACCCACCAGGGAGATTTGGTTATAAAAGCCCCTCATCATTGACTGGGGGCTTTTTGGTTGGACTGCAGCAAAACAGAAGCCAGCCCGATAAACATGAAAGTCTATTGGTCAGTGGAGCTGGGGTTTCCCCATTGTCCGTTGCTCTTTTTAAATGGAACAATGCAACAGTGTTTCCGCTGGTGACTTCTTTGCCTCTGCAAATAATCGTCTGATCCTCTTTCTCAATACAATTGCGAATGTTGTTTTTACGCAACGTGTTTGTTACTCTTCCTGCTAACCTCAACCCAAAAAGCCTCATTTGCGAAATTTAGGGCAAGCTCTAAAATATCACAATTTTTGGTGCCACTCTTTTTTTCTGTATAAATTTCTTTTTTTCTGTATGTGTGTCTCTTGCGGTGTTTCAGTCCTGGATTTGTATGGTGTTGACACAGTTTTATGCATATCTTACTAACGTAGCATAGTGTGAGTGTGTGAGAGAGATAGAGAGAGAGAGAGAGGCACTCAGACCAGACAGTTGTTGGCGTCCGGAGCAAAAAAGAAATTACAGTTAATTTGTCAAGTTGTAGTAAGTGTAGGTTTCAGTTTGTCAGTAAACAAATGCGACAAGCATCAACTTCGGCCCTGGAGGCAAAACAAAATCCTTCCTGTGAATACAAGTTATCTTGCTCTGTTTTTCCGTAAGACCCAACAACAAGGCTGTGGGCATGTTCATATGTCATGGGATACAACCTAGGTCGGTTGTGTTTAACAAAGTAACATTTATTACACAATAAAACTTTAGATGAGTAATCCATAACAACAAATTGTTGAAAGAACGTGATTATAATGTTGAATTTAAATTAAAACACTCCTTAATCATTTCACTCAAACATACCTTTACCATGTCATGTGATGCGACTTCAGTACACTGTGAGAACAAATATTACTTGGATAACTTTAGAAAATGGCAGATGAACGTTTAATATCTGTATCTTCATTTGAAAATTTGGCCACAATTAAGCACTTTTTATCCATACACAGTCCAGCCATATAGGTTTCCACCTAGTCTTGTTTCATTAAAAATCCTATGCTTGCTTTTTGCAATTTTTCTGTTTGCCACTCCAAACAAAATGGTAAAATCCTGAACCCACTTCCCAGTTATTCCTATGTGTGTATAATGTGATGATCCACACAATATTTAGTGCATACACTGAATACATCTACTAAAAATAAACCCAAACACCCCCAAACCCCAGTGCACTTCCAACAAATGCCTCAAGTTGTATAGTTTTTATAAAACAAGTGTGACACAATTGTTTATATGTGCCATTAGCTTTCTAATATTTGGTGTTTGCCTCCATGTAGACCTCTGATGCCAGTCAGCAAGCTCACTGTGTCTGAATCCTATGAGAACTACATGAGCCGGAGCTACCAAGTCACCAAAGATATCCTGTCAGACTGCAAAAACACTGGTAAGAGACAAACCTCAGAGCTTTTGGAGCATCTGGAATAGGTTGTTGAGCCTGTGGAGGTGAACTTTTACTTCATTGTTTTACATACTGATGTGTTTGTCCACTGCTGATGTTGCATCCTGCCTGGGTTTTAACTCTCCGTAGGAAACAACGTGCTGATTGTTGCCCACGCTTCTTCCTTAGAGGCTTGCACACGCCAGCTGCAGGGCCGCGGCCCACAGAGCGCCAAGGACTTCATCCAAGTAGTCCGAAAGGTCTGTTATATATATATATATACTGTATTTCTTTTATCTAGTCTATCTGATTGTTTTTCCTTTTCTAAATCCCACTTTCCTATTCACCCATCATTACTTCCATCTGGTTTCTTTAGTTCCTCTCCCTATGGCCATTGTGGCTGGATGTGCAAATACACCAGTACACACCTTAAACTGCAGAGATGAAAGGAATCCATGTGTATAAATGGAAAAAGTTAACTTAAACCAAGTTGTTCAAATGTTTGAAAGGTTTTTGTTTTTTATTTACCTGAGCAGTAAACAGAATCTCCAAATGGAAGGTGCTGAATCTTTAGCAACAAAAGACATCAGAAGCATGTTTGGATACTCAAGAATGTTATTGTATTTTTCAGCTAAAGGACACAAAAGATAGTATTACATTGCCACATTGTAGAAAATAAATAACCAATCTGAATGGATAAATGCTTACACATGAAACAGTTACATTACTAGCCATGGTTTATAGTACTAAAATCTGCTCTCTTTATGACATTTTCTTCTTTTGTCACTGAAAGTGAGTAGTATCATAGAATTGAAAAACTTAGTGCTTAATAAGTTAAGTACAAGTACCTTGAGACTCTTTGTAAGTAGTATGAAACATGTTTAGAATTTCTTTTTTTTAACAGATTTTGTATAATCACTGTCCTTAACCAACACTATGAGGATGGGCCTTATTATATTACCATACATAGATTTACATTATATAATTAACATTTTTGATTTGATTACATATGATTATGTACCATTATTACTGTAAATCATTATTACCAGTGTTGGGCAAGTTACTTTTAAAAATTAATTAGTTACAGTTACTAGTTACTTCTTCCAAAAAGTAACTAAACTAGTTACTTAGTTACAAATTATTTCAATAAAAAAATTACTGCAGAATGCAAAATGTCAAAGGAGCCCCAAATAAATGAGCCTTAAATAGCATAACCGTCATGAATGTATCGCTCGCATAACTGCAGCATGAACAAACTAAAAGCAGAAAGAGAATCCTATTGAAACCGAGACAGCAGATGAATGATGTGTCACTCAGTGATTGAATAGATGAGATCAGCTGATGAGAAAAGTGCAGGCCTGTGCAAAAGGAAATGCTTCCTGTTTGAACTTATGCCTTATAACTTGTGTCACTGCCTTAAATTTCTTCTCCAACCAATTATTAATTCCTCTGCTTGTCATTAGATCCCCTACCTGGGCTTCTGCTCTTGTGAGGAGCAGGGAGACACGGGGGTTTGGCAGTTAGTGGACCCTCCCATCCTCCCCCTCACACATGGACCAAACCACTCCTTTGACTGGCGGGAAACACTTCTGCAAGATTGACATCTGATCTGATCTCCGTCCAACCTGTTCATACTGTGCTCCCTCCCACTGATTGCTGTAACAATTTTCAGACCAGTGCCCCCAAAATACCGGAACCTTTCTCTTTTCAGTCTCTTTACACAGCTGGTGGCTTAGCAGTGACGCTCTGAAGAAGCTTCCTGCCTGAACATGAGGAGCCCAGTCCCAGCCGGCGAATGGTTGGTGAACTGACCGACTCTGAGGCTGGTTTCAACAATATTTGTCCAATCTCAAATGTCTTTGCATTGATATGTTGATTGAGGGAGACGTTAGTTTTGGGCACTATGGGTGTTAGCTGCACTGTGTGGGAGAGCGCTCACTGACTGAAATCCAGCTAGATTATGTGTAGACATTGTCATCTCAGTCTCAGAAAATGTTGTGAAATTAGCACATTTTATTCCATGTAACTTTTTGTGTGACTGGTTCATACCATTGAGAAAGCAGGACTATTGGTAGAAGAGTGACTGAAGTAACGCCATAAAAAGCGCAGAAGTTGAGATCTGTATTTTCAACTAAGATTACTCAGGTTTTATATTTCACTCGTCAGTTAAGTTAATTTTCACTGAAAAATGTCAGCTAATGTCTGCCAAAAAGTTTTAGTTCCCTATATAGGAACTCTTAACTCTTTTACTTGCCTAAATGTAGCTAGCTAATGTTACACATAAGCTGTGTCCAACCACACTCAGCAGGTCATTGTTTTAATATGTTAACATTGAAACATACACATACACATATTAACATGCTAAAGTTAGAATAAAATGTTACATTGCTAAAATGAGCATTACCGCTTCAAAGCAAACATTTTAACACAAGTGTTGGTATTAGGTTTAGCATGAGTTAATAGATGAACCATGCAAACACAAACATGCTTACATGCAACCATTAGTATTACTCAGCTGTATGCTAAGCTTAGTTCTAATATATATCACATGCTAAACCTTAGCATTCAACGTCTAAGCCCAATAACATGCTATGTTAGCATGTCCTTTTTACAGAGGATAGTGTCAACCATTTTTGATTGGCTGCAGTTATTTGAAGTAAATCTAATAACAGAGTACTGTAGGGTTGACACATTTTAGTAAGCCAACTCCCAGAAGACCTAAGCATCACCCATATACTTCAAATAACATGCAGTTATTTGAAGTAAATCTAATAACAGAGTACTGTAGGGTTGACACATTTTAGTAAGCCAACTCCCAGAAGACCTAAGCATCACCCTGGTTTGCATAACTGCAACATCACCACCATTTTGCGTGTTCTGTGTGATGACTTTGAACAACCTCTGTAGTCTTAAGCCAAATGTTAGCAACTGCTTTTGAGAGGGGTATTTCCCAAATGTTTTGTGTTTTAGAACAATTGTCATAACCACAGACCTTATTTCAGGCATCTAGCCCAAAAAACTATTGACTTTGAGACAAGGGAAACTGAAGTGCAAAAATTTGAAACTCATTTTCAGGTTTTAGGACTCATTCCTGCAGCACAATAACAAAGTTGTTTCAGCATTTGTGTTTTCTGGTGTGTAATGCACATTAAAGCCTTAATGGGTTGCTGGAGTGGCCAGAGACTTTTAGTTGCGTTAAAAACTGACAGTTGCAGGTTGACTTATAGGCCAATCATAACTAATTTGCATAATATGTGTTCACTATATCTGATTTGCATTTGAGTTTGTGCCTAGTTCACAAAATTGAATGAGACTGTTGAGAGTTGGTAAAGAGAGTGTTATTTCATAAGAGCACGGCTCTCCTACACAGACCCCAACAGCATTTCACCTTCCATTTGTCCTGCTTGCCCACTTCAGTGGTTGAGGGTAAACATATCAGTTCTGTCTTTAAGTCTTCATCAGGGACTTCTTCTGATGCTACCCACATGTTGTCTCTCTGTTGGTAGCACATCCAGTATAGCAGTGTATTTAAAAAACTATAAAAACTATAACAGTACAACCTGCACTATTGACAATCATACAGTAGCTTCTTGATTCTGGTCAAGCACATTTTCAGTGTGGGTTTGTTAAATGTTGTTCAAGGTTTCAGAGTAGCTGTATATAATCATATTTTGAAAAATAGTCTTCCAGTTGCATTTTTATTTATTTATAAACCTTTCTTTCAGATGTTACAAGCAAAAATATTAACAGCATGCACGAATATATTCATGATATCTCAGGTGTTGGCTGCATTTAAGACATACAGTACATATATGCAGCTTTGAAAAACCGTTCCATTGATTGAATGACTGTGTCACTTTGTGAGTGCCTGTTGAATTAAAGTGAAGTCCCCTGATGTACTGCCGGCCCACTCAGAGCTGCAGATGAAGACAAAGAAGAAAAAGAAGAAGAAGCTGTAAGCCACGTCAGTTGTAAAGAGTTTGCTCCGGCTGATACTTGATACACATTGCTCACTTATTTAGACTTCAACAAGAGGCAAAAAAAGAAGATAAAAGAAAAGATAAATTGTTAAAAAAGACGCTGTGTCCCATTTCATAGCCCGCCTTTTTGTAGCTTCACAATGAAAGACTAAATGCAGTATGTCATGATTAGGTTAGGTTCATGCTAAAAGATCACCATGACATCTTGGAGAACCCTGTGTGCACCACTGACTTTGGTCATTCAGTATCTCGCCACCTGATATGTATTCTCAGTAGTGAGAAAAGGGCTTTGAAACTTTTAGACAGTGTTGTTGTTAAAATGAAATTCAACAATGTGAAAGAAAATGCGTTCAACCAATTTGTTAGATGTTTACAAGGAAACTCCACAGGGAATCTTCTTCTCATTAAACTCTCAGCTAATATATGCATATTTCTAAGAAGAAAAATGTCAAACTATAAATGTAAAGAGCATTGTGAGCACTTCACACTACCCTTTGCCAGAATCAATAAAGGAGAGACTGTAGCTATTTGAACACAACATTCCACTCATGACTGCAGCACAACTTGATTTGGTCCTGCTCTCCTCACTGAAATATTATTGAAATCTGGCCATTACGAAAATCTTTACTGGGAAACAAAAGACTTTTGTCTTTAACTTCATTCAAAAAACACATTCATCCAGGGTTAGGGTTAGGGACATCAAAGATTTGATTTGATGCTTACATCTGTGTAGTCAATCTACTCAATCTTGTGGGAAAGAAAATAGAGAGCTCAAAACAACCATCTTAACATCTTCATGGTTATTTGATCTGCAGACCATCACCAGTTTCATCATTAAATTAATTAAAATGGATGTATTGAAACTTTAAAATGCCTTGCTAACAGGGAACGAATAATGCAGGTGTTACAGAAATATGAAAAAGGTTTTCACTTGAATTAAATGTCATATTCAACGCAACAAACTGGAGAAGCATTTTTTGTGTTAAAGAATTGCAAAGCAGAAGAGAGCATGTGGAAGAGGAAGAAGCCATGTTGTTCCAGTTGTCTTAATTTATTGTCTGATTATATCACCATACATGTACAGCATTTAACTTAAAGTTACTTCTATCTATATTTGTTCATTTGTAATTTAAGATGAAGTGTGTCTGTAGGCTTCATGTATGATATTTTTGTTATAAATGTATCTGTTTAAAGGTGTTTTTTGCCCCCAACGTCTCCTTCCAGACAGCGGTGCCTGGAAGGCACTAAGATTAGTCACTGGTTATGGTTAGGGTTATTGTTAAGGTTAGGTGCCTTGAAGGCAGCGGTCGCAGCGCTGCCTGGAAACGAGACGTTGGGGAATTAAAACACCATTGAGCAATGTATCTTCTGTTGTGATGTGAAGCATTGCTTTAAAGAGAACAGTTGTCCCTTTTAAAAAGCTCTTAAATTTTCATATACTGAATGCCAATGACATGACATGCCATTCTATGATTTGTGTGACATTGTTCATTTGGTTTGTTCTGATTGAACATAAAATAAAAGCATTTTTTTTCTCCATAGCAATAACGTTATAAAACAACAGGTGCAAAGTTAGTTTTGCACCGACACCGCAAATACTGTAAAGGAGTACAAATCCAATAAAGGTTGACCTCATTTTTGTTTAGTTTTGTGAACAGTTGCAGTAAAGCACAATAATAAGATAAATTAAAAAAAATTCAAAGATAATACCAGAATGTCATTGTCAATAAGAGGAATGGTTTTAAACTCAGCACTGCTGCTACGGCTCACACAAACATGTACAAGTGTGAAAACCTTTTTCCTCCCTGCCGAAATCACACACCCTCTATGACATCAGTAGTCTGCGTATCACCAGACCAAGCCGAGCTCAATAGATATGAGACTGAGGGTGAAATCAAATCACCAGCAGAGTGGGCAGGGTTAACCCAGTCTATGACATCAGTGTTGTGAAGCCTGGATGGAAAAGGGTGCCAAGACGGCAGGCAGGATTCACAAAAAGGTGAAGGTTGGCAAACAAAACTTCAAAAAGGCAAACATGTAATTAAAAAATGATGGACAACATGTGACAGCCCCATTTATTGTAAGGATTAAGGATGCTATTAACAATATTATAATAATATTGAACAAATTTGGGTATTTCTTCATTAGCAAAATCCCATTTGCACTCAACCTATTAGTGACTTTACTCTCATCAAGTCTTACAAAAAAATCTTACCTGCGGAAAAACTCTAAAGCTGGGAAAATGAGTCTTTTATATTGAATGTCATTTCTCTGAGTCAGCTAAGAGATTAAACTCTATCTACAAGCTAAAGCTTAAATGCATAATATGTCTTATTCATACTGAGTGTCATTTGTAATTTTTGTTTTATTTTGCTCTACTTATTTCCTTTTACTAGATCAATTGTTTGTGTACTACCTCAAGTCTACAAACCCTAGTTACTATCTTTGGAATGGTAACCTGTTGTGAGTTCCATTTTGTAAATGTGTTGTTAAAATTCCAATTGAATTGTTTAAATTTAAAAAAAGAAATGAATCACAGCAGACCTGAGGGAGGCCTCCTCTCTTGAGCAGCAGGAAGAACTTGCTGAGAAAAGGGAGGTCATCCTGGTGAGTTAAAAAGATTGGATTTGTCTGATAAAATAATGGGAATTCAATGCTTATTTGCTATCTTTCCAACAGTTAGAGGAAAGGATAAATGCCATTCTCATGTTTGTTTGGTACTTAGGAAGTTGGAGCCTGCAGCCAGTTAGCTTAGCTTAGCTTAGCCCTAACACTTAGATGGGAAACAACTTACCTGGCTCTGTCTAAACATAACAAGTTTGTGCTTAGCCAAGGCAAGTGTTGCGGTAATATGTGTGCTTGAAAAAGAGCTGGCAAATTGATTCTGTTACCTTCAGACAGAGCTAGGCTAGCTGTTTCCAGTTTTTATGCTGAGCTAAGCTAATGTGAGAGTGCTATTCTCCTCTAGCTAAAATTCAGCAAGATGGCAAATGTATTTTCCAAAATGTCTTTATCTTCTCTTTGACATCTAACTGTTATGCAGTTACAGCTAGATGTTGGGTACAGAGTCTGTTGCCTATGAAGAGGGCCTCCTTTCACATTATGTCTCAAACTGTTGATGTGAACATGGAGCCTCTGAAATGGCCAATAGCTCCAGATGGCTACATCCCCAACTCTGTCATCCGAAACTGGAGGAAGAAGAGAAAGGATCTTAACAAGGTGGACTGTTGGGAGGAAATCTTTTATAGTTCTCATCAGGTGAATCAACCCACAGCAAAGAATGAGGAGCAAGTGAGCACAAGAGTTTTATGGATCACACAAGATGAGGAGGAAGAAGAAGAAAAGACAGATGATGTGAAATGGAGAATGGAAGAAGAGGAAGATGAGAAAAATGAGAAAGCCAAGAAGGAAAAAACAAAGGTGCAGGAAAAAGAAAGGGTGGAAGAGAAGAAAGCAAAGGAAGTACACAAGATGGAAAGATATGTCCTTCTGACCCAGATGAACACTAACACTACTCTGCGGAATCAGCTGAAAACATCTGATGACGGACAGACGGATGTGAAGCCTCAAAGGCAAGAAGTCGGCTCAACAGTTATTACAAGAAAGACTGTGAACGTCCTGTAAGTGTAACTCTGAATGATGGTTTTCCAATTATTCAGAACTTCTTATGCAAGTCCCCGACAACTGTGAAAGTATGTAAAATGTGTATGTTTTCTTCTAGACCAACCATCTGTCCTGAAAATGGACCTAAACAACACAGTGAGCAAACGGAACACACAAAGCTTCATGAAACCATCAAACCTCACGTCCAGCTGGGAACAGAAAGAGACTCTCTGTCCGATAAACAAAGAACATCCAGATTAATTCCTAAAGGTAGTAGCAAATGATGCTGATGCGGCAATTGAGATGGTTATGTTTTGCCTGCAGTGGTGAACATTTATATTTTTCATTTTGGAAAATGTTTTCAATTTCTATAGAGTGGCCGGAGCCTCCATTGGAAAGTACTGTGGTGTCTGTAGATGTTGTCCTCCCAAAGCAAGGTAACTCACATCCAGACTACATACTATATTTCTTCAATGCATGAAGACATTGAGCATCATGCACGAACGGACGACATTTTTCTGAAGTGGGAAAAGTGTTCTTTGAGTTTTCCCTTTGGTACGAACAAAATTCATGCGAGGTCAAGACCTGCTGTATGAGTCATTGTTTTCACTTAAGAATAAGAAAATCTTAATCTGAATGAAATTGTAGTTAAAATGCGTAACAAAAATGAACAAAAATAAAACATATATAAAAAGATCTAATGTAAAATTATTAATCAGTTTGGAAAGATAATGTACATCACTGATCTACTGTAGATGAGATGTATTGTCACATCCAGTCTTGTACAGATTTTTGTGTTTCACACAGGGAAATCACTATCTACAGTACACCATCATCAGGCCAAAATCCTAATTCTCCAGTACTGTACTTTGATTTATGACCAAATAGTTACAAAACTAATGACATCCCCAATCGTCTACTGCCGTACTTTGCTAGCACTTGGGTCTCAGGTTTTCGCATTAAAGGTGCCCTGCCACACAAAACTTTGTGTTTTAATTTTTTTTTTTTAATATGTAAGGCCCATATGTGTTTGTGTCATGTCGTGAATGTTAAAATTAACTGCTACCTCCTGTCTGCTCTAGCCACTGAAAAAAAATAAGCAGAGAAATCAGGCCAATTACAAAAGCTCGTCAGTCTGACATCATGCTGCCTGAGCTCATTACTATTCATTAGCTAGCCCAGTTGCGCTGGGTAAAGGAGACTGATAATACAATAATGTTCTTGCCTGAGGCCCATTGTTTTTACAGTATTTAAATCGCCACTGTTGAAATTTTACATTCTTTGTGTTATATGTACCTTTCCATACTCCTAGAACCCAGAACCTCGTACATACCACCGATAGAGGTCGAAAACGTGACTCCTTATCCCATGAAGGTTCCTCCTTCAACCCCAGAAGATCCTCGACCCCAACTAGACCGTGGACCTCCTGAATGCTCGCCAAGAAAGCGAGAGATACAGAGAGGCAAAGGGTTCCTCCTTTCTTCGACCAAATATAACAACATTAGAGACCAACTACAGGTAACCATGGATAAAAAAGTCTTGGAGCTCTTTAAAAAATTGAAACTTGCCACCAAGAACTCATCACGCCTTGGAAAGCGCTCCAACATTGCTGAGCACCCAGCTACTTCTAAGGCTACGCAGGCCCGCAAAGGCTTCTGTCCTCCGGATTCTAAGGCTACACACACTCTGCTAGACTTCTGTTCTCCATGGGCAGCACAGTTGGCTGCTGGAGAGCATCCAGTCAAGTCTTCCAATGCCAGGCAACTTGCGGCAACCGTCCCAACAACAGGACATCAGAGAGTGGTGCAAAAGATCCAGATGAAAGACGGTCTAGAACCAGCATCCTTTCACTTCCACCATGTGATCCCAATGGCCTCCCAGCAGAGCTTCTTTACTTTGAATCCTTATGGGACGACCCAGTATGGAAGGCTTCAGTTTTATTGGATAAGGAGACACGATGCGGGCAACCTGCTGAGTGTCTGCAGATAGACCAACAACTCTGCTCATATAGCATGCTTGGTTCTCTCTTTATAGATTGACTAAGAAACTGGCCAGCTCATGAATTATTTCATAATGAGGTATTTGGCTAAACAATAAAATCATCTGTTGCATTTATACAATAATTTAGGTTCAAACTATGGTAATAGTGATTGTTAGTTGGTTGGATCATTGCTTTGCCATTTGATTTAGACATTCATGTCCCCCCAAATTAATTCTAACAACTGTCTTAATTGCCTGTTGAGTGTTAGTTCGTTGCAAGTATGAATTAATACTTTGTGGTGTTAATCAACTGCAACGAATATCTGATCTGTCTGCTGATATATGATTAATAACAATACTAGGGAAAAAAAACATGGACAGATATAACACAGCTTTATTGACATTTGTTTCATTTGACACAATGTTCACATAGCTGGAAAACAAAAAACTCGTAAATATTTTGCAATTAACAGATTATTGTTCTTGTAATTGTGAAGTACTGTAAATAATTCTAAATACAGAAACATTGTAGGTTAATTCAGAAATAAAGCTGAAAAAATATGGCTAACGTTGCCTCACAAGGTTTAAATTAAGTGTAATATTCAAATAAAGAACTATAAAATAAAAGGAAGTACAATCTGGCATCCCGCTAATACAGCTGGTAAACTGAAGTAGAATGAAGGAAGATAAACAACAACAAGATAAATATATGCAGAAATGATACATTTAATGAGATGGCACTTTGATAGAAACTAAGGCAAGTCATTAAGGTGAACGAGTTCGGAAATCTGTTGCTTTTGGAAACACTCCAGTTTTTGATATGTTTTTGATATGTGAAGTACAGTACATTTTACATGAAACAGTACAGCAAAAACAAATGTTCATTTTGTTGTTAATTTTATAAAAACAAGCATTTTGAATAGCTGTTGATGAACCATACAGACGTGCATTGCATTCACAAAAGTATTCTCATAATAATAATAACTTAGTTTCGTAAGGAAGAAAATGAAAATTATGAGAAACCGCCTAATAATTACAAGAAAAATGTACCGTAAGTATGAGGTCCATATCTTATAATTATGAGATACAGATTATTATTATACCGATAATTACGAGATATGGATGTTGTCATTAGGATACTAAGACAAAAATTACAAAATTATGAATAATTTTCCATGATGACAAGATCTTCATCTCGTAATTAGGAGAGCTATGTTATAATTTTGAGAGGCAGAATTATGCAATAAGGGGTTTCATTTTTCTTTTGTTTATTGAATGAAACAGTGCTTTATTAGAAATACACTACAACATACTATCTGAATGAATGAGACCGTAACGGCCAGTCAGTCAGTGTAATGAGTGTAGCAAGACAGCTGTAAAACACTGTTGGTGATGGTTTATGGAAATAATCTGTATTTTTTTCAGTTAGGTTAACAACATTAGTTTGCATCTCTAGCAAAACGGTAATTCAACCTATAGCCAGTCCATGAAAGCCAATGAGTAGGTTTGCTGCTCTGCTCTTTTGAGCAGTTGATTATACTACTGTATATCCACAACTGGACATCGCATTTAAAAATCACAAGCTCACAGTTGATGCTTAACGCGTTGCTGCAAGCCATTCTCTAGTGATAACGCATTACAGATGCAATATCAGCAAAGCATGATCAGGAGCAATTGTTGCTATACAAAAGAATATCTGAGCTGAAAACTAAAAACAGATGCCGGGACTGCTCCAGTGTTACACACGTCATCTCCAGTCATGCAGTGGGACTGCATTTCATATTAGGTTCAGTACAAAGCAGCTGTACAGCTAAGCATCACTAGCTGGGCAACAGGTGGGGGAAACAAAACAAAAAGCCTCCAGCTTTTTATCATGTGTAATAAATATATTCTCTATCTGTAACATATTCTTAAAAGCAGTGAACCTCCTCAGTTGAAAATGTTCCATTCAACATGAGCTGAATGAAGAAGTGAAATTACTTTTCCAGGAAGCCAATATGATAAAACACCATTCAATCTGAGACCTACTGTACAGTACTGGTGGTCAGGGAGTAGCTCAAGAAAGAAAGTCATAGCGATTATGATTGGCATTTCTTAACTCTTCACACGTCAACAAGGCCGACTTCACTGTAGTGTTAGCTGCTCTGAACTACAACATGGGAACACATGCTCTGAAACTCATCTTTGGTTCCATCAAAAGTCAGCGTTTTCAAATAACAATGCAGCTAAGAGCAGAAAGAAGAACTCTGGGTTAACTCCTCTTTTTAGCTGCATGTGGGGAAAATTAATAAAGGCTGATGAGGCTGGGTTGTGAGGGAAATATTTTGAAAATGCTGAATTTTATTGGCATTCCTTCTACTGATACCGCTACTATGCTGACATGCTTTTAAAAAAACAAAAACAAAAAGCAGTTTCACCATGAGGATATCAGCCAGTGATGGTACCGTAAGTGTTGACAACATTATTTAAAGGCCATTTTGGGCTTTCACTGTTAATCCCAGTAAGTTTCTACCACACTGAGCTTTGGTCCGAGTAGTGTTTCAAATCTGCCATTTACTGAGATAACCTAGTGCCACTGTAAGTCACTTTTTATTAATTGTTCTCCCGCAACTTCAAATGTGTAAAATAAAAAGGAATTCAAGTTTTTTCTTGACACAAGGCAGTGACTGACTGCACGTGAGGACCTGGCCACCTCCGGAGCCCTGCCCCTGAGCAGGGCGGGATTATCTGGCGTCGTTGAGCTGCCTGGCCACTGTCAGGATCTCCTTGGCTCCTTTGCTCAGCAGTAAGTTGGCCAGGTCGATCCCCAGTTGCTCAGCCCTGTCCTGGGCTTCGCCACAAATCTTGCTGGCTGTGACTCCCACCCGCTGGGACTGCTCGTCCACCTCCTCTATGCTCTGTCACACAAACACACATTATCAATATAAAGTTTGTTTTCTTTTGGAAATGACAAATACATGCATCCGGCAGAGTTTCCTGAAGCACCGGAGCAATCCCGGGAGTAAAACGGGAGTCAAAAAGGATATAGACTATGTTATAGGATGGCTGACACAAATATAAAAACACAACTTCAACTTTAATCCAGTCTCTTTGTGAAGTCTGACAATCCAGCCAATGGTCAACAATGTGACCATACACTGTACACTCCGCTGTTACCTTGTCATCAGCAGCAACGCTAGTCTGCATGGTTTCCTTCAGACTGTCTGATCCGTCCAGGCTGTACACTGCCCCCGTCAGGTAGAGCTGGAATCCCATCAAATAGTTTCAATTTCAGCTGACAACATTATTTTGTCATGTTACATGTTAAGTCAGGACTGTGTTGTATTTCCTCACTGTATGGGAGCTGGTCCCGGATTCTACTATATCAGAGTGTGAACTGTCCTATTGGGTTTGGGAGGTTTACACTCCAGCAACTTATCAACCAAACTCATCAGATAATGGTTGCAAATCTTGCTCTCTTGTAAGAAATTCCGGCAGTAAAGTATAAGTCTGACTCTCTGTGTTGCTTGTCAAAGTATGAG
The DNA here is from genome assembly GCF_013103735.1 of Etheostoma cragini. Taxonomy (NCBI): domain Eukaryota; kingdom Metazoa; phylum Chordata; class Actinopteri; order Perciformes; family Percidae; genus Etheostoma; species Etheostoma cragini. The sequence goes on from NC_048409.1 coordinate 24,882,434, forward strand.
CTTAATACAAATATATGTACAATATGAGTTTAATAGCTATAGCTGATCAAAAATCTACTAGTGACAATATAATATGTTTGTGCAAGTTGTACTATAGTGCAATATTGAATGATATATACAAGTCCATCTAGCAGGTGCAGCATGGGCATAGTAAATGGTCAAATACATGCATGCAAAATATGTGTGTGTGTGTGTGTGTGTGTGTGTGTGTGTGTGTGTGTGTGTGTGTGTGTGTGTGTGTGTGTGTGTGTGTGTGTTTGTTTCAGCCTCTACCTACCTGGGAGTCCTTCACTTCGGTGTGTACAGCCACTGGAACACTGCACCCACCCTCCTACAAATGACAGTTAAATTGAATACATGGGGCTTTCCATATTCACCCAATGTAAAAATAAGTGTAAGTGTGTGTGTGTGTGTGTGTGTACCAGGTGTCTAAGGAAAGCTCTCTCAGCTATGCAGCGTAGCACAGTGTCTGGGTCATGGAGGACAGACACCATCTCCAGGATGTCTGCATCTCTGGCCCGAACCTCCACTGCAAGAGCCCCCTGACAACACAGAACACATATGGATGTAGTTCTTATTAGATATTATTTAGCCTTCTCGTCTATGGATTGGTCATATTTTCCATCCCACTGTTCTTACCTGTCCAACAGCATACATACAGTCTTCAGGCCCAAGGATCTACCAGTGGAAAGAATCAGACAGTGGTACTGTTAGACGACAAATGATGACTAAGAGAGACTTCACAGAGAGGACTTCAGATGATCAACTGTACCTGGCTGATTCGGTTGTCCCAACCCATTCTCCTGAGGCCGGCAGCAGCCAGGATGATGGCAGCAAAGTCCGCCTTCTCATCCAGCTTCTTCAGACGCGTGTTCAGGTTCCCACGCTAGAGACCTCAGCTAAGGAAAACACTTCAGACAAACATCCATTATGGCTTGCTAGCACCCTTATGCTTCTTAAACAGATTGTTTGATGTGCAGTGACATTTAAATATTTTCCGTCTTATCTTCACCTATCATTATGTTCGGACTGACAACAATGCTTACTAAAAAGGATACAATATCTTTGAATTCCAGGTGGGAGAATCTCTTCTTCAGCTGAGCGGCGCGGCGCAGTGAACTGGTGCCGATCACACTGCACAAACGCACAGTAAGAAGAACAGTTATCCATACTTTTCATATGAGTGAAAAACTAAAACAGCTTGCTGAATCTACTCCAGAACTGTACCTGTTTTCTGGCAGAGTGTCAAGAGTTTTCCCTACATGTTTTGGGTGTAAAACAACTGCGTCATGGGGGTTTTCTCTCCTAAAAGCAGCCGGGTGCAAAGGACAGTGAGTGGTTACAGCTTGTCAAATTGTTGATTTAAAGAAGGCCTAAGAGCCAAAACATTGTCAGAATAAATAGAGATAGAGATATGCATATGGAGCCAGAGTGTGCAACCCTTTTTTTTCTTATTTACAGCCGGTAAAATGACAACCACAAAAAGATTCCACATACTATAAAGGTTTCCAGAATGGACAAAGAGTAATATCTGACTTTACCTATAAACCATGGCATGATACAGTGCAAATGTATATAGACATAATGCACACTGATTGTGTGAGTGCACCTACTTCAGCACAGCCCCGATGGTGAATCCTGAAGGCAGAGTGGTGGGAAGGTCTTTCAGCGAGTGAACAACCAGATCAACCCTGTGGGACACAGAGGAACAGTCATATATGTATGATCCATGGTATAATACAGCCATTCAGTTCTATGTGTGTGTGTGTGTGTGTGTTTTTTAGACTGTCAATGCAGCTAAAGAACAGAGCCACCTGCTACATCTGAGGCTGAGGAAATCAAAGGGTTTCCTTCTGCATGTATTTAAAGCAACACTAGAGAACTTTTGCCTCTTGGATCCTCCTACAGGTTCCCATTACGTCTCATTGGATCTACAGATCTGCTACCAGATCTGGCAAACTTGCATAGTGCAGTTATAGCCGGTAGAGAGCCGCAAAGCGAATTCAGATGTGCCGTTGACCCTGTTACGAGTTGATGAACCACTGAAACAATTTTGGTAACATTATTTTTAAAAAAAGGTACAAAAGGTTCTCTAGTGTTGCTTTAAGTAAAGCATTCAGTGGATGCTCCTGTGGTCTTTTCCTAGAGTATCTTGCTACAGTGCAAAAGTCTTCACAAGTGAACCCCTGTCAGAGAAGCCCTAGCGGTCAGTGTGGTTCGGTGAAACAATGGTGCGGAGGCAGTGTGGTGTCAGCCACAGTTGTAACACTCACTCATTCCTCTCCAGAGCATTCTCCAACTCTTTGGTGAACAAACTCTTCTCTCCAATCTGCGTTCAAAAGAAGAAGAAACAAACAGTTCAATCTCGTTGATCCTCCTACAGGTTCCCATTATGTCTCATGCACAGGTACTGCACTTGTGTATAATGACAATGAAGGCATTCTATTCTATTCGAACAGTGATTTACTGTTACATTGTTACTTCATATTTATCTGTTTTATCAGCAAAATGACATTTACAATTAGCAGATCTGCATTATACTGTACCTCTGTTTACATCAACCATTTACATATTGAATGTCATCAAGAATTAAATCATACACTGATCCTACAATGAGTTGTGAGTATGAACTGGATCTAAAGAGCAACAAGTCAGCAATGTACCGTAGTCACATTTAAACACCGACAGCTTTAAGTGCTTACCCTGCTTGTTTTCTTGGATTCATTTGAGTAATGACGATGAGTGACATTAATTATAAATTGTCTACTTGAAATTTCTGCCGTTTGTAGATGTTGGAAGAAGGCGAACATGCCTGTTTATAATATAGCCTTTTATTTGTGACAATTAATCAAAAGCCTCACCTTAGATAAAGCTGTGTCAAGGATTTTGTCTCCTATCGTTGACATGGCAACTAAAAGAGAGAAGATACAAAAGTTCAATAATATGATCAATCAGGAACAACTAGCAAAAACACTAATGCATGACCGGTTTTATTCAAAAGACACAGGTCTAACACAACTTTTTCTGGTGTTCAGGTGATCGAATGCCCCCTTAAGCAGCCACATTGGAGGTCAATACAAATTTCTAGAAGTAGAAGAAGCATTAGCTGTGTGAAGCCAGATAAGATAGTTGCTATGAACCCGTAAGAATACCAACGTTGTCCGACCCAAACAGGAGCAACAAAAGCAGTGGGGTCAGACAGAAATCAAGCACAGTTTGTACACACCCACACAGTGCTCAGAATCCAGCAGAATGGGTGAAATCATCTGTGTGGGTGACCCAGGGGTCTGTAGGGCCTTTAACAAGTATTTGGTAAACAACTAAATCACCTGTGTAAATGCGATAGTGACCATTTGTGCTAGAGTCAAAGCAGACTAATTTTACAGCAATTTCTGATTTAAAAAGGTGTCTTTCTAATGGAGGAATAGAACTTGTATGTATAAATCATTATATAAATGTTTATAATAATTCAACTCAAATTTGCACATTGCCAATTATGGAAAAGACGTCAACGAAGATGCCTGCAGCATTCAGTAAGAAATGTTGCGTCACGGCTCCGAAGCCTCTAGAGGACTCGCTAACGGAAAATAAAGCCTGGGGTGATCCTCACCTATTTCCAAGTTGATGTCAGGGTTCAGTTCTTTCAACTTTGCCGCCACGCTGTCAGTCTGGATGCGTGCCAACTGGGACAGAAGAACACACTTTAGGTGGATTGTACTGATAGTTGTAAAAATGTCAATCCCCCATCCACAGAGCCTGTGACCATCAAATCAGGAAGCTGAACAAACTGGAAGAGGGACAGTTATCTTAAAAAGACATTGTTAGGCCAGAGCTATGTTATCTCTGCGAGAAGAAGTCCAGACATCTTGCTCCTCTGTATCTAAACCAGCATGGCGGAGCCGTGCATCAGATAATACACATTGAACTGACACATGAGGCTCTGTATAGCTCATTCTCCCATTTAAATTACAGCCAAAACTTAAATCCAAAGACAAAAATGTAAAAACGGCAATGATGCAAAAAGTCACATTCTTTGAAATATTAAAAAAGTCAGCAGCAAGCATAATCAAGAATAAACCCATGATTTGATTAATGTAGTACAGTACCTGGCTCTTGCGGGTTCCAATCCGGATGACCCGACACACCTTGCCATTGCCGTCCTGCCAGGACAGAAGAGAAATTAGCTTAAAGAGTTGAAACTCCCTTTCCTTTAATTACCTTCAAAACATTCCTACTGATGTCATTCCATCAGCCCAACACATTACCAACCACCTCTATAACTAGCTCAGAAATGTGCGGAAGCATTTTCTCTGCTCGCCTCACCCTCATGTACTTGTAAGGTCCTTGCTCCATAATTCTAGGCCTGCACTGAGCGCGTGCACCACTGTGGAGGCTATTGTGTCCGCTGTGTGGCTGGGACTGCCTGCTGTGTCTTGGTAAGGAGCTGTGCTGAGGTCATATAGCCTCTAGATACTGAACAGTGGTCTTTTTTACCGGACTTCCCCCCCCCCCCCCCCCCCCCCCCCCCCCCCCCCCCCCCCCCCCCCCCCCCCCCCCCCCCCCCCCCCCTCCTCCTTCAGGACCTCCACCCCAAGATATCTCTGGTCCCAAAAGATAAGTTTGCCAATTCATTGAGTCCGTTATAAAAACGCAGGGAGGGGCATTTGAGCAGGGTTTTGTGAATAAGGTGTGGTCACAGTTTTTCTTCTCTTTTTTATAATACAAAGAAAAACGCTTTATTTCTAAATGATCTGCCACCAAAAACTGGCTAGCTGTCATAGACTAAGATATAACATACACATAAAAAATTAGCATTTAAAGCATATTGGTCCCTGCTGTTGCAACCACATTGCATATCAAATAACATTTACAACTGTGTACAAACTAAGCTTGTTTTTAATGTGTCATTGGGCACTTATTTTATTGGCCGTGTCTGGTAAGAGTGGCTTAATGCTTGTGGTTGGCTGAATATTTAAAACCCAGCGATTGGTGACAACCCTAATGAAAAAAGTCTTTATGAAATGTCATGAAGTGTCACAGAGAAAAATACCAATATGAAACAACTGATTTAAAAAAGAAAGGCATCTTGATTTCAATGAAATGAACTCCAATTAAACCATTTTACTACAGACGTTAGTACAAGTACACACTTGTTCAATAATAGCACTTTGCATTATAAGAGTAATAGTACATTTAATAATAAGTTTATTAGTTTAATATTTGTATAAAATGTCATCACAATTTGAGAAATTGTAAAATGTCAAATATATATTTTAACTGCAGTACATGTGGTTGACAGATGTAGTCGGCTGTAAAAATAAGATGCACTTCAAATCAACTACAAGAATAAAATGCTGCTTAAACATCAATGCATGAGTATTAATAATTCAATAAGTCTACTATATAATAGTATATACATATTAGCTTTGAGTAACGTTGATTTACCACTTTCAGGACATTTGTCTGACAATATAAGGAATATAATGAATATACTTTCTTACTTGAGTAACATATTTAATGCAGGACTTCTGCTTGTAATGGAGTATTTTTACTGTTTGTTATACTGTAGGACCTACAGTATACTTATACTAGTGTAGGTAGTAGTTGACACTGGTATGTACGAAGTAGAACAAACAGCTCTTAATCCTATAGAAAAATCCTAACTTTTTGTTTCGTGGATTGTATTTAAACGACTACCAAAAAGCAATGCTGATCAATTCGTAAAACTGAAATTAGGCTTAAATGTAGCTAGCTGAAATACGAAAGTTAACTGCCGTATGTTTGGAAGTGTCTTGTCTAACGTGTTGGGCTGTAAAGTTTGGAAGATGAACAGTTTACTTTTCTTCTTTTAAAATGTTGTCAAAATATGCATACAATATAGTGTCGTAGTTTATGAACATATAGCAGGTTAACTACGTGGTTAAAACGGTATAATTACAATATCAACCCTTAACCCTGTTCGTTTGCTTTAGTAGTAGCATATGTCAACGTTTGACAGACAGGGCAACTCTTATTAATCGTCCAATAGAAAACTGAGCACTGAAACAGACAAAAGGATGAACCAATCATCGCGCTCCAACTGACGGACATACGGAAATGGAACGCTACATCCACAGCGAGAACTCGTGAGCCTCATGCATGTGCAAACTACCGGGTTAATTTACTTAAAACCTACCAGAGAACTTGCTTCGTCCGACATGTCGATGGTCCGGTTCACTTTGCTGACGTCGCACGGGTTACCGGTGCGCTTTACTTGACACTGAGACCATTAAAAACCATGAAATCCTTGAAAACAGTCCAGGGAACTCCTCTCAGCGCCCATTAGCTCCTCCAATGAATGAACGCGGAACCAAAGATCCGTCTAGAGGTCGTTTCCTTGTTCCGTCTTTCAGTTTCCTCTTTCGGATATTACGCAATGTAGAGCAGTACCGTGTTAAAATAAGAAATAGCCTTCGGGTATTTCACGTGTGGGTAGCGGATTGGTTATTTTGTGTATTAGCTGTGATAAAGTATGGGCCTACAGTCTTTATTCTAGGCTACATGAAGAGAAAATGCAACAATTTACAGAAGACTGTCACTATCACAACAACTTAGTTGGCCATTAAAAGATTTACCTTAAATCTAAAAACGTAATTAGAATTTATTTTAACCTATTCATGCTGAATAAAGTAGATTAGATTAGATTAGATTAGATTAGATTCAACTTTATTGTCATTACACAGGTACAGGTACAAGGCAACGTAATGCAGTTTAGGTCCAACCAGAAGTGCAAAAGCATTAAGTGCAGGATATACAATGGTTTCATGAGTGCAGAACATGGATAAGTGGAATACACTTTAGTTGAGAATGGCAATGTTAGGTATTATCAAATTAAACCATGATCTTTAAAGTTTAAGGGTACAAGCGGCTGAAATGGGTTTCCTCTGGTTGCTCCTTCTCCCTGGGGAGGTGTTCCAGGCATGTCCAGCTGGGAGGGGAGACCCAGGACTAGGTGGAGGAATTACATCTCCAACCTGGTCCGGGGACGTCTCGGGATCCTCCAGTTGGAGATGGTTTTTGTGGCTTTAGGCCTTTTACATTTTTCGTACAGTTTTATGCTGTATATTAAAGTTTTAAATTTCATCAAGTTTGCCTGTTGCCATTAATTCCTGCTAATAATAAGTAATTCCTGCTTAAGACAGTTTAAAGTAATAATACAATTGGTACCTGGTTGCTAACCGGACAAAGATGGATGGATGAAGATGGGTGGATCTTTAAAGTCTGATTTATGAGGATTAAACCCAAGACAGTGTGATTTTTTTGTGTTTTCTTTGATAGAATAACACGTGTCCCCACGGTTTTCACAATTTATTTGAAGCAATTGTTTTTGGGGGTCATGCAACAAAGTATAAGCACAAATTGAAAATAATAAAGGTCTTTAAATTTGATTTCCACATATGGACCCTCTACAAGACCTGACCTTGAGATCAGGTAGTAAATCTGAGTTGGGCTATTGTGCTTTATTGTTGCATACCTGACATAATTAAGTCAACATGAACACGTTTATAACACTCTGTGAAGGTAGAGATTTTGCCCAGTTACTACACATTGATATGGTCGTCTCATTTTGTCTCTGAATTTTCCCTTTCCTATAAAAACGTTTTGTTTTTTTCTTACTCTGCTACCAAACCAATACTTCATCATCAATTTGATCGTAAAACTCGCAAAATTTCATATTCATACATTTCCCAATCACAAATCATCCTTTTCAATTTTTGGAAATTATATCAAACTTGACATTCCAATCCCATAGTCTAAAAACAAGAATTAAAACCCTAGATCTTTGCACCCACGTTTTGAACTGATATATGATTTATGAGTGTCCCTGCTATTTTCTGTTTTTGTATGTTTTATGTTTATGTTACATTCTAGTAAATAATAAAAAAAAAAAAACTGCTTCAAACTAGACGTGTACATATGTACATATATATGTATACATTTTTCAATTTTATATATTTTATTTCCAAGTTGTCGGCCCCCCACTAGAATATAAATAAATGGAAGAAACGCCTGTGGAAGCAGTGCGAGAAACTTATTTATGCAACAAGGCCAACGTTTTGTGGCCCACGTCATTGGTTTTTACAGTGGGCAGTTCTATTGCTGCTCTTCCGGTGGAGACGTGGCTCTGTACTGCTGCCATATTGACGCTAGCTAGCTAACAATCACACAACTTGGAGTGGCCTTAATAATTGCACCTTGCTATTCTAGAGTGACTAGAAATCACAAAAATCGAGAAACACGAGAGACGGAAGATCCTCGTACCATAGAGAAAGACCAAAATGGTGAGTGACAGTCGGAATTTAAGATTTTTCCCTGGCTTTCATCGGGCCTAGCAATTATCATAACACTGGCTAACCTGATACCTAGCTAAAGCTAGGAATCAGTTAGCTAGGTTCTTCAAGAGCGAAATAACAGAAACACCAAACTTTACTTTTCATCGGGCTGGCAGCGCTAACCTTCTATAGAGTTTCTAAAATCAAACAAAGGAATCGTTGTTTCTTTATACAGAGTCAATGTTCGGGTGAGTAGGCGACACAGTGTGTGCAGACATTGCTGACGTTAACTAGCGCTACGGTTAGCTAGCTAACGCCTGTCATTAGCCAGATCCGAGCTAACGTTACCTGCTGTCATCCCATCCAGGCAACCCTGGATAACGTTCTGAACCAAACTTTATCTAACGTTATATACCGTAGATTTGGGTTATCATTATTGTTAGCCAGCTGCTACATCATGTATTCACAATTGTAGCTTGTCCATATCAAGTTCTATGCAGTCGATGTCTTTCATTTCTAACTTCAGCCATTGTCAACGTGGAATGAATACAGTTCATTCATTTACCAGGGGGAAACAAATAATGTACTCATATTAAGCGTACTTTTTTTATTAAAATATGTTCCGATGCAAATTCTTCTTCCGATACCGATTTCGGTAACGTTACCAGAACAAGCTACCTGCACCGATCCAATACCAGTGCATTCAAAATAAAAATAAACATTTTAACAGCTGTACTACTAACTCTGTATGGATATGATTGCTGTTATTGTTGTATGGCTTACATACATACATTTTTGTAAAACATGAACAACTACGTACAGAAAATGAATACCATTAAACTTTTTTTATTATCTTCTTTGACAGTCCTAACTGAAAAACATAAATAAATCTCGAATCCTTTAAAAAAAACTGTGCAACCACAATTTAGTAAAAATAAAGTGAAATCTCAAGAGGTTTATCCTGTTGTTTATTTTTAAAGAAATAAAATTACAAAAAGTTAAAGTAGTACAGTGACAGTATGAACCAGTAGTAAAACTCAAATGGCAACACTACTGCTCAAAATAAAAGCTTTGTATACTGTACACGGTGCAGTTTTACTAGCGGGATGTTTCAGTGTAAAATAGTGCCAAATTGTTGTTATTTTACTAACGATAGAGATTTATTGATCCCAAAAAAATGGGAAATTACAGCAGCAAACATACATCAGTCATACAGCACAGAAAATAAACATGAATGAAAAATAATAATGTTAGCTGTGACTAACATCACACTCTGTTGGACTCTCTACGAGCCGACCAAATCGGGAGAATACTTGATTTGCAGTTCGGTCTGCTTGTAGAGCGCTAGCCGTAACGTTAGCCAACAGCTTTTATCCGGGTGTAACTACCTTTTAATGTCTATTTTACTAGGGCTGAATTACATGGTATGGGAGCGGTGCATAGACTTATTTTAGGCCAGCCATTTAGAAGCATTATTAGACCTTGATACAACCATGCTGCATTATTGGCTCACTGATGCTGATGAGATTTACTCCTTAGGTATTACAATTTTGTATTGAATGGCAAGGCATTTTTCGATACTCAATACTATGGATGGATCGGTTGGTGTCTAGTACTTATGTTAAGCTAAATTTAAAATTTTATGTAAGTCAATTTCTTGAAACAAATATCTGTCCACGCTGACGTTGTCTTGATGAGACCGCCTCACCGAACACCAGTTAAAGTTGTAAAATGTCAGCAGACATTCACCCATCGTAAACCCGACTTAACGTTTCAAATTCTGCATAAATGTTCTTGGCAGTCATTATTCTTAATAAATATCAGGTTAAATAGAAATGCCTGCTACTTTTACAGTACAGTCTTCTACCACCAAAACTCATCGTAGCACTTCGCCTTGAACAGTGCGAACCAATAATATAAGTTGTACTGCTACCTGAGTAGGTCTGTGGTGGCTGAAAATGCCATGCAATTTTGTCTGAAGACAATATTAAATTGCTGATGTTTAACTTTGCAAGACTTGCTCTCTCTAGAAAGATGCAAACATTAGTGGGGATTTGGGTTACCGCAAACAAGGGAACTGTCAACCTAATTTGAGCATTAGGTTCCTTTTGCCCTATAACGTGATTTTGCCTTTCGGTTAAATTGTTACGCTCAAACAAAATATGCACTCATAATGTGCTGAACATTGTGAAGCAATGTTGGCACTACAGCAGTCAAGTTTTCTCTTTTCCTGTAGGTGCTGTTGGCAGCGGCGGTGTGCACCAAGGCCGGCAAGGCCATTGTATCGCGGCAGTTTGTTGAAATGACCCGGACCCGTATCGAGGGTCTTCTGGCTGCATTCCCTAAACTGATGAACATGGGCAAGCAGCACACTTTTGTGGAAACAGACAGTGTTCGCTACGTGTACCAGCCACTGGAGAAACTCTACATGGTCCTCATCACTACCAAGAACAGCAACATCCTGGAAGACTTGGAGACACTCAGACTCTTCTCCCGTGTGGTAAGGAACACATGGTGCTCCTGTGTCTGTCTGTGCCTGTAAATTAAATAAAGTCCATCATCAGTGTGACATAAAGTTAACATGTCACATTGCAGTGGGAAGAAGTGGGAAGAAGCGGAAATTCCGTTAATGATTTACCTCCCGTAGCTGTAGGTCTATACTAATTGCATACAAATTAATGTGAATGTGATGTGTGTGATGTGGTGGGTGTATGCTTTTTCACACATCCAGACACTGAAACCAGTCAGCCTGGTTCTTGTTATCCCTTTTGAAGTTATTCTAACATTCACTGTACCAGTCTCCTGCATGCATCTGTGTGTATTAAGTGAATTAAGTGTGTGGGTGTGTGATGGTGCAGGCCAAAAGTTTGGACACACCTTTTCATTCAATGCGTTTCCTTTATTTTCATGACTATTTACATTGTAGCTTATTACTGAAGGCATCAAAACTATGAATAAACACATGTGGAATTATGTTCTTAACAAAAAAAAAGGAAATAACTGAAACCATGTCTTATATTCTAGTGTATTCAAAATTACCACCCTTTGCTCTGATTACTGCTTGGCACACTCTTGGCATTCTCTTGATGAGCTTCAAGAACAGCGCTATCAAAAAAGCAAAGGGTGGCTACTGTGAGGAATCTAAAATATAAGACCTATTTAAGAGTTATTTCACACTTTTTTGTTCATTTTATAGTGTTGATGCCTTCAGTGAAAATCTACAATGTAAATAAAGAAAACGCGTCCAAACTTTTGGCCTGTACAGTATGTATTTATTTATTAATGGTCCATGTAGGATTGTGGATTTTCGTCAGTTTATACATTTCAAGCTTATAAAGAACAAAATGGTTAACATTCCGCCTTTCTAATATTCAGTATAAGTTGCCTTCATGACACAAAAATGAGTAAACAAGCATTGTTGATAAAGTTTAGCCAAATGGGCCAATGCTTGAACAACCTCAGTTTTAGTGTTTTTAATTTATTTCACCATCAGATAAATCTGGAGATGTGGCGTTGTCAGCATTCAAGCCTTTAGCCAATACATTGTCACTTTTTAAAAAAAAATGCTTGCTTGGGTAAAATTGTCTGATATTCATTCTTCTTCCCTACCATTCAAGATCCCAGAGTACTGTCGTGTGCTGGAGGAAAGCGAAATATCGGAGCACTGCTTTGACCTGATCTTTGCCTTCGATGAGATTGTGGCACTAGGCTACAGAGAGAATGTCAACCTGGCTCAGATCCGCACCTTCACAGAGATGGACTCCCATGAGGAGAAGGTTTTCCGTGCTGTCAGAGAGGTGTGTGTTTTGTGTTTGCAGCAATTAAAACACCGGTGAAACTGATGTAGTGTTTAACTGTCGCATCATTTAGAACAACTTTAATTGTTATTTGTTAACTCACAGACCCAGGAAAGAGAGGCTAAGGCAGAGATGAGGAGGAAGGCCAAGGAGCTGCAGCAGGCTAGGAGGGACGCTGAGCGCTCTGGAAAGAAGGTGCCAGCTTTCGGCGGCTTTGGCAGTGCCGGCATGACCAGCGTCTCCTCAGGGTCCATCATCACAGACACCATCGTCGAGCCTGAGAAGCCCAAGATGACACCAGCTACAGTCAGGTACTGACAACTACCAAAAATCTGTTTGAAATATAAAAATTCTTTTTTTTTATTGTGTGACGTTGCATTGTAGTGCAAAGGGAAGTTGTGGCCTCTCAATGTACTTTTGATTGGGGGTGTTGATCATCTTTAATGGTTAGAGACCAATGTTTAAAGATGACGTTTTTTCTTTTCTTCTTTTCAGACCAAGTGGACCCAGTAAGGCCCTGAAACTGGGTGCTAAAGGGAAAGAGGTGGACAACTTTGTCGACAAGCTCAAGTCCGAGGGTGAAACCATCATGCCCACCTCAGGAAAGAGAGGCTCAGATGTATCTAAAGTTCTACCACCACCGGTCAATGTGGAGAGGTACACACACATCACAATCTTTATGATTAAATATAAATAGGGTTTCCTTTGGAATTGTCAGTTTTTATAAGGGTCTCAATGCTTGTTTCCACAGAAGTGATAACGCTGTGGTTCTTGCAGACTTTGTAAAAATTCAGATAATATACTGAAGAATTTGTCTGAACGTAGAAATGGTCTCAGGCCCCTAAAGATGTAATTTAATTATGATGGTACAAAGTACTCGTCTTCAACTATTTATTAATTTTGATTATCAGATAACAATGAGATGGTCAAACATAAAAAGAAAAATGTTCTGAATGGTTTGACAACGGTGTTATTGAGGGGTGATGCAGCATGGTCGGTCACACAGTGCTCCAGAAGTATAAACTCTTAGTTATGACCAGGGCTCCGCCCTAAATGTTGATTAATAAAAGTGTAAAGATGACAAGCAAAGGTTTAGTGTGGGTGGTTCGGCTGCTCTACAGGTGCTCCTGACTGTACTGAACAATGGGTTACTCATAATCAAGTTCAGCTGTGTTGTAGAAAAACATCAGTAATAACAATAAGTGTTCATGAAAACATTTTATAAAAACAAATTGTTGGGTCTCTGGTAAATTATAGAATGTGGTCTAGAGGCTGTCACTTTTATCTGTTCTAAATGTACTTACTAAATTTTGACAGCCCTAATAAATACACATCTAAGCTGACTTGGAAAATTCAGATTCAGATCCCGCCCTAATTAGGACGTAAGTATGAATTAGGTGTAACATGATATGATGAACAAATGTTTAACAGTAATGCAGTAAGGCTCTCGTTAAACAGTGTGCGCTTCCCTCAAACATTGTTTTTTATGACTTCATAGGCTAATAGATTATGTTCTTTTTTTCCGTTTTAAATTCAATAAATTGATTTTCAATAATTGAATGCATTTCCTGCCATACATTGTAAGTGATATGGACTTTAATGCAACAGTAGCTGCTTTTAGTTATAATTCAATTCACGTTACTTTATTTGTCCACGATGGGCGAATAAAGGCACAAAGAGGTTCACGGAAAGACAAGTATCAGGTACAGTTTAAATATGAATAAATGGATAAATAAATAAGGCTTTGGGGAACGCTATGCAGTCTAAAGCGCTAGAGATCAGTAATAAGAGTCACAGTGCAAATGAATAATCATGCCAAGCTTTTCATGAAGTTTTTGATTCAATGAATTGACACGTATTCTTGTTTCATGTATCACTAGAATTATTATATTGGTTTGACAGAACATGAAGAAGATATTTGTCTTGTACTAAAATCTGAATTTTGCCGCTCAGTTTCATTTGCCTCCAATATTTTGGAGGTCTGTCCACAAAACCTATAAGTGAGGCCTCTTCTGTCCTGTAGTAATCAACTGCTCACCTCCCATAAGTCCAACCATTTACCCGTGCTTTAAGTAGAGTTTTTTTCTTTTCTTTAATAGTCCAAATGCCGTGTTTGAGGCTTACTTAAGTTTACACTTTGATACATGTAGATTACCTGATTTGTCTGTCTTCTGTGTAGTTAAATCATTATTGATTGGGATGTGTTTCGTCTCCAGTGTACATCTGCGGGTGGAGGAGAAGATCTCGCTGACTTGCGGACGTGACGGCGGCCTACAGAACATGGAGCTGCTGGGCATGATCACGCTCCGAGTCACAGACGACAAGAGCGGACGCATCCGCCTTATAATCAACAATAATGACAACAAAGGATTGCAACTGCAAGTATGTGTGCCACATATTACAAATATTATATTTTCTGGAGACAATGTTACACCATACAAAGTCTCGCTTTGCTAGACCTTTCTCCACATCTCCGGAGGAGGGTCTGGATAGTCCACACAGCATTCCGGGATGCGAGAAAAACGGTTTCTGGTTTATTGGCATTTCTTAAAACCAATTAAAATTTTGACAGGCGGCACTAAGCACTGCACAGAGCCCCGGTCCCGCTGGAAAATAGCCTTGGGAACGATAGACAGATAGTCTAGCTAGCTGTCTGGATTTACCCTGCAGAGATCTCAGGAGCAGTTAACCCTAGTACTCATGAATCCACCAGAGTTTAAAATGCCAACACAAAGGAAACCTTAAGTAACGGAAATCCGGTCAAGACATATTACCGCCAGTAACTGGGCAATCGCGTAAGTAGAAGATCGTGGATAAAGACAATCCCATACACAACAGTATAGCATATGTTACAGCTTTGGTTATATTATGTAAGTAATGCTTTTCAGTCAACATCATCTTTTATGCTTTTCACACATGCATTCAACAAAGAAGAAAAAAGCAGCGTATTAAAACCCTAGTTATTAAATGTTTCTCAAAAACGGTAACCGTTCCATTGTTAGTTTTAATTGACCCAAGCTGTAATGTGTACATTCATCTACACTCAACTTTTCCCACTTTAACAAAAGACTAAAATGAGTGAGGTATATGTTTGCGTCTTCTCTTCTCAGACACATCCCAATGTGGACAAAAAGTTGTTCACAGCTGACTCAGTGATTGGCCTGAAAAACCCAGAGAAGTCCTTCCCTCTCAACAATGACGTAGGTGTGCTGAAGTGGAGACTACAGTCCACAGACGAGTCCCTCATACCTCTAACCAGTAAGTGCCACTACATGGGATTTATCTGGGGACCCGTGGAGTAAAGCCAGTTTGATGTGATGATGCTGTTTTTTTATCAGCCTTGCCATACACGGGTCACTGTAACCATTTAATCTTTGTACACTGTACAATCACATTGGGTTCTTATGTGACGGATGATATGTCGTGTTCCTTTCACAGTAAACTGCTGGCCTTCAGAGAGTGGTACTGGCTGTGATGTCAACATTGAATATGAGCTGCAGGAGGAGAGCCTCGAGCTCAACGACGTGGTCATCAGCATTCCTGTACCGTAAGTGCATCTATTAAACAAATGTTTCTGCTCTGAATGAGTATATCGTGGGTAATTGATGCATTGAAATTAGCAGTTTGTTGTTGCAGTTGCTACATACTGCCTTCAGCGCTGAGATCAACATAAAATAAAAGTAATATAATTATGTACTGTAAATAATAATACAAACTGTATTCTTGTGTAAAATTGTCTGAAAAAGCATTTGGGAACTATACATAAGACTTAAAATTAAAATCTGGTAATATTGTAGTTTTAAATATAAATGGACTGTTTTTTTATGTAGTGCTCTTCTAGTCTTAAAGCAGGAACCCTTCACTCACTGTGGCTGAGGCTGCCGTACGAGGGGCCACCTGCTCATCAGATAAACACTCGCACGCATTCGCGCTCCGATGCGCAGGCAGCCACAGCCGTCTATACTATCCAGGGTTTTTAGAGCGCTTAGGTGTAAATTCCGTCATACGCTCATTAGCATAGTGGTGACATCACGTAATTTTTTGCATAAAGTTTAGTGGTTGTCAGTTAAAGCAAGGGAGGTCACTAAACTTTAGTGACTTATCACTGAAATGAGAACAGCTGGTCAACCTTAAAGCCAGCCCATCTTAAGTTAGCAAGCCTGTGCTGAAGTTGTCGCTAGCTAACACACACACACACACACACACACACACACACACACACACACACACACACACACACACACACACACACACACACACACACACACACACACACACACACACACACCTCTTTTTCTCTCTCCCCTGCACACTAAGGTTTGGCATAGTTTTTTTTTTTTTCCAATACTTGTGCTAAACTGATACTTTTAAAAATGGTGCCGATGCCAGAACCTATACTAGAACAAAGCAACAACAGTCTGTCACATTAAAGAACGACTTGTTTTGTTGCAAAGGCCATGGAGTGAAAATTAAATGATTTAATGAAATGTAACAACAATAACTTATTTCACCAGTAAAATGCTGTTAAATGACAAAAACAACCGTAAGATGGGAAAAGAGCAACTTACAATAACTTTGAATGCACCACAAGCTCACCATTTACCACGTAAGTAAACACACCGTCTGTGTTGTTTCTCCAACAATGGTAGCTGCAGATAGTTGGACGTTCGGGAATCCTCTACAGTAAAATAGTGCAAGTTCCGCCCTACAAAGCAAGCCGATTGGTTGGGTTTAGGCATTGACCTTGAGTGGTTAAGGTTAGGATAGCCGTTTTAGGTCAGGGTAAAATACAAATTGGTTACGTTACCTAGCGTAGGTAGTTCTGCTACCCAACCCTATGTTGGGCTGCAGCTGCCGCTGTGTGCCGGCTCGTGTGTCAGCTCCTCCAAATGCTCTCCATGTTGTTTTTACGGTTGTACGTCTAGGCGGTGTATCCAAGCCGTATAATGGCAGGGAAAACCCTGGTATTATCAAACCGTTTTGTCAGTCCAAATTGGAAGGTGCAATGAAAGTGTGTAGTTTCATCAAATTAAAAGGATGTGGCTGTTATTGGGTCCATGTGATTCAAACCACACTTCCCTGGATAGATAAGGTGTGCCTTTTGTCCTTGAAGAAGTGTTTTTGGCACCACCTGTTGTCCTAATCTATTGGCATGCATGCCAATTTAAAATCTTCAAACCTCTGTATGCTATATGTATTGATTTACTGTTCCTGTGCAGGTCTGGTGTGGGAGCCCCTGTGATTGGTGATCTGGATGGAGAGTACAAACATGACAGCAGGCGAAACATTCTGGAGTGGTGCCTACCTGTCATCGATGCCAACAACAAGACCGGCAGCCTGGAGTTCAGCATCGCCGGACAGCCCAATGACTTCTTCCCTATCAATGTGTCCTTTGTGTCCAAGCGCAACTACTGCGACATCCAGGTGGGTGACTGAAAAGAACCACTGAGTATAGGTCACGTACACTCGGTGGGCCACTTTGTTAGGGACACCTGTACAGTCTAATGCAATCCAATCCGTCTCCATAAAGTCTACAATTGCCTTTAAAAACCAGGTATAGATCGGGCCAAATAAATGTGGATGGATAACTGTATTCAGTTCAGACATACCGGCACTCTGTCCTGCTTGTGCTCAGTAATGTTCCTCATGATAAATAACTTACATTCTGTACATTTCCTTTTTTCCCCAGGTTACCAAAGTGACTCACGTAGATGGCGACAGCTCCATTAGATTCTCTTCAGAAACCTCCTTTGTTGTCGACAAATATGAAATCCTGTAAAGAATATTCAAAGAAAACCTCAAAATCAAAAAAATCACCAACAAAAAAAGTCCAAATCTATGCTTCAGAGAAAGATTGAAGTTTTCTTGCCTGCCCACCCTGTATACTATTTCAGAGACTGTGTACATCGACAGGACTACGTCAGCCCTCTGGCAAACCCTCTTCCTGTGGTGGAGCAGAACAGTGGTGGTGTATTTATATGTTTGTATGAGAGAGGATCATCTATATATAGAGTTAATTGAACCGGAAAAACAAACAAACACAAAAAAAGAAAACTACACTGATGCTGTTGTGTATGCCAAGCAGAACTGCAAAGAGGACTCCAGACTAAGTAGAGGATGACTTCTGGGGTGCAGGAGAGGCCAGCGGCCTTCTCTCGTCAATCCATCTATAAAACCCTGCCAGGAGGTAGAAAGGGAGAACGGGGACCTGAGGCCACTGTATCAGTCTCTACTAGAACGAGCGCTAGTAGTTTTCATCCCCCGACCATCATGCATCCGCCGCCCCCTTTCTTCTTCTTCTTCGGTCACATTGCAATGGGTCATCGATAATGGGGTTTTTACTTTCTTCCTTCTCAGATTTTCCTATCCGTAATAACTGCAGAATTGTAGCTGTCTCAATCATTATAAGCCTGTCACTCTTTAATAGTTAAACTATTGTGATTTGCTCTATTGATATCTCACTTCAGATAATTGTTTTTGTTTGTTTTTCTTCTCGTGATGACACTCGAGTTTTCAGTTTTTCTAGAGGTAACACTTCGCTGAATGCAAAATATGGCTCTGTGCTCAGTATATTGTCTGTACTGTCTGCGGTTATCATCAAAATGGTTGTGTCCTTTTATTTTTAACTTTAATTTTTTACTGTTCACTGTATAATTTGTCATTGTTTACCACTAATCTGGATATTGAAATTTAACAGTGAACAACAGGACTTTGAAAGAAATTGTCAGCTGCAAGGTCTGTTGTATTTACCAACCAGTAAATACAACATTGCATATGTTGAATTTTGTATCTTTTCTTGTAACACCATTGCAACTCCCTCGTCACTTTATCAAAGTGAGGCCATGTTTCACTCAAGTCCAATAATCAGCCCTCAGATATCCGAGCACAAAGTGCTTTGAACACATGGCCCAAGAACAACATTCAAGCCCTTAATCTAACATCCCACAGGGCGTTTTAGATCTGAGATTGGAGTGATGTTTGTTGGCATAATAGTGGAAATATAAACACAAACACACACACAGCGTGGATCCAAGGCTGGCGGCCTAACATGGGACCCATTCCCCTCACATCCAAGCTAAGCAGAGAGAAGCCTCGAGCCCTCTTATTAAACTCTGCTGCTGACACCCCTGTTCACCCACCTAGTCATCCTTTACTTAAATTCTCATAGTGCATCAACATTATTCAAGATATAACATTTGTCTTTCATGTTATTGTTTTTTTTTTTTTTTTCATTTGTACTCCCCAATTTTCAATTTAGCAATGGTTGTGTGGATATGGGGTTGAAAATGACTAGATTGAGCATTTTTAACTAAATTACTGAAGGGGAATCTTAACATTCCAGTGTACAATTAGAAAAAAAGAATCTTTAATGGAATAAAATGTATTATTGAAAATGTAAGTATGGCTTGGGTTTTTGTGTTGGTAATTTGCTTGACCAGGGATTTGGGATTCACCAATAATACAGGAATGTATTGTATGGTTTGTTCATATTTCATTGGCATTTAATGTTAGAGTGATTACAATTAAATGGGTTACAAATTGAATATGATATAAAAAAGAGACAGAGATGTTCCAGTTAAATGGTTAAATGAGCAAACCGCATAAAACTTTTATTTACTACCCTGAGCATGTATTTCCTGCAAGAATTCAATTTAAATTTGAGGTATTCATTTTTCTTTGTTTTATGTGATGACTAACCAACTTTACACACACAACTTTAGGCTCGTCCTGTCCGGTCACGCAAGTCATTCATTAGCATTAACTGTGAGGGTCACAGACGCCAGACTAAACATGGATCAGGGTCCCACAGGTTGTATTTCTACGTGCATGACTCTGACATGACATGTCTGACCTTTATTATACCACTGAAGTACAGGCGCCTTTAGTCAATCACAGTGGTTCCCACATCTTTTTGGTTTGGTAACCCTCTAGCCTGTTAGCACTATGTCACCAGTTGCATAGGTCAAAGCCTTGTTAGCGGTTCAACCTGAAAGTGTAATAGCAATGGTTTAGATTTAGGGTTGCCACCTGTCCCAGTTTTACCAGGATTGTCCTTTTTAATAACCTGTCCTGGGAAATGTATCCACTCTCACAAGGCTAGTGAATATGTATGTTCATTTTACTATTTTTTTTTCTCCACTTGAACTAGCCCATGCGTTGTGCACATATGGTTGTGCACAGAACGGTCAGTGTCTCGTGTCTAGAACGCGCTAGCATTGGCTCTGTATGGAAAATGACGTAACAAGCACTAGTATCAAAGCAATCAGGTAAGCTAAGATAAATTAGGTAAAACATTTTAAATTAAGTCTAAAATATTCAGTATTATGCCCAATCTTATTGCAGAAAGGCCAATTTTGTCTTGTGTTTCTTATGTCCAATGGACATTGTCACTCGTGAGCAAAGCGGTTGGTCGGGTCATCAAAATGTCCAGGTAGAAACCCTATTTAGATTACCCAGTAATTCAGAAGTTAAGGCTAATACTCTACAGCTATGCTAGCATTTGTGCTCCAGCACAGCGTTGACATATTCATAATGATAATGCTAACCTGGTAATGTTTGGTAATGTCTACCATGTTCACCATCATTTAATTGTGTCTGTTAGCATGCTAACATTAGCAAACTAGCAGTAAAAACAAGTAAACCTCAAATGCCAGCCAACCTTATGGTGGCGCTAAAGAAAAAATGCCGGGCTAACTGAAGTTATTCCACTCCCTTCCTCTGGGTTTCATGAATGTCTGTTACAAATTTCATGGCAAACTAGTTGTTGAGATATTTCAGTCTGGACCGACGTTGCTATACAACCAGCATGGTTGATGGTAAATAGACGGCATTTATACAGCGCTTTTTTAATCTTCACGACCCATTTACACACACAAATGCATACACTGGTGGCCAAAACTACTATACATGATGACATCTGCTCATCAGACAAGCATTTACGCACAGAAATGTGGCGTTCAGTATCTTCCCTTAGACATTTAGTCTGCCAGGGATCGAACCACCGACTTTCCGATTCTACCTAATGAACTACAGCCCCACATGGCCAAAAATTATAGTATAGTTTTTTTTTATAGTAAGGCTTTAGCATTATAAGCATCTTGTGAGGGATATTATAACATATCTTTATGATAAAAATACATCAAAACAATACAGAGGGCTGACAATGTTTTAATGGAATTAAGTATTGGACAAGCAATTAAATACTTTGGCCTGACAACTTTAAAAAAAAGTAAGGGGATCAGAGGCAAAATGTTTGTAGTTTGAGGAACATCCTCTCCAAGAAATAATGAGTCAATGCACATAAACAATTTGGGCTGAAAGTAGGGATGACAACTGTAAAGGTCTCAGGGCAGTGTTCCCGAATCTTGATATAGCTCCAGATTATTATAATCTCTATTACAGTCATCATCTCTGCCACATACATTGGGTTGCTTTGTTTTTTTGAGAGTAAATTATCTTTTTGCTCTGCAGCAGAGAGAGGTTTATATTTTCTCCACACAGATGGGATGTGTGACAGAAGAACAGCCATGAAGATGAGCCGAGTCAGATGTTGAGCTGAGACGCTGCGGCCCAACAGATGGTTAAATGCTGGGAGATGAAGACGGGGGCTTTAAAGGGTCAAAGGGGGCGAGTTCAAGAGAGCTTACCGCCACCCATATTTGAACTGTGGAGTGTTGTTGGAGGAGGGGGGTGTTAATAGCAACTCTCCGGTCATAAAAAAGAGGGTGTGTCTGTTTTACGAATGAATGAGCAGGCTGATTAGCTTTGTAAAGGGTCTCAGAGGAGGGAGAGGGAGAGGGGAGCGCAGGGCGGCACTGGAGCAGACACTGTTGTCTTTGGCATGTTAAACACACAGACGGCAGCCAGACACCTCACACGGCAGAGCACACGGTCATTCAGTTTGGACGTTTTGACTGGATTTGGAATCACAACATTGACTGACTGGAATTTTGTTTAAGGCTGTTTTAGGTGAATGGAGTGGGGAGTTGGAAAAGTTTGGTAACGTGTCATCTTTACTGTTCACTCACCTAGATTCAAGGATGATGCTCAAGAAAGTGCGATTCAAGGTAGGAAATGCCCATTTTTGTGTGTCACAGTCTAAGCTCGTCATGTTTTTGTGGATGGATTGTGTTTTATCGTGACTAAGCCATCAAACACTTGTGTGTATGGCAGATACATTCAGTTGGATGAGTGTCCACGCCATTCTCATGTACAAAATACAGTGAAGCTTCTATGGGAATCAAATATCAGCTTAAATCTTTAACCATTTATTTACTAACAGTGTTTATTAACACTCAGTAGCTGGTTGCTTCTTCCTGGTAAAATCATTTGGCTCACAGAAAGTGATGATGTATTTTACTATAACCCTTCAAACTAAACAGAGACAGGAAAGAGCACCCCCCACAGAAGCATCCATCAGAGAACTACAACACACTCTTTGAGTGATATGAGATGAAATACAACAGCCTAACAACAACGATTAAAAACTAAATAATAATAAACATAATTAAATAAATGAAACTCTAACAGATTAACAATCTAACATATCTGGATCCAGTTTAAGCATGTTGAATAACTCCAAGTCCACCTGTATTTCTCATGCATTGGGTCCCATTGCTTTAAGAAAAGCAGTCACTGGGACTGAATCAAGCTGTGTTGGCTCCTCAGCAGAAGCCCTGTCTGGAGTTCAAAGGGAGAAACTTCTGCTCAGTCTGTGGTGACACTGAGGTGATAATTAGAGCACAGGAACAGGAGTAGATGTGGCCACAGCAGCAACTCTAATTACTAAAGAGTTGTCAATAATCCCATGACAACTCCTATTATCTGACATGAACGCATTAGTATTTACTATGTCCATATATCTGTATCTTTGTCATTACTTTGCACACCTTCAGACATTTGCTGCTTACGTTTTTCAGGCTTTCCATTATTCCGCCAATGGGCCTTTCAGAATAAAAGCTTCAAAGTACTTTACAGATGTGAAAAACAACAGGGAATAGGATTAAAAAACCCTCACACATGTTCATAAAACAAAACAAAATACTCAACATTAGTTGTCAGTTGCTTTATGTATGTGAAATAATCTCCAATGGCAACTACATTCTTTCTCTCATGTAAGCTGCAGCTTATTCAGTGCATTTAGTTTGAAGATTTTACAAAGCAGAGCTAAGCTACTTAAGAGCAGCCTTGACATGACTGGTTTAAGGAAGACCAGATAATGGTGGACGCGTTGTTTTTTCACTGTGTGATCTGTGCAGGGGGTAGACAGCAGGGAGGTGTCAGAGTATCACCTATTACTGTTAATGTAGCAGCCGTCATCATCATGTCATTACTGTCACAACTGGCAAAGAATTACTGTGGCTTACTGTAGGTTTGAATGACACAGGACACAGGGAATGAGACTGAACGGAGGGTCATCCGCAGAGTATGTTGTTTCATGTCATTAACACTTTCACCTGTTAGTACCAGCTGTTCCTACCATTCACTGAGAGGTGACACTTTTCCCGAGCGGTGTGTCAAAGAGAGTGTGGGAAAGAGTGGCAGGTACTCTAAAAGTGAGAGTGAAGAAGACCAAGTAAACAAAATGGAATCGAGAACGAAGTCTAGGGTTCTCCAGTAGCTCTTTTGTGGTGTGAGTGATTACGTAATGTATTACATCAAATCCGCCCCTGGTTTGTGAAATATATAAGGATACATAGTGAGATAGGGGCAAATGAGATTCTCCATCGTATGTGCTCTCCTGTACTCAGAGGGACAAATAGCACATTGCAATTCAGCACCGCTTCATGCACAGCAGTGAGAGAGACCTTTTTGCTTGATTTTATTAGCCAAGTCCTAAATGTTTTTAATCCTGGTTTAACCATACAAGGGTTAGCACTTTGTACCAGTGTTTTTAAAAAGTGCTTTTATGAATGATTATTATTATCAGTATATCATTCGCTAAAGGCAGGTGAACTTATCAACAGCAGCTGGCCTTTACTTCCGTAACTGGTGCAGTTTCTTACCCTCTTCAAGAATGACCCATTAGAGCTGTGATACACATATTTTTTGCATCACATACTTTAGATCTACATTTTTAACGGTTCATGGAAGCACTATAAAGGCCTATGTAGAACCGTGGAGGCACCTTTTTGTGCTACTACTTACTGACGTGTATTAAGAGCAGAAAAAAAGACAGAGGGAGGATATTGGCAGAATTCTGTATCCATATGTGGAATGTCCTCACTGTGAGCATTCAGACAGCAGCAGGTCAGCGGCCCATAGACCTGTCCTCAGCAGCTCTTTGATTGGATCTCTCCTCACACCGCCCTGCGACATTCTGTCTACCACTGTCTCCTCTACATCCAGGTTCAGTGCACCTCCTAAAAGGTGATCATGTCAAACCTTTACAGTCAATCAAATTGAAAGTGTTCAGTGCTGCTGACTGGATTTTAGAGTTGAGCATGGACATAGCCTTTTTAGAGTTTAGAAGACTAAACACTTCACCTTGCAGTGATCGTTAGAATGCCTCAAACATGTTCATAAATGCATGGTTTGATGAATTAGATACCAATAAACACATTTTATCGTAATGCATTTTATTTGTAGGGTAATTTGTTAGGTCTTTAAAAAAAAAATATATATTTTGGAACATTCTATAAAAATGTATTGGACTGTTAAGCCTTCGTCGCAAGCGTTAAAGTTGAAACTACTTTTTTTTAAGGGGGATTTAGACTTCAGCCCAACCAACACTGGATTTTGAGGCGATTACCAATACTCATATCAATATTTGAGAGTTTAAAAAAATCTGATATCAGTTAATAGTCTTCTTAATGACATAAACACACATTTACCTAACACAAAAGATTTATTGTAAGCCCTTAGATTTTACAGATTAGTTACCATAATGTGGTTTAGGGGGACATTTGCAGTTTAAAAATAATGTGCCATATGTTAGTAATGGCGTTGTTTCTAAATGAACTCAATGTACACTACCGGTCAAAAGTTTGGGGTCACTTACAAATGTCCATTCCACTCCATTATAGACACGATACCAGCTGATCTGAGTGGGGGGCTGATCTTTAATGCAATATCTACGTTTCCCATTATCAGCAACCATTCATCCAATGTTCCAAAGGCACATTTTGTTAACTAATCTGATATTATTTTAAAAAACTAACTAAGAATACATTAAACAACCCTTTTGCAATGATGTAACCACATAATGTAATCTGGAAACTGCTGCCCTGGTTAAAAAAACAAGGCAACTGATCTCAGCTGGGATTCTATCTATAATGGAATCCAATGGAAATTTGTGAGTGACACCAAACTTTTGACTGGTAGTGTATATTTTGCACTTAGGAGCTGCAATTTGTTGTTACTTTTTGGCAATGCAGATATATTTGTGGTAAGCTAATATCAGTGAATGTGCCAGCCTCCGCTTTTGACTGATCATAATGCATCTGGCTTTGCATAGCTACCTCTTTACATGATCATACTCTAGTTCCAAAACAAGAAATGGACTTAGTGACTTAAGAACATAAAATACTGTTATCCACATCAAAAGTATTTAATCTTTGCTGGCAATAAAGTCTCTGTTGGCATTTTCTAAAGTAAAGTGTTGACATCAAAGTATAGTTTGTTATCAAAAGTACATGTCAAAAGAGTTTTAAAACCCAGTAAAAGATGGAGAAGAGGGACCACACATCTGCATCGCATTTATCTCTGCCATCGTGGTTAACAGCTGCTGCCACTGGTTTCTCCTGTCAGCGTTGAAGCTGGCTGCATGAGCAGCACTAGATGGCACTGGTGTTCTGCGGTTTGCCTGCTGACACCATCATAAAGAAATGATGCCTGAAGCTAAACTCTCAGTAATCCCTGAGAACAGCAGCACTCCCAGACTTTTGTCTACATAAAGCCCTGCTGGCCATAGTCAAAAACGGGAACAACATTTCAGCGTTGAACGCTGAAGCATGACATGCAGATTGACATGGAAGTTATTGTGGGAATCCTCAGTCACTCGGTGATAGTGTTGTTCAATAAAACATTTCTCTGGTGGCACATTGGACGCTGACAATAGAGCTGAAGCGTCCTACAGTATAACCCGGGCTTGAGGGGCAACATGTGGGAGTCTGATCCACCACCCTTATACTGCAAACACATCCTGGCAGAATAATGATGACCCATTTCCTTCAAATCTTTACATTCCTCCCCCTCTGTCGGCCCTGAATCGCTTGGTAATTGAATTTCCATCCCAGCTTTTTGTTTCCTGAGTGAGATACTCCAATCATCTCAAAGGATCAAGTCAGCGCCCATCTAGACCTTTGATGTTCATAATGAGCGCTTCCCTCTGCTCAGCCCTGCAGCGCTGCACTGTATGTTTCTATAAAGGCGTTAGGATTTGAATGGGTGCGTGGGTGCTGGTGTGGTGCAGGGGAGGAGGGGTACACAACCGAATATGCTTTTCATTAAAGATGAAAGGAGAGAGAGCTTTTACTGTTTATGCTAAGTGTGAGTGTGTGTTCACATAAAAGAGAAATTTACCTTTGACCCCCCCCCATGGATTTGTGGTTACCTGGAGGCTCATCCATGTCTGGTGCCTTTTTACTGCATCAGCAAATAGGATATGAGGCTCAGTGCCATGTCATGTTGGTTAACATTGTTCCATTCCAGATGCTAAAAAGGAAACGTAAAAGACAATCTTATTTGCACTTATCGCTTCTCCTTATTCACTGCATGCTTATTAAAGATGCTCAAGGCAATCTTGCACCTATTCAGAAGTTTTTATTCTGAGCTAAGTACAAATTCTGCAATGTGACGGTGTAAGGTGTTCACCAGCCAGTCGGCACGGATTTAAAGCTCCATTCATCAATATTTTCAATATTACCAACGGATCAAATGCGTAATGCGTCGCTCATGGTGAGAAAGTCTCTTATCTCTTTGTACTGCTCTACAGAGCTTTCTAGCCTCAGTATGGTAAAAGGTAGTTTTTTTGACCAGTAGTAGCACTATAGAGCAATGTTTTCATGAGTAAGTACCTGTTTTGTTTCTATTTTGCATGTGCATAAGAATGCAAGAACAAGCATCCAATACACATTCCTGGCTTTGGTGTCATGCTGTTCAGCTAATCAACAGTCAGTGGCAGAAACACACAAATAAGCGTAGCAATGTGCCCTCAATGACACAGAAGAACAAGACTGCTAGCTAGCGAACGTGGATATGACTTTTAGAGTTTGAAAGATTTGTCTTTACAAAATACACACACTAACCAGCAAAAGACAGTTGAACACATAATACGTTGTGAGGCATACAACACCCCCAGAGACCCCATTTTTCAGATACTTTGTAAGGCAAACCACCACAATCATTCACTGTCAGGGCTTTTGGGAACAACAGCAGGCAGGGCGTGTTATGTTTCTTTTTTTTCTTTCTTTTTTTAAAGATTATTTTTTCAGGCATTTTAGTGCTTTATTTCCATCTGACAGATGAAGACATGAAAAGGGAGAGAGAGAGAGAGGGAAAATGACAAGCAGCCAAGGGCCGCAGGTCGGAGTTGAACCCCCAGCCGCTGTAAACCTCCCTCTCTCTCTCCCTCTCCCTCTCTCTATGTAAATGTAAATGTGCTGCATTTATATAGCGCTTTTCTAGTCTTAACGACTACTCAAAGCGCTTTTACGTCACACAGGAGACATTCACCATTCACACACATTCATACACTATGGCCGAGGCTGCCGTACAAGGTGCCACCTACTCATCAGATGTACACTCACACACATTCACACTCCGATGCACAGCATCAGGGGCAACTAGGGGTTCAGTGTCTTGCCCAAGGACAGTTCGACATGGGGCTACAGGGCCAGGGATTGAACCACCAACCTTCCGATTGGCAGGCAACCACGCTACCACTGAGCCACAGCCGCCCCTATGTGTGCGCACCTGCTCTACCAACTGAGAAAATTTGATTTAGTAGGACAATTACACCATTTTTCAGCGGTGGGTCTACTAAACATTTCTTAAATAACTTCTGTAACAAAAAAATAATCTGGACAAAGCTAGACACAGTTTGCACTCATTTACACAATAAAGAAAACTCTATAAGGGACGTAATTTGTATCAATAACCTTTCAAATGCATTAACCAGACACATGAAAATTGATTACACACATAAACCCCCATGGCTTAGTTCTGTCTAGTGATGTCAGTGATGACATCATCATTACACTAAACCCACCATGCTGCCGGTTGGCTCCTCCCCAAACATTTCTGCCATGTGCACCAAACAAAAGAACAAAAAAAACGTGAGTATGAAGAACAAACAAATAACAGTTCAAACCTGGAACTTAATAAATCACACACAAAATAGTGGTTGTGTGTGAAATAAATACCTTATAAAATGAATAGAGCAATGTTTAAAATAAATATGCACAAATGTACATGAGCACAAGGGACAATTGGTGAGTGCATCACCAACATTGTCTCAGTAACGGAATGCATTTGGCTGAGAAACACAAAACGTAAGCATACCTATTGTCTATAATCAAGAAAACTCTAATAACTCTATTGAATATGGAAAAGGTTGTAAACATGTTAACCATTAACAACCAGAGCGATACACAACATGTTCTGATTAATTGGACTAATTGGTGAAGGGCCAATAAAATCATGTGACCCCTATCTAGAGCACAGTTTTTTTGAGACTATTAAGAAGCTAAATAAATGTTTCCAAAGCCAACACAAATGTCTAGTTAGGAGGGAACATCGTACTGGTGGAAGAATGGAGCAATAACTGTCATTTTATCTTCAGAATAGAATATCAAGCATTGTTGTAACATTTCTGAGCAGTTGATAATGTGGGGAGGTGGTTACGGTGGAAGGTAAATTGCGAATGAGCAAGAAAGGAGTTTTGAAAGGCAGACATCCCAGTAGCGATTTAACTCCTGTCAGCCTACAATGATATAATACAGCGGTTATAATTGGTGTATCAAAGTGTCTGTTGAGTAGATTTCCCACCAACTGCCGCAACCAACAGTTTCATTTGGATAAACAGGTTGAATACGTTTTTTGCTGTAAAAGCCCAGCTGTGTGATTTAGGCTGACAGATGATGAGTGTCATTTATATAAATGCAGCTTCACAGTAATGTTTGGTATGTGCAGTTTGTCATGTAATTAAAAAAAAGAAAAAGTATTTTCAGATCAGGACATGCAGGCATGTGTTGAAACATGGGATACACACAGACGCAGTGGTTTCAGCAGGAATTTGGGCTTGTCACAGTGGGTAGACTAGATCGATCCAGATAACTAGTTTGGGGAGAGAGGAACCACCAGCTGTTGGGCACTGATGACAGTCTGCAGTGGTTCTGCTCTCCAAAGCTGCACATTTGGAAAAACAGCATTACTTAACTCTCGTTTAGCTATATGAATTACAGAATTATTTCACAGTGTGCATGCGTAACTCTGCACCACAACATACATCACTCAGAGTAGTCTAGTACTCACTCTAGTACAATGTGGGTGTACGTGTCCATATTTGTGTGACCTCAGTCTTGTTTGTGACTCTGTCTGGACACGTGTATCCTATTTCTGTTGATTGTCTCTAGCATAGAGCCAACACAGTGGTCTGTCATGGCAGCCTGGACAAATTAGAACAACATCTTGCAGTCGCTTGTTCCCAATCGAACGAAGACCCACAGAAAAAAAAGTGGAATGAAGTAGACAAACATTGTAGATGATTTCATGATCTCTCGAGCATAAAAAAAAAAAAAAGTTCAACAAATGAATGCAGGGCACAAAGTCATATGAGGGTCAAATGAGGGAATATTGACATATTATATAATATCTATTATATTTACATGACATTACATGTCATTTAGTTGACACTTTTATCCAAAGCAACTTCCAATTAAGTGCTTTCAACCTTTGAAGGTGCAAACTCCAAACAACAAGCAGTAAGTGCAAGTACAAATATAAATATCTCTTCGGTGCAGTTGTAAGAGATGTGTTTTTAGCCTTTGTCGGAAGATGCGTATGCTTTCGGCTGTTCTGATGTTAACAGGGAGCTTATTCCACCATTTAGGAGCCAGGACAGAAAACGGCTGTCTTTTATTGTTTGCAAGAAAACCCACCACGGACTAAACCCCATCAAACCGAGCCCCACACACATTGCAGATCTCAGTCATGGCATGAGAATAGCTAAAGTCACATGTAAACCAAAAAAAAGCAAATAGAGGTGGAACTGAAGAATTGTTCCTGTTTATTCACTCACTAATACAAGACCATTTAAATTTGTTTTTTGACTCCCTGCATAATTTCAGTTTCCTTTACACATGTACGAGTTATGTTATAAATGTGTCCCCATGACTCTTGTGCAGACAGTTGTAGAATTTAATGCTAAAATTAAACCCTAAATCAATTGTCTTTAAATGATACAGAGGCATGTTTTTTGGGGGGTTAGAATAGAACATAGGTTAGAATAGAAAGTGCTGAGAAGTAAACATGTGAGCAAATGTGGCTCACAGTAACAGTAGTTCCTGTGTGATAGAACGATTGGCCAGTCACCCCATCACTGTATTCCACTCTTTTTCACCACCCTGTTTACCTACGAGTCCTGTTTGAGGTGAACATTTCTGCAGGTTTTCACGAACAACACAGCATTTCTTTATCCAAAAGAATGAGCGCCTTGTGTCCACGTGTTGGGGCGAGGCTGACCGTACAGGAAAGGTGTGTGTGTGTGTGTGTGTGTGTGTGTGTGTGTGTGTGTGTGTGTGTGTGTGTCTGTGAGAGTATGCCAAAAGAGGGAGGGAGAGAGTAAAAGAGTGAGCATGTGAGTCCAGAGAGAGTGAGAGGACCAGCAGCAGCCAGACAGTGTGTGTCAGCAGCCACATGGCTTTAGCCCAGTGTGTGTCATGACAGCGAGAGAGACTGTGTGTGTGTCGAGGAGAGTAAGTGATTGAGAGACCCTGATGACAGGAGAGAGAGAACGACACAACACAAAGAAAGGAGCTTCCTCTTTGGACCCCAGTCAGTTTTGTCTTTCTTTGTGTTTTTGAGTTGCGTGGCACCATCAGCAGTTTATGCACCCATCCCGTCTTTATGAGCAGCAGCAGCAGCAGTATGTGTTTGGTTTATTCTGTGGTGTAACTGGACTACCTCACCCAACACACACCCCCACTCCGTCAGGTACAGTAGAAGCTTTGTGTGTGTGTGTGTGTGTGTGTGTGTTTGTGTGTGTGTTTGTGTGTGTGTGTGTGTGAACAGTGCAGGTGTTAGTTTGATCATAAAGCTACCGTAACATCTCTTTCCGTTTCTAGAGCTGAGATTTAACAGCAGAGACAGGCTTTTTGGCATGATTTGCAAATTGTTTCATTTTTTTTTTCCTTTATCATTCTGTCATTATACTCATTCCATACACTTGTAGTGGTGATTCATCTGATTTGAAACTTATTTTGAAGTTATGATGTAGTTACAGTGTTGGCTAATAATATAATAGAACTCTTTGTGTAATAGAGATTTTTTACATAATGGGTTTAGTTACATTTTCCAGTGGTTTGATAAAGTATGATAACTATGAACACGACTATCAGTGATACGATTATTTATTTCCGAAAAGGAATTTCATGAGCATGGGGTTGGTAGTTTTGACTGCAGGACGTACACGGTAGTTTTCCATAATTGGGAAATGCATTTCCTGTTTTCACTATGACAATCCAAGAATGTACTCTGCAATAAACTAAGTGTCAACATAATTAATGACCTGCTGCTACCACTGCCTTCATCACAAATTATTCAGGAGAAGATTATTGTCTGTGTCCCGTGGGATCTTGTGGATGTTTCCTTCTCTGGAAGTTCAGTGTGTTTTTTGCTTATCAGCCACAGACACATCATTGAGTAGAGGCTGAGCGTCAGGTGGAGTCTGCTCACTGTAAAGCCTGAGACAGATGGCTGGCGAAGCGTGTTGGATCACAGAGCTAAATAAATTAGCTTTAAAGCCGCAGTAATGAATATTTTGTGTGTGTCAAAGGAGCCGCACACAGAGAATCCCACGACTCTGTAGCTCCACTCTCGCTTCTACAGAGCGTTTTAGCTTTTTCAGCTAGTTATTTTGATAGTTTGGTTCAGTCTCACAGATCCAGAAGTTGTCTCATTGTTTCCAGAAGCAGCAGACTATTTTCAGTGAGAATCTCTGATAAACCTAATGTACACTACCTGCACAGCTCCAAACAGCAGATACATTTATAGACCAGCTGTTGAACATACAGTAGTGTTTAGCTGCTAAAGAACCAGATATTACCCTCAGCAGTTAATGGAGAAAACATAATTAGAGAGTTAATATTGACTTGCTTTTACCCGGTGGACAGAAAGATAATTTGGTATTCTTGCTAATATTGCTTTGTGTCTGCTGGAAGTTTTAATAGAAAACTCCTGCTAACTTGTTTCTTATATCAATTTTATAGCATGCCAGTGTTATAGTTGCAGCTCCTTCTGATAAAACTATAAGTGACCAGACATTTTTTTTTTTTAATAAGATGTAATTTTATGCTGGTTGGTAAGACTTCAGGGATGACTTTGCCTTTAATGTTCTTTTGCCTTTAATCTTTAAACTATGTAAAAAATATCTAAAGTTTGCTAACAGTAGCCACCATAAACTAGTTGCCACCAAGCTAGCCCCCTTAGTGAATTAAATTAACTAAGGGTTTGGGCTTTGCTAAATGTTATTTCATAGCTTTAGTGTGTAGGTTTTTGATAGGGAAGTGAAGATAATACCCTCTTCTGAGGAGAGGTTTCTATAATCCTCTGTGTCTTCCTTGACTTCTAGCAATTGCGTGGAGGAGCGGTGGTGGCTCGATCACGTAAGGCTTGTATCATGTGGACAAGTCAACAGTTTTTTTGTCATTACTCAAAATCCCTCATTGGGGCAACAGAAACTATGCACTACAGTTGTAAATTATCAAAATCACAATCTTACATTTTGTCAAAAGCACCCCTCAATCAGTTATACGATATTAGTGTAATCCCATTAAATATGATCAGTTAATTTAACCCGGGGTAACCCCTGAGCACAGACAGACTGTAGTGGGCTTTCCATCAACGTATTTTAATGCTCATTTGGAAGTATTGCATTAGAAAATGTTGATGGAAACGGCAACATTTGAAAAAAAACGTCTTAAAATTCACAAAAAGGTTTTTACGCTTGCTTGAGGTGTTTTTTTTCTTCCGAAAAAGAGTTAATGTGCAAAATGGGAGATGGAAACAGCTTTGCTGAATAAGTTGTAGAGAACAAGTAACGTAGCAAACAAGCAACTCACATGAATATAGTCCCGGTATCCATCGGATGGGGGAAAGATTGAAAATGATCCAGTGTGCCGTACAATGGTGGCACAAGGTGCGTAGTGAAGTAGCGGTGGGCTAATGTGCCTGTGCCTCAGCCACGTTAGGTATATTGATGAATTGGTTCAAAAGCTTGAATTGTATGGCCCTGCACACAGCGTATACGCTGTGAACGGTTGTCTCGCTGACACCAAATGTCTCTGCCACAACCCCGTATTCTGCACAGGTGGCCAACTACAATTCTGCCCCTCTCCATTTAGCCAAAGAACTTAGCTTCTAACCTCTTTGATTCAACAAGACGGTTTGCAATCTACAACCATATGTCACGTCAACTTGTGACAAAAATACTTAGGGTAGCCTAGTTTACTTGCTCTAAGCTAGCCTTTTTTTCTTTTTTGCAACATTTTAAAAGTTTGCTTTAAATTCAATTGACAATTAGATGGAAACATTTCCGTTGCTGTACCTGGAAGAACTAAGTTAGATATGGAGGGTAAAACAGAAAGTATGGGCCTGATAGGCAGCGCTCTCTCACTGCCACATTAGTCTCTCGGTCTTCCCACCCTCCTTAAACACTGGCTGCTTTATGGGCCGAGGAAGAGAGACACCCATACAGGGTTCGTTGTTTGAACCTCCCGACCGAAGCAGAGCCGGGCGACCTTTTTCATTCGTCTGGCAGAGAAAACGGCTGTGCAGAGTTCCCAGACTGCAGCAACTCTCCAGCTAGTGATAATAAATCCTTTGTTATGTGAGCACATTCTGTTGAGAGCATAATCAGGCCAGCACAGAGGCACTCTATCTATCACCCCATCACCCGCAACATCCATCCAGTCCCATTTTCACACTGGCTCCCCTATGTTGGGTCTTAGTGCCTCCTCTGGGTGCTCCACTTCTGCTGTTACAGATACTGGCGACATTGAATGTGATTGGGCAGTCACATTGTTTTCTTGGAGAGAGCCACCTTGTAGGATGTTCACAACCAGAAGAATGTAATACAATTGTAATTTCAGTGCATCATAGCTGCTTAGTGTAAGACCCATGGGAAATAAATGAATTTGTAGGGGGAAAATGAACAATTATTGGTACTAAATGCGGAGTATGAGCATAATTGCATGGAGCCAATTTGCATCATAGACACTTAACAACAACATACAAGTCTGGAAAGTGATTATTTATCAGTTTGTGAGGTAATTGACCTCCTTGTGTACACTGTAGTGGTTGTGTACAAGTGATTGGTATGGGTCCGTTTATTTAACATGACAAAAAACAGGCAAAAAACTGAATGCAATATTAGGGGTTTTATCTTTGCACTGAGCTGCAGAACGAACAGTAACCGGCCTGATGGGTGGGCTGTTAGCAAAGTAAAAAAGTTATAACTTGGATAAAAGAAATCCAATACAGAGGAAAGCTTTGGGCCTGATCTGCTCTGATGATGCAGGCTGTAATTTAAAAGAATACACTTACTGACCTGATGGAGGTGCTTAATTAAAGAAACTGTTGATGGGCTTTGAAATTAAAAAGAATAAAGATATATAGATGTAATAAAGATTACACCAAGTGGTGTAACTTGAGAAATATTATTAATAAGAATCCAAACAAACCAAAACAGCAGATAAAGTTAGCAGAAAGCTGGTGAACATTGTGGAGCATTTACAGCTAAGGAGCCAGATTCTTCCTATGGTTGGTGGAGCTTTGAGTTTGACTTCCTATCCGCTGGGAGTACAGTGTTACCAAAACATATGGACATGATGGCCCAAACCACGAAAATTACACCCAAGTTGTAATAAAAAAGAATTATAATTTGAAGTTAAAAACTGTTTAAAATTATTATTGCTCCACCACTGGTCAGATGTGGGATATATTTACAAGGATAATGGACCACATTACTGAATGAGGAAGAAGTCAGAAAGTCCTGACATTCAGCTCACTCCACTTTGTTATTCACACAAACAGCTGTACAATGGACCGCCATTGCTTCTTCAACAGCTGCAGCATGTAAAACCCACACACACACACACACACACACACACACACACACACACACACACACACACACACACACACACACACACACACACACACACACATAGCCAATCAAAATGCATGTCATCTGCAGACTGGGATATGACCTCTGCAGATTTCTCTCCCTTTTTTTCCTCCCCCATCATTTCCTCCCATCATTGTCTTTGTCTTTTATATACAGCATGCCTTCAGGCCAGGGATTCATCCCAAAACAAAGACAGAATCATTCTCAGACTGGTATACTTTGCCTCATTTTCTGAACAGCTTTTCCTCTCACGCTCTGATGCTCGCACTCATAAAGAGTGCCTGAGACATTGCTGGCCTATAATATGACATTTTACAACATTTAACCAACTGTTAGGCATATGCTACAGTTGCTCACGCACACACATCTACACAAAAACAAATCAGCAAGTGTTTTTGCTGAGGAGTTGCTATGGTAACAAGGGATTTGGCAGAGGCAGCAGTCTGGTAAAGGATGATCTCATGGTGTTTTGGCTGCTGCTCCTTATCTTCACCTGGCCTATTTGGAGGGAAGAACACATACACACACATGCTCTCTCCTTGTCTGGCCGATAGGATAGAAATTCTGTGCACACACTGATGCGCTCTAATGTTATTGGCTGTGTCATAAATTTCACTGATCCTTGCAGGAATATTCCAAAATATAGCAAAATACACCAAGAAAACATAGAAGAAAAAAAGCTAATTTGGGATTGTGTTTGGCAAATATGGGATTCAACAACATATTTCTGTAAATAATGTTTCTGTAACACCATAATATCTGATGAAGTGCAATCTTATTTGTTCATATAAAGTGAAAACAGCAGGCCATGTTAAGACAAATGAAAATGAAAATATGCCGTAAAGTTAAAAATAGGTCAAAACCTTCTGTATATGTATATAGGGATTATAATGAGAAACATCCAAAGAAAATGAAATTAACTTTCACATCATATTAACATGACAGAGAGTTGTGACTACAAAGAATGAGTGTATTCAGTAGTGATATTATGAATGTTTTCCAGAAGGAAGTACAGTAAGTGTTTCCAGAAGCTTTTGAATGTCCCCACAGTATAATGGGGCTGAATGATTGGACAATACAAAGAGACAAACAGGGCTGCTTGGTTGTCTGTGAACATGTCTGCTCTTTGGGTCAGTTTCCATGACTCAAAGGGATATCCCACGCTGCTTACAGTGTCCCCTCCTCTCCCCTTCATGTCCCTCCCCTCCCCTGTCTCCCCGTCACTCCCTTCTTTCATAGTTTAACACCAACAATGTTCATTCCTACATACGACCGCGCCTGGTGGATTTCGGAAGAATAAAAATAGGGACACTGGATGGATTTTAAATCTCACTTTTGAAGGAATTGGCCGTTGTGAAGGAAAGCATCAAGCTAAATAGAAGAGAGAGAAGAGGGTGAGTGACACTGAGTGTTGCACTGTATATCGTGTTGAAGTTAAAGCTCCTCCTTCAGGCCTGAGGTAGGAGAGAAACATGCTGTCAGGTTTGTTTTGGTAACAAATAGGATGATCTTGGCTCATTAGTTCTACCAAACGTATATATTGGTAAGCCAATACATGAGGTTATAATAGTCCTAGTAAAATGGTCAGGTCTGATATGCTATACATTTATTTCATATTTACTGATGAACTCATCAGTACTGTACCAGTTATCGGTGGCTAACCTTTAACCTACTGGACTGAAGGAAAAACGAGGTTAGCACATTGGACTACACTTCTCAATAATTTATTGACTTGAAAGAAATGTTTCAACCCAACAGGGTGTTCATCAGGCAGTGAAAACTGTTGCTCAGAGGGTCCTGGCCCCCAATTTGGGAACATTTGCACTTAGGTTTACATGAACACTAAGATATACTTTGCATTAAAGCTGCTAATATCATATATAAGTAGTAGTGTAACTAAGAAGTGATTGCTAAAGTAAATGACAATTGTCCTTGACAAAACCATTTCAACCCAAGGTCCTCTTGCTAGCTTTTGCCATGGTCTTCATCATTGTACTGTATGTTGTCATGGAGATACATCTCCACAACAAGGGAGCTCGCTAGCTGTTACGACGTCACTATCAAACTCCAGGAGGCAATCAAAACTTTGTGACATGGTTAAAAGCTCAAGAAAAGTGTGTGGGTCTTTGTGGCTATATATCCAGGGTTAAGAATGAACTCTTATGCTTAACTCTTAAATTTATAGTGTCAAATCATAACAGATGTTATCTCAGGACAACACCAACATAACACAACAGTGTTGCGAGTTATAACACTATAATAGCTTTTAGTTTAAATGTATCTATTTTTTGATAAAAGCCCAGTATTGGCCCTGTATCTCGGTCTAACCCTCGTACCCACAAACACAAGGTCCTGTCCCCTCTGGTGTGTTGTGGTCCTGCAGGGTGTGTGGACCATAGTGTGGGTCCTGTAGTCCAGTATGCAGCAGCAGGCCAGCAGCATTCCCACTCCTCCTCCAAGGGATTACTGGTGGTGAAAGAGTCTCTTTGTTCCTGCGAGGCTGGAATGCCTGTCCAGCTCCATGTCTTTTGGAAACACTGAGCCAAAAGTCAATGGAACCAATGAGCAATGGAATACCACGTTCCCAGTCACCAACTTCCACTGGTGCCCCTGTTCAATCCTCGAGGTGGAAGTCAAACTTGATATTTACTCTCACTACTGTATTCCAGGTGTTTGTTATCTTCATTACTTTGTGAAGATTGTCCACTGGTAACCGGCCAGATCTTGATTCTGTGTTATCTGTTATGGAATATGAAGAACCACAGATGCCTCTCAGTCAAGAGTTTTTTAAGGGATGCTTCAAAGCCTTTGTTCTGGTTAATTGCTTACTGAAAATGACCTGCAGAAATATTAACAAGTTGACATTTTCAAACAGTTGCCTGGTTACACATCCAGCAGAGAGAGAGCAACATTAGAATTCATTTGGAGTCGTGTCTTTGGCCAACCAACAAATGTAAGTCCAAAATCCACTCTCCTTTTAGTTGTTTTGGTCTCCACCTTACTCCAACAACTTCTTTTTTTTATCACTTCTGCTCCTCTATGTTCATCAGCTCGTTGCTAATTTTGTTCTTCAGCCCGGATAGCCCGGATAGCTCAGTTGGTATAGCTGGCACACAGATATAGAGGTTTACTTCTTGATGCTGCGTCTGAGGGTTGGCCTCCGACCTGCGGCCCTTTGCTGGATGTCATGCCCAAAAAAATTATCTTTAAAAGTTAAGGGTTATAAAAGCGAAACAATGAGCTGTTACCATTAATCTCGCATTGCCAGACTTATTTTCACAGCGCTGTGTTGGCGCTGGACTATGGTCTGGCTACACCGCTTATCTATTCTTGCATGGGGGGGGGGGCTCTGGTTTGTTTGTATTTCTGTAATTATTTAATCAATCACAACCGTCCTGGATGGCTCTGACCCCCGATAGTGGAGATAGTATGGGGGGGGGGACTAAAATGCTCTGTAGAGCTGAGGAGAACTGCAGAGCCTGCTGAGATCTTTCTGTAGGTTCATCACTATGACATCACATTACTCATAGTCATTTATTTGATTGTTCATATGGAAATATTGACTAGCGCA
Source organism: Etheostoma cragini (assembly GCF_013103735.1). Taxonomy (NCBI): domain Eukaryota; kingdom Metazoa; phylum Chordata; class Actinopteri; order Perciformes; family Percidae; genus Etheostoma; species Etheostoma cragini. The sequence continues at coordinate 24,921,461 of NC_048409.1, forward strand.
GATTTAATGTCTTGTGGGGGAAACCTACTGATGCTGTGTTTTGAGAGGGGGAGAGGAGATTTTTGCAGTGGACTTCCATGTACAATAGTTAGACTTCTTAGATGAAAAAGCTAATGGCCATAAGAGGAACCGCTGCTTCAAACACTCCAACGTTGGCTATACAATTCAACTTTTTGAGGCCTGCTGGTCCCAAATTGGCCAAATGTGGTGCATTTTGCAGGAGCAGTAACTTAGTGATTGAGTTCTTGCAAAAGCCCAAATCTCTTTCCTTTTATAGATTACTATAGCAAAGTATTCATAATTCAACTGATTTCTCCTGATATTATACATGCTGTGATTAACCATCTTTTAAGCTGGTCATGTTTCTCCTCACATTTATGCTCATCACTATATTATCAGTCCTTGGCTCTGAACATTTGTTGACACAACATCACACTTATCATCATTGTTAGTCTTGGACTGGAGCTAAGGAGAGTTTTGGTATAGATCGAGAAGTTTGAACACAGTGGAATTAAAGCAAACAAACCTCTGAAAATCCATGTTTGGAGTTTAAAAACACAAACGTGTCTCTGAAAAGGCTTTGCTCCTTTACAAAAGACAGCAGTTTGATTTCAGTATGCCATCATTACCCACAGGGAGTAAGTATGTGATACCCAAAATATGGATTTTAGTGGAGTAAACCTTCAAATAGCTTGTTGGCAGCAGCACAGCAAGTGGAAATATTGAGCTGATGCAATATATCTGCAACTGTACTTAGTAGGGGGGTGGCAATGAATCAATTTTTTAAAATAATTTACTGCCCAGAGGTGTGCTTTTGTAAGTAAAAAATGCAATTTTACAACTGTTTCCACTCCTACTCTTGAGTAAAGAGGAGGCCAGAGAAACACTGAGTCATCTCTGCCTGTGGCTCCAGCTCAGGTTCTTAGTCAAAGTTACTTCTTTGCTGCGTTGGATAACAGTGGTTTGGACAGTAACAACAAGTATTCTTTCATGAAGGCTTTGAGGTATAATTCCTGCTGTCACTGGAGACAATAATCTGATAATGACAGGCTCTCTGATCCTCAGAACTGCAGTTTCACACATCTCTGCTGGTGAGGATTTCACAGCTTTGATGACAGACACACACTACAAACATATAGCCAGCCAGGTTTTCAAGTTGTTGTTTTGTCATCTGTAGAAGGTCACCTGAGGTGGCCAGGTTAGCTCAGTTGGTAGAGCAGGCGCACAGATATAGAGGATGCAGCGTATGCGGGTTCGACTCTGACCTGAGACTCTGTGATGCATGTCTTTCCCCTTTCATGTCTTCATCTGTCCTGTGGAAATGAAGTGCCTAAAAATACCAAAATAATCATCTTAAAAAAACCTAAACAAAGGTCTTCTGAGGATTGGGCTGTTATTTGGCCCTGGATAACCACAGATTTCTTCTGTGAGACAGTAAAACAGATGTCTTGCTCCAGGGTGTCTAAACAGCAGTCATTGAGGAAAAGATGAGAGGTATTTTCATTCACACTTCTTACCTATTTTTTCCTCCATTCAGTACTGAGATTAATTTCTGTAACCTCTTATTTCTTGCTACTGGAGTGTTTATAGTATTTTTGTGTGTAGAGTTGTGCATGTGTGTGTTGATACCACCTTGTGTCTGTACGAGGCACAGACACAGAGCAGCTTGTGTGTTTAGCTGCCGGCTGATAGTAGGCGTCTCTCCAATGCTTAGCATTTCATGCCAGAATAATTAATCTGTGTTTACTCATGCTTATCAGGCTAAGAAGGATACACTGGTATCTCGCTGTGCATAGATTTGCATTTTAAAGTGTGGTTAGGCTCAGTCTTATCTGTGGAAAAATACTGTTCTGTGTAGAGGTAATCGTTCAAATTTGATTCATCATTTAACCCACGTTAGCCTCGGGTCAAATTTGACCCCTTTAAAAAATGTCTATATCTGAAATATGGGTTTTATTTTAACCAAATTACCACAAAAAATGGATTGGATTCCTTACAACGCTCTTTGCAAATACAATTGGTCACTTTCATTTCTGACTAAACACATCTGTACGTTTCTCTGATCTTAGCTATGGGTCAAAATATTTCATAATTTCTGCTTTTTCAACTTAAATATTAGGTATAATTCTAAATAAATGAGCTTTATTGACCATGAATTCAAAAAAGTCACATTTTTATCTGTTTTTTAACCCGGGAGGACAACGCAAGGGTTAAACCGACAAATTCGAATGGCCTTTCTTTGGTGAAATGTTCTGAAACTGGGTTTGTAGCTTGTCTGTTTCAAGCATCTATTTTGAACTCCTGAGTATTTTTCGGTTATGCACAATTTTGATGTCAGCACATACTGTAATTGCTGGATTGGAACAGGACCATGCTGACAGGTTGGTTTGTTGTTGCGCTTCCGTACCAAATGTCACTTGAAAAAAAAGAACATGTCCCAACTCCACCCAGCACCAAATAGCTCACAGACGAATTGGCTTATGCCAAGGAGCTTTTAAAGCCAGACTAAGTTATGCTTTGGACAACTGAATCCATTCGTAAAGCATTCAAAAAACAACTAACAGCCTGGTTCAAACCCAGACAAACACTGTAACTCTAAAAGTGACTAGTGAATTATTTTCTATCAATTTAAAGGGACAGTTCAACCCCAAATCAAAGAAATGTTTTCACCTTACCTTTAGTGCTATTAATCAGTCTAGATTGGGAATTGTTGGCGATATCAACAGTAAAGATGTCTTCCTTCCCTCCAATGTAATACATTTGAAAACTCAACAGCTGTCCTGGCTCTGTAACAGAACCCACATATTAGTAGAAGCGTTACAATACTCATTGCATTGATTAGTGGCTACTAATGTTACTTTTTGATTTTCTGCTGTTTCACTGCCTTCAGGAAGTGTCATTTTAGGAGCAGATACATTGAAAGGAGAGTTCATGTTTATCTGACTGCTTGAATTTGTCGATGAATACCATGTGTAGCAATATATAATAATATTCATGCATCTTGATGCATCGTGATATGAAATCGTATCAAATTGTTGACAGGGTAATCGTAATCAAAGTGAATCATGAAACCAGTGAAGATTCATACCCACACATATTATCACATCTAATGCTCACTAATTAACAAGTTACAGTATTAAGTCAGGGTTTTACGGCTGTTTACGCAAAGCTAAGCTAACCAGCTGTTGACTGTAGCTTAATGTTTACCAGACGGATCAGAGAAAGTCAGAGAAAGTCTGGTTGCAGTGGTCCGAGGTGGACAAATTATCATGGGAAAAATACATGTAAAATACATCACACAAGAGTCATACTGATATAACTGATATCCTTCTTTTTCACAACAGTACCAGTTCCACCACTTGCTTTAACCAGAACTCAAATAGTAAAACTAAAAAAAAAAAAAAAAAAAAAAACTAAATGTCTAAGTGTCAATGTAAAGTGTCTAAAAACTAAAACGAAGCCGTCTGAGCAGATGTGATAACAACAAACATCTGTACTGTTCTTAGCTGAGGTCAGTCCTGTCCCACAGCAGAGGCTAACCCCAACCTTGGCCTGTGTCACCAACAGGAAATGGTCCCTGGCTCGGCTTGCCGTACAGGAAGTCTACATATAGTGGCACTCAGACTGCTGGATGAAGCCTCTCTGTATGTCATCTTCTTCCTCTATCTGTCACACACTTCCTCCTGTTTCTCCGAAACTTTTTTTCTATCTTTTTTTGAGTCTGGGAACGTGTCGGTGTACAAATGTAATGTGTCCCATTTTATAAAACAAAGGTTCGGTTGAAGATATTCCCGTTTGCTTGTTCTGAAACAAACCTTCAACAATTCAGCACTGCTTTTATTCTTGACACAAATCTTGACATTTGATGGATTTGCAACAAGATCAACTGTCAAAGCTAACAAAAGACAAAGTTGTTTTTACTGCAGCCTTTTCTTGAAGCTGTGACACCACAACTAGGAACTCCACTAACCAGTAAAAACTTGTTAATGTTTAGGATTGGATGCCACCACTGGAGTGAAAAGCACTGCCTATGCTGTCTTCATGAGTTATAATTAGAACTCTGATGTCAGTTCCATATTTGTCCTGTTCTAGCAGAAACATTTTTGTTTCAGTTTGAGTAATATTTTGGCTAAGGGTTCATTTCTTTGTAGCCTTGCTCAGCAATGTACAAATTGCAAGGTTAGAGTGAAAGAGGTCTTTCAATATGACAAAATATTAGTGTGTGGGGGTTTTGGAATTGAGAGTGGTTGAAGGCTGGGTGCTGGGTGTTGTCAGACTGTGGTTTCATACATATATGTTGTGTGTGTGCTGCTTCCTCCTCATTGTGTTAAATTTACTTTTCAGCGTTGATCATCCTGGCTGCGGGTGTAGAATGTACGATGTGGTTTCAAGATGTTTAACTATCTTGTCATTGTTGTTATGATGTTGTGTCCAAATCAGTTACCTCATTTCATCCCATTAGTTTGCAACACTCAGTACGAGTCATGTAAATTATATCTGGGGGAACTTTATAGCCATAATGGAAATGCTTTGCTTTGTGTGTTGCGCCTTCACCAGTAACATTTTCTCCCTCTCATGATGTGCATATTTATACACAGCATGTAGTCAGCATGTCGTTGTGTCTGAAAAGGAGCCTATAGTTAATCCACCCTTCTTCCCATGTCACAGTTTACTGCATTTCTGTGGTTAGTTTCTAAAAACAGAATGTGTCATTTGGCTTTGGCTGCACCCATCAGAAGAAAACAAAGTAACACTGTAGCATACGCACTGCCTGAAATGGCAAGAAACTTTCAACCGCCACTTTAATGAACATAGGATGCTGTGATACCAATGATGACCACTAGAGAACCCTGAAAATTGTATCTGATTCTATATCATTGAAAACAAAACAAAACAAAATATATCAATCAATCAAGCGGAGAAAGATGTTGCAAACGTTCAAAACTTTGCCCAAACCTAGAGGGGCTTCAGGGGAATGCTCCCCTTTGGAGATCTTTTCTCATTACAGCAGCTATTTGCAGTATTTTTCAAGTATTTTCTATTTAAGTAATATAATGCTTACAAATCTGTACATCATTTGGAAAAACATCTTGTAGAGCCTATATCCTATATTGTATCTAATTGTTCTCCAACTGTCTTTGTCATTCTGAAACCAGCTCACAACAAATGTTGGCGAGGACACATTTTCACTGCTGCCAACTAAAAGGAGGACATTTTTTTAACTTTAAGTTTAATTTTAAGTACAATTTTTTTAAGTTAGGCTGCATAACATAGGTAGGATAGTAATTTTGCAAACATATGATTAACTAATCTTGAAACCTAGTTTTGTTATACTATGCTGCAGTATAGTTCACTCTCTAAATCAAGAACTTTTGCTCCATTGATTCGCCGGTCCAGTTTGAAAGACTGAGGGCAGATGACCCAAAGTTTAAGTTATTTTAAAAACCTTAAAAAGAAAGAAAACAAATGGGGCAAGAGTCACAGAAGCCACCCTCCGCCCTTCTCCTGATCAACCCTGGTCTTCATATTTTGTCTGTCTCTCTGGTGTGTGTGTGTAGAAAGAAACCCCATGGTCAAAGAGAATAAGATAAGATAGATTTTATTGTCCCAAAGGAACTTTTTCTTGGGCAAACAAGCCATACATTCAGACTAACATACATAAAGTTCACAGAAGAAGACGGTTGGATCACTCTGCATGGACATGGAATGCAGCAAGAGTTAGATAGAAGTCATGAAAATGATAAGGGAATGGAAGAATTATGAAGAGAGCGAGACAAACAAAGCTAAATAAACAGATAGAGAGAAATGTGGAAGAATATGAAGACAGATGTCCCTGCACGCTTGTTCAACAGGCTTCCTTATCAGAAATCAGGAGACCAGAGACGAGCTGTGTGCTGGCAGCTGGCTGGACCAGATAGAACCCAGAGTCAGCTTCTCTGCTGCCTATATTGTCTGTCTTAATATTTCTCTCCCATCAGCCCGCTATCTCTTCTCTGTCCCCTCCTTCTTTCATCTGCTCTTAGCTGACCAATGTGGAGTCAATAACACTTGTGGCTGTTTGTTTTTGGTCTCAGTTGGAGTTGCAAACTTCTTGACACTTGAAGACAAATTCTAGACCAACCAGGATGCTAGTGGCAACATGTCTAGAGTTTATAAGATGATTTGCTTTGAATGACCCTTTCAAACCACATAGTAGCATTGTTTGTTAGTAGAGTTGCTCTAAACATCTGTTTCCAATTGCCGAATTTCACCACTGAAGTGCTCACACAATAAGGCTACCGGGTGTCTTAAAGAAGAATTCCAGCCAATTTTTATGTTAATCTTGATCGCTATAGATATGTGAGTACTTTTGATTGAAAAAACCCCGACCAGATTCAGTGCAAGCAACACGGAGTAGCTGCAGCTACGTTTACAAGCTTCCACTGACCTTAAACAGCAGTTATAGGGGCAAGTTTTAGAGAGCCTTTGTGCCTCTTAACAGACACAAAATGCAATTACTATGTTCGTATAACATGAACAGGGCCCTTAGTTGACAACAAGATGCATTTTCAACTCAGACATTGTTTTAATTCACCTACCTTGTCTCGATATTTACGGTGGGTAGCTTGCCCTGTAACCTGCTAGCTGTTAGCTGCTAGCTGTTAGCTGCTAGTGATAAGTGTGTTTAGCCAGGCTTTTGTGATAATCATCACGCGGCAGTTCCGTGTGTATTTGTAATTCATCCATTTTGTGTGTGATCAATCTGGTGTTGGTGAGTAGGAGGCTTGGGAGTGTCGATCTGTGTGGTAGATCCCTTAGCCGGACAGGGAGCCTTCGTCCCCGCCTTCCTCGCCTCCCGCAGCCGACAACAATCCCCTGAGCGCCCAGTGGTCTGGTGGGTGTCCTACATTTCTTTGCAGATTGTAGCTTGTTTCCCCCCGAAAAGTAGGTAATTGAGCAATGTAGTAGTTATGACCATATCAGTAACTATGTAACTGCATGGAAACGGGATAAATGATGTAGCTATGTGGCTTGCACAGTAATAACGGCTACTCAGTGTTACCTGCACTGATTCAGGTGGTTTTTTTTTTTAGATTGAAAGTACTCGCACATCTACAGCAAACAAGAGTAACATAAAAAATATGCTTTAATTATCTGAATGACCCTTGCTTTTTTAGACCATCTTAAAATCTAGACAGAACCTTAACAGCACAGAGGCAAGCTTGATATCAGATTAGGAAAAAGCTGCCCCAAACATGTAGACTACAGCTGTGGTTAACTCCTTACAGGCTACAGACATTTGCTTTTTATTTGATGTTCCAGTGGTGTTGTATACTTTGCCATTATTTACACACAGAGCCGGTGGACCTCCATAAAGCAGCCAGGTGTGTTTGCAAGCAAGCTTGTGACACACCTGCCAACTCTCAATGCCTTTTTTCCCTCCATTCACTGAAATCCTCATCACTGTTTCCAGTACTTCTGCATTTCTCTGCTGAGATCAGCATCTTGCCTGCGGCTACAGATTGCATCTACTCTCAGGCCAAATCATTTAACCTCATGATCTAACCTGCAAACATGTAATTAGTAGGAGTGTTAGTTACATCATAGAAGACAGGTCTTTGCAGCTTTGTGGCATACATTTATTCCTCAACATCAAACATTGACCTGTGAACTTTCAGAGGCAGAGGCTATTGGTCTTGGGTGCATTTTGTACCTTATTGTAACCAAAAATAACCATATGCCGTTGTAGCAAGTTAGCACTTTCAAACAGAAGTCACAAAGTACTATCTACTACTACTATTACTGTAAGTAATCTATATCCTTTGCGTTCCACTCCCGGGATTGCTCCGCTGCTGCAGGAAATTCCGCAAATTCCGGATGCATGTATTTTCCGTCTTCTGTCTTTCAATTTCTTTTTTATAAAATAAAACGATTTTTTATTGCCATAATCTTAAGGGGCCTGAGTTAAAATTGCTTGAGCCCCCATAAAAAGGGTCTAAAATTGCCAATGATGTCGTATTACAGAAGAAACTCCATTTGGCACATTCAGAAAAGTGGTAGTAAAAGAGGGTGGGTTTACAAGAGCATATTTGTGTCTGTATACATGACCGCTTTCAACACATTGTAAACCACTTGTTTACAGTTGTGACAAGTGTTTGAATGAGTGCATTTGTAGTCCACTTAGTGGATACAATTAAACTTGTAAGATCTAAAATTATTGTAGGGAATAATTAAAAATTAAGAGGAATACAAGTGACAATTGCAATTTTGGTTAAAAAGAAAAACACTGTAATTGTTAGCAGAAGAATTGTGAGAAAATTAAACAGAATGCACAATGTATAGGTTTTACAAAATGTGAATTGTATTTTTGTTCAAAATGTGCACTGAGCAAAGACGCATTTTGTCCGATACCTGGAGTAATAGCCTTGAGGGAACTTTGCATTAATTGCGCTTTTACGTTGATAGTGGAGTGCTCAGTGGCAATGCAACATGCAACTAGCTGCGGAATATGAACAACAACATTAGACTGACATGAAAGGAATGGTGGATGCATGCTCCCCTCAGATGATTTGGGGAAAAAATGACCCATCCATTTCACATTCCTGATTATCTCCACATTCTCTGAGATGGCCCCTCGCCTGTTTAAATGACCGGTGGATTTCTCCCAGAGTAGTTAGTGCCGCATGGTAAACTTCTATATGGACCCACAGACTCATTTGACCCACTAGCAACTCCATTTTCTGGTTCTTTCCCAATTATTTTGTTGACTACAAAACTACACTCAGGCCTATAGCTCACGAACTACGTTATATTTGCTGTAGATAGTCATGCTCCCCAGAGAGTTCAACTTTTTCCTTTTGGCATGCCTTGAGCTTTTGTCTAGCACCACCAAGACAGAATGTCTCATTTGCATGCAAGATATCTAACATGCTTGAAACATTGTCATAAAGTTTGCATACTCTTGCTGTCAGGAAGATTAACCATTTTAGTATTAACCATGACATATCCATTGACAGGACAAACTTTCCATCTTAGGTCCAACTAATGGTAAGATTCTGAAAAATCTCAATATGATCATGGTTTTGTCCAAAACTTTGTGTTGTAGGGTAGGGTTCGGAAAGGATTAAATATAAACAGTCTATGTCATTTTATGTTGCTATGTTGATATAGGCCTATTGTATATTGGGATTTGGAAAGGTTTTATTTTTAATTATTTATTACTTTATTTATTTTTTAAATTCAACTATAGGTTTTAAAATAGAAGGTTGTCCAGGTAAGATTAAAATGTTTATGAGGACAAAATTAAGGTTTTTAATTCCTTTGATTGGTTCATGGAAAAGGATAAACCTTTATTTATTTGATCAGGACAATGCACATTAATGAACATTTCTGTAAATGCGCCAATGTTTGTCAATTGGCTTTTTTTCAACTGTAGTCCTACCTGGGAAGCATGTCTTTCATGGTGGGAAGAAACCCACGCAAACACGGGGAAAACATACAAACTCCACACAGAAAGTCCCGGAAAGTCCTGTATTCAAACCAAGAATCTTTTTGTAGCTAACCACTTAGCTAACTTCTGCAGCTGCATTTCATTTCACCCTTTTTTCTTTCTTTCTATCAACTTTATTATTCATCCTCTCTACAATTGTATTCACCATCTAGTTGGCAATCTAGCTTTCCTGCCTGCTTCTATATTTTTGCATTCCAACTAAATGGTGAGCCTCCCTCCCTCACTTTCGCAAAAAAAAAAGAAAAAAAAAAAGAAAAGCAAGATTCCCTCATGTGTGAGTAGAGATCCATGCCTGCTCAACAGGAAACAATGCCAGCCTTTCTGCCCTGGCACTGGGAGGGAGAGAGGGAGGGAAAGAAAGAAATTGAGAGATTGAGACTTCTTTGTGTGTCCAATGAGAGTGTCTGGATCTGAGAGAAAGAAAAGCTGCTGATGTCCTCCCACAGTCTGAGAGAAATAGACTGTGATGTGGTGAAAACAAACACACATACTCATATGAAAAATTGGAGTTCAGACACTAGGAATAGGAACTATAAAAGATCAAGAGAAAATCAAAGGCCCATAACTTCTTAAATTATCCTTTCCTCACTGTGCTATTTTGAAAACTTTGAGCAACAGCCCTTACTTAAATGGCTAATGTAGCTATGTCGTGCAATTTTTCAGGAGACGGGTTGTCCACCAGTGAGTTTTGAATGTGTGTGGCCTGGGTGAGAGAAAATACAAAATATTGTTATATTGTAATAGCAAAACAGATCCCACATGTAATATTAATATATAATAATAATGTAAACATGACACACAGCACACAAGCTACCTCTCAGCCACAGCTGTGGTGACTCTTGTCTTTATGAATTTGTAGCAGTTGTTGCAGATGCAATTCATGAAGAAAATTGTTGGATGAAATGCTCAGTTTTCTTATCCCTTATTCGATATTTCGCAGTGTTGCAGTTTAACAAAAAGGCAACTGTTCAAAACAAATTCTTATTCACTTATGCTGAGTTTTCTCAAAGTCATTGTTGGTGTCATCCCTGATATATAAGGCCTGAGTTCCAGCTAGAGGTTTATGATAAGTAGATGTCATAGTTGGGATAATGTTTATTTCCTCGGGCACATTTTGTTTATGTGTTACCTTCAATAATTATACAACATATCCACTCTTGCTACTGGCAAGGAACAGTTGTCAATTGTCACATGAATTTGGTTCAGGAAGACAAACAAATGTGATTCTCCACTGACATTTAGCGTGAGTTTGAGTGACTGGTTTTATGGTAATAATAATATTGATAATAATAATGTATGCAGTACTTTATTAGTCCCACAAGGGTCATTTTTAGGCCTTTATTTCCACAGATGAAGACATGAAAGGGAAGAGAGAGGGCGGAATGACATGCAGCAAAGGGCAGCGGGTCAGAGTCCAACCCGTGGCCGCTGCCATGAGGAGTAAAACTCTACATATGTGCGCCTGCTCTACCAACTGAGCTGCCTCTATTTCTTGTTTTTAATGTCAATCCATCCATGTTTTATAACAGCTTGTACACTTAATAGCACAATAAGATGGGTAGTAAATTATCTTACATGATAAATGTAAGTATTACTTAAAGTAGTGGCCACAATATTCTTGTCAGACTTTGATGCATGGCTGCTGCAGTTCCACTTCAGTAGTCTGGAAAGTGCTACTCAATTATCTGAGCACATGCAGTCATTAATGCTTCTTTACAAAATCCGTTTCAAGGAAGCAAATTACTTAAATGTTTTATGTAGTGACTGTAAGAATGACATGATAATGTGTATCTAACAACCTATTTTGGAATTGAAATGTTTATGCTGCAGCAAGTGTATGATGATTGACGAAGTGATCTTTAAATCGGTTCAGCTATTGTTGTCTTTCTGCTGGAATAAACAAATCAAAGCGGGAAACACTATTCACCGTTTATTCATTGTGGCTTGTTCAGTCGGGCATTGTGGTAAATGTGTGCATATTTACAGAGCTCGTCCTTTCTCCTTCAGTGTGTTCACCACTTTATTTATGGGCTTTATGTATTTTTTCAAATCACTTCAGTCATCACTCTCTCTTCCTCCCGTCCTTTTGTCTTCTTCTTCTTTTGATCACTGCTTGCACGCGCACACACACACACACACACACACACACACACACACACACACACACACACACACATGCACACGCACACACACGCAAACACTCGCACACACTCATCACACACACACTTCTCTGTTATCTGTGACTTTGGTGCTGCCAGTCAGGAATGTAGGTCTTACTTTAGAGGAGCAAGCAGCAACAGGTCCCCCTCCTGAATGCAAGCTTTTGGAGGATTCTGCGCCGGTAGCATAAGACAAAGAACCGAGATCAAGACAAAGAGACAAACTGTGTTTCACGAAAAGAAGCGTTGTTGAAGAAATTGTGTTGTATTCACTCTGCCGTCTTAGAGGTGTGCTGGTGACTCAAGTTCCCATTGATAGGATTGAGTCAGTGGCCAGAAGCAGCTTTTTGCCATGGAGGCGATGCATGTGCTGGACAGCTGGAGAAAGGTAATTATTATTATTTAGAGACAGCAAAGGACAGGTTAACACTAAAAAATTGGTTGGAATTTCACATGACAAACAATGTTAAACCTGTGGGGAGAAACAGTAGTAGTTAACGGAATTCTTGCTCCTTCTTGCTCTGAAAAGAAATTGTTTCTTAATGCACAAAAGCGTTTCCCGATAGAATTTTCTCAACATTTGTTTTTATTTTCTGGCTGTTTTGGGATTTACTGTTTGAGGCTTCCCTGAGGCTGACTCCGCTGCATATAATTTCATGGGTCTGTCACAAGAGCAAACATGATGCTATTGCAGCAGTGTTTTGTTTTCTTGAGGGCAGAGTACATCAGAAACATATTTTCTATCCCTGCTGCACAACATTTTAGGCATGCAAATGACTCCGGGTAAACTCTGATTCTCTGTGATTGCTATAATTATGTGTTTCAAACCTCTCTGTGTGCTTTTCTGTCCTTCCTCACAACCACTAACTTTACACATCTCATATAATGACTTCTCGCATACTTCTTACATTCACCTTTATACAGACCCGGGCCACTTAAAAAAGTGTAGCAGTATAGACGTGGAATATATTTATAGCCGTTTGTTCAGTGCTGACTTTATGGAAATACCCCAAAATGATTGAGTGAGAAGAGAGGAATTCCTGTGTGTGTGTGTGTGTGTGTGTATGTGTGTATGTGTGTGTGTGTGTGTGTGTGTGTGTGTGCGTGTGTGTTTGTGTGTCCGTGTGTGTGTATGTGTGGAGACTGATAGACAAGAAAGCAGCCAAAGTGGCTAATTTCTAGTGAATGTGTCAACTACTAGGAGATTGTGTGTGTGTGTGTGTGTTTTAAGTGTGTTACTTCCTCAGAGTGTGTTGCCAAATGCCATCTACCATCTGTTTTGTGTGCGCTGACAGCATGAATCACACCTTGACACTTACGTGTGTAGGCAGAGTGGGGAGGGGGAATCCCACTAAATATGGTGACAATTTTGACCACAAGAACAACAATTTTGATACTGTTATTACCCATTCTACCCGGCAGAGAGGAAGTCACCCATGACGACTTTTATTACTCATTTTCTGGCTAATATCATGGTTGTCATTCTCTTCCTCAGGATCTTAATGTGTCACAGGGAGCTGTGGACAGCTCAGTGGACATGGACCGCCTGAACAGTAACATGCCTGAGTGTGGACGGCAAACCCACCAGGTGTTACAGGTAAGATTGTGTGTGTGTGTGTGTGTGTGTGTGTGTCTGTGTATGTCTGTGTGGTTTGGGGATAAGCGTGAAGATGGAGAGGGAGAAAACAGAGAAAATGGTCAGAGAGAAAAAGAGCCCGAGATGGCAACCATCACTTAGTCATTATGTTGTGTCATGTTTTTATTCCATCTTTCCAGTTTGGACCCATTTCTTACACACAGTAAGCAATCTTTTCTATGATAACAGCCTCCACTGATGTTAAATGTCATCACATTGGCTGCTTTGATGGATTTTTGGCACTAAAACTCTCAGCAGGTCAGGTCAGGCAGTAAAGCTGGGACGCGTCCTGACAGCATATGTCAGTATGTTGTAAAGCAGGACTCTTTAGCCACAGTCAGTAATTAGACAGACCCGGTGATTGGATGTCTGCGTTTCCCACCTGCTGGGTCTGACATACCCATCCGGAATTAGGGTAGCGTGTGTGTGTGTGTGTGTGTGTGTGTGTGTGTGTGTGTGTGTGTGTGTGTGCGTGCGCACGCACGTTTGTTTGTTCAGTTTTTTCTTCTACATGTATGGGAGTTGGAGGGAGCAAAAAATGAGAGATTGAACTTTAATGATTACTGTAGGGCAAGTGGGACAATGCATCTATTTAAGCTTTGTTATCAACCATTTTGCCATAGTTACTCAACCAGCAGGGTTGGGGGAGGAGTCTGAACTAATTCTGTGTAGAATTCTGTGTAAATTGCCTGATTGTATGTTCAATTTAAAACTTAACCTGACAAAGGTGTGGCTTTTGTCCAGCAAGTCATATTATCCTCTTTTACTTTGACCTTATTTGCAATTTTATTTGTCATATCTTTTCCATTTACGATTTCAATGATACATGGTGAGTCTTGTTTCCAAGGAATTGAACTGATTATGTTCTTCAAATTGGTCTTGCGTAAGAAATAAAATAAAAGTAGACAAAGAGATGATGCACAGGATAAGATCTATAGTGTACAAAAAAAAACTAATAAAATCCAATGTATTTGACTTCTGAACCATATTACATCACACGTCATGCTCTGCATGAACAGACAGACAGAGGAGCAGGCTGTTGCTGTGCGCACCACATGGGAGCAGCAGCACACCGCAGATGAGGCAGTATGAACCACCTCCCCTCTTCACCCTTCACTCCCAGTAAGCCTCCCAGTGCCTCCCAGCCTGTCTATGTCTCAGCAATCCTCTTAGGCTTGACCCCACTACACCGATGGCACCACCACAATCACATAATCCTATTAGGACACACGCGGCTAGCTAACCAGCCGAGAGGCCGAGTCAATGATCGCGTACAGGTTGTAAATAAGAAATGTGAGGGCTCAAAAGTGGGACAAAAAGACACAGTCACCTCAGGTTTCAAAATTCAAATGTATGCCAGTGAGTCCATTTAATGCTTCGCTTGGCACGGAGCTAATTGGCTGAGCAGTGAATACTTCCGTATGCTGAATTATAAAAGCGGCTTTAAATCATTAAACTGTGAAGCAAAGTTTCTCAACCTTGGGGTTGTGACCCTACACTTGATTCTTAGACTGGTTCCTGTGAGACTGAGACATTTAAACATGTTGATGTATTTTTAATCAACCAAGTCGGTTAATATATAAAATATATTGAAATATAGAGTCAAATCTTCATAATCCAAATAAAAAGTTTCAAACTTAAAAATCACTCAATTTAAATAATAACTCTCTGTCAGCTGGAAGGGAACATCTGTCCTGAAGGATGTCCTGGTGTACATTTCTCTTTGATACAACATATTTTTCACCCTTTGGAAAAATGGATGTTACTCAACAGGAGAGGTCATTTATTTCATCATGTCAAACCCTGGGAGGTAAAGCTGCAGAGAAAAAGAGGAAAACACAGCATCACACATTTTTCTGCATCGCAGGCAGAACTCTCCTCTACACTGCGAGCAATTTAACAATAAGAAGATGACTAAAAAGCAGAATTGTCTTTATGTTCAGGCATCGCTGTGCTGAAAAGTGCTCATCACAAGTTAGCTCGTTCATCGCCCTCCAGGAGCTTCATGTTTCTTAATTGCTGAGTGCTGTTGCTATGGCAACATCCCTTCCCCCTTGCTGTGCCGAGAGCACACGATGGTGCTTTAGGAAGAGCTAGGACGGGGAGAGGGGGAAGTCAAGACACGCACAGACACACACAGACACACACACACACACACACACTCTCTTCCCTCAGTGTGTAGAAGAACATGCCAAAGCAGCCAGCTATGTAAATGACCTCCCACAGTGAAGACATTCAGACTCCTTTTCTCATCCCCAGAGTGGAGGATGAACCTTTCTCTGATGCATTAGTGAAGCAGTAAAACTGTAATTTGTGCCAGACAGAAATATAAGTGTTACCTCCCCTGTATACTACATATTCACATTGTTTGTGTGCAAAACCAATTAGTACCGCTAATGGACCGCTAATGATTGTTGATTAGGTCCCGTTCACAATGTGCGGTTCATAGTCCAGGCACGGCTGTGTGAATAGAGTAAAAGGATAGTGCTTTTTTTTTGTTGAGGTTTTGATTAAGTTTACAACATTACAGTATGTTGCAATGTTGCAAAGGTGCGAGTGACGTTTTCTCTTTGGAGGCTTTTCAGTCAGTCATTGATATTGTAGCTCATTTCCAGCAGTTGTAGCTATTACTACAATGAGATTTTTAAATCAAAGGTCAATGTATTCAAACAATGTAATGCAATTTGATGTGCTTTAAAACTGCTAATTAAAAATACTAAATTGAAATAAAATGGAAGTAAAAAACATATCAATCTATTTTTTAGAACCACCTTCATAAAGTAAGATCAGCCAAAAATTCTCTGGTGTGATCATGAGTTTACCACATATTCCATAATGTTTTTAATTTCCTGGCACAACAACGTAAAAAGGCCTACTGCACACCTTCATTCTGAAGAGTACATTAAAGTAACACCACAAAACAAAAAGCTATTTATCCAGATCAAAAACTATGGATAGGATAACTATCATTTACAGTTTATTTGTGACCTTTGGCCGTCTTTTTAGAGCACTCCTCTGGACCTGATTGAGAATGGAAAGGGGCTGAAGTTCCAGGCAGCACGCCCCCACCTGGTCAGCCTGGGTAGTGGACGACTGAGTACAGCCATCACCCTGCTGCCTCTGCCCGAGGGTGAGACATTTGCCAGACATCACACCAACACACCAGTTAAGGCCTCTATACAGTCACCGCAGCCGACCTGTAGCTTCAATGTGACGTCAAAATGACGTAGATCTCTTGCTCCTAAGTTAGCGCAGCCCTCTTTTTTTTCAGCAGCGCATCACAAAGCGGAAACAGGAAGCATAGATAAGTTCGAGCAAGGGGCTAAGCCTCTCCTCTCTAAGTGTAGCTCCTCTGGTGTCATTTTAATGCTGCCAAGCCATCACCTGCTGTTAGCATCCCATTGACTGACATTCATTTTGGCGCCACTTTGACAGTAAATAACTTTACATCTGATGCGTTTAAAGACTCTATTTGTGCATTGTTTATTTCTTAAGAAACACAACAATGTATAAAAGGCTCCATTACCTTGTACCTCACGTTATTGCTCCGTTGCAGACGTTTTTGTGAAAATAGGCTAAAAATTGCCTCATAACCACGCAACTTGCTGTCGCATAGTCGAGAAATCACCGTATTGCCAGGAGAAGCTCGCAGACAGATTTGACTTACATCAGCTGTTTAGGTTTAATTACTAACGTTAACTTGCGTGTTAGTTAGCAGTAATTAGCCTGTGTCTATGTCATCTTCCAACATATACCTACGCTCTTCATCTATGCTGATTGGGAATGATTGAGATTTCTATTGGCACAGCTACCAGAAGACTTACAACTTTGACACACGTTGCCCATGTCACATCTACGTCGTCAACCTCAGTTGGAGGCTGCGCAGTAACGCTCAGCCATCACCGGAAAAGTGCTTCTAATGGCTTTCACGGGTCTCCGCCTAGAGCAACGGGATCTGTTGGTCTATTTCTTTAACTGTCTTTTGTTCGAGGGCAACCGGATGCCAGGACTCTCAGAGTGACTGCAAGTCTCTCTTATAAACTTACCGGGTTAAGATTACTTCTTTTATGGTGAATGAGCAAATAGTTACGGCGCGACAGGTCTTACACGTATACCAGACGCTTTCCTCTGATTCTCCACTGGCCACGTCTGTGCTGTGTTCTGCCGCTCGCTATACCCCACCAGGAGCGTCTCAGAAGCGGAGCGTCTTGCTGCCTGACTTGCATATTATATTGTCTGTACAAGTAACATGCGTCTCTATTGAGCTAGTATACTTCCACTCAAGGCACTAGGTTACTGTAATTAATCTCCATGCCTTCTCTTTTCTGCCGTTTTCCGTTAAAAAAAGATCTGCGATGTGGTGTTATGTTTTTCAACCTCCAAGATTAATCTCTCGTTGTCCGTGTGTGGCGCGTGTCTTTAGCGATCACACAAACTTCTGGGACGCCCCGTGGCCCAGCTGGTGGATTATCAAACACTGACTTAAATGTTCGGGATTGCTCGCGGGGCACGATACACACCTGGAACACAGCGGAGACGGGCCTGGCCGAAATTAGGATTAGTTTCAGAGAATGACGTGGATGCCACGGATGATATCAGCGTTACAAAATACACTAAAAAAAATCTAGTATCAAGGAAATAAGCATGTTCTGATAATTACTGATCCCACATTATTCAGTTAGTCAAAAATGGTTCCTACGTATCATAAATGTGGGCTGATAATTTATAACATCACTCGTAAAATTGCTATGCATTGCATTACTGTTTTTTATTGGGGTGTTGGCTTTATTACGTGACGTTTGTTTTTTTTAAAGGGATTTTATTACATTTAGAGGCTTTTACAAAGGACCACAAAAACACACACAAACACACACACTTGTATCTCTAGTGACCTGATCCATGTTATTACCTCTCCTTATCACCTCTCCTTCGCCCTTGTAAGTCTCTTTGTCATCACATTTTTCTGTCTGGGGATATCTTGGCCTTTGGTCTGTTGAATGATGCCCTTTCTGTCTCTCTGTCAGTACCTGTGTGTCTGCTGGCCTTCCTGTCTCTGTCTGGGCCTCTGCAGGCTGGTATGCAGGGAGATTCCAGAGGTTATGTCCAGGCAAGGGTAGTGTGTGTGAGTCATTGTGTGAAAGTACGTTTGTTTGTAACTTTTGCCTATTACATTTTACTGGGCCCTGGAGGGCAATGCCACTACTATTGTTACTACAACTCAAGGGCGTAAGTTCCACTGGGGGACACAGGGACTTTAATAGTTCCAGGTTGATTTATTTTTACTAAAGTTTCTCTGAACATTGTCCTCTGTCTGTCCAGCCACCACAGTTATAACCCTTCTCTCACAGGCTAATGGTGGAATATTGCTAACCTTACCCCTGGAAAAAATTACCATACATTCCAGGTTAAAAAAATAATTTGATATGTACATTTTTATTTAAGGTAACATTGTCTTAAAATATGGTTAAATTGATCATAAGTCAAAAATTTGATAATTAGGCACAGTGCTTTGGCCAGATTTCAATAAAGGATATGCTTTTATGTAGACTTACAGAGGTCTGCAGAGCATTCTTCGTTATTCTACCATTATTATGGAAAGAAAGAACAATAATCAAATTGATCCTTATTATTTTTTGTTTTAGCTAAGGTGGACCACACACAGGAGGCATCAAATGTTATTCTAGCTCTTTTTCTTTGCCTTTTTTATGGTCTGTTGCTTGTGTTGTATTGTTTCTTTTGACTGTTTTCTTTTGACTTATTTTTCCAATTTTTCTCTTGTGAAGCACTTTGTGACATTTTTCTGTGAAAAGTGTTACACTAAAACTTTACTTATTTACTTCCCGTTTATAATAATAACATTATTAATAATTATAATTATAACAAAAACTTCCAGATAAAGGGGAGCGTTTCCTTGCTGCTGTTATTCACGGGAGAATATTGTGTCTCTGTAAATTAAAGAGTATGGTCTAGACCTTCTCTTTATGAAAAGTGTTATGAGAGAACTTTGAATGTATAAATAAAACGGATTTGACTTCCTCCAGGCCGGACAACACTAGGTCATGGTCCCATGGACATCAGCATCCAGGGCCCTGGGGTGGCTGCCCAGCACTGCTACATAGAGAACAGGTCAGGGGTCATCACGCTGCACCCCTGTGGGAACCTCTGTACTATTGACGGGCTCCCGGTCACAAAGCCTGTCCGCCTATCACAAGGTAAGAATCAGCTCAAACATTTGTGCACTCTGCTCTACTGCATAGTTTCTGTCTCTGCATTTTTTGGTAGCACTACTTGACGTGCACTGTGTGAGTCAGTGCAACCAGATTGTCAATTAGATATTTATTTTATTTTGATAACAAAATTGCTTTTACTTTGTATGGATTTCCATTTTGTCCAACTGTTGGACAAACATTACAGGAAAACAATGACCAGACGTTAAAGGATACGTGGGCGGCAATTTTACCCGCCTATGATGTGTATGCTCTCAGTTACCATAAGAGATCGATCAGCTCTCTGTCTGGTCAATGAAAATGCGGCGTAAGAGCCAAGCACCTCTGTTCAATAAAATGCACAGTGGGTGCTTTTAGATAGCCATTGATTTAAGAACAGCCGGAGGTTCCTGTGTTAATGAGTTAACAGAAACTTTGCTGTTCTCAGGCATGCAGACATTGAAGAAAGCAGAGGGAGAGATGAATTGGTTTCAATCTGCTCCAGCCTAGGTGGATCTTGGATTAGACCCTGTGGAGAATTTAACTAAAATGATACCCTGGGATTGTCATTTTAAAGGTGAAGGATTGCTTTAAAGGTAGTCTATATCCTTGACGTTCCACTTCCGGGATTGCACCGGTACCGCAGGAAATTCCGCCTGATGCATGCATTTTTGCCGATGTCCTCCACCTTCTGCTTTCTTTGTGTTAGAATTTTTAACCTTATGGATTTATGACAACTTTGGTTAAGTGCTCCTCAGATCTCTGCAGGGTAAATCCAGACAGCTAGCTAGACTATCTGTCCAATCTGAAAAATTCTGAAATTCTCTTGCACGACTGTTTTACAGCGGCTCCTCGTAGCTCACCACCCATTACGATTGGGATTAGGTTAAAGACCAGTAATGGAAGGCTGTGTGGACTAGCCAGACCCTCCTATGCTCGGCAGCGTGTGGATGGTCTGGCCATTTGCCAGACTACTTAAAAGGTAAAAGCTAGGGCAGAGGTTAACTGGATGCCTCAACAGGGAAATGTTTGACTTTGGAGATATTTATTCCTGCGAACTCTGGTGTTCTTTATAGATTGAGAATGGGTTGGATATTCACTTCAGTGGAACTGAAGGATGACTACGGATTTGATCCCCCATTACTTCCACTGATATTGATTTGGGAAGAGATAATGGCCAGTAAGAAACAGGTTAAATCTTCACATGGGCACCTGACTTACAAAATTGTGAACACATCCTTAAAAATGCAACAGTTTGTGTAATAACTATGGACATCTTTGTTTTCTCCTTTACTCCCCAAACTTTTTAAACACTGTTGAACATGGAGTTTAAACTAAGAGACGTTTGCATCATAATCTTGCCCAATGTTGCTTAAACTAATCAGAGAGGATAGTAAACTGTGAACTATGTAACTGTTTTGATTTAGTCATGGAAATTCATAGACGTTTTACCTCAGAGCCTCAGAGGGAGCACAGTGTGTTATGGGAATGAGTTATAAGACACTACTCATCATTACTCACTGTGCTCCCAGATGTGAGCTTCCCTCTCTGCTGCTCTATTATCACACATAACACTATCATTCTCAGATGGATCTTCACCTATTCAAAAAAATAGCACAGCCAGTACAATAGAAACTGCATGGACTTGTAAATGACTCCTTTCTAAATGCATCTCTCTCTATGCAGTATTCAGTGTTGTGCATGATTTATGCGATGTATGTGTATAAGAACATGTGTGTTGTCTGTCAATGTGTCCCTCTTTCTTTTGGTATTTCAACCTGGACTCTGGTTGGGTAACCTGAGCGGGGACACAGGTCTATTTATACTGCCCCTCTACCCCAGGCAGATCCGACTTTAGCCCCAAAGGGGGTTTCAGGTTAAAGAATGAGTGTGAGGGTAAAACAAAGTTCACTGTCAGGGGGAGTTGTAACGACAGTGGGGAGAGCTGAAAGTTAATTGTTGACAAGGCGGCATCACTTCTTTTAGTGTTAATGCAGGCTGATACACATCTAATTTTACAGCAGGAAGTGGATCAGACATCTTTGGTTGCACAACCTTTTACTTACCACTCCCACCAAAGTATGTGCATTATGAGTAATACAACGCAGTACACTTAAATATTCCCTGCAAGACAAATGAAGTATAGTCTATAGAATGCATATGACTAGAAGGTGATGTGTGTCACAGACAGTAATCTAATCTTTTTTTCTTTTCTTTTTTCTCTGCTAATAAATATTCTCATCACGGCTTTGACTTTTCAGTGTTACCGTTTTATAGAAAATCAAGCAGCAACAAGTCACTATTGTTACGAAATGAAAATGTGCTTAACAAGCATTTAGTGATAGTCTGCTCTGATTTACAACATAAATCAGAAGAGCCGGTGGAGGGAAATCCTAACAATGAAAGGGCATGTATAAACTAAGCCAGGTTGTTTAAAGCGGGATGAGCTGATGGTTTAAAGGGATAAAGGACGGTCGTCTTGATTCAGCCTATCAGAAGGAACACAAGGATGAGGGGGCCCAGACCAAAATCTCAATATTAACGGACATCAAGACATGCTAGTTTCTGGCTAAACCTCTGAACCTATTTCACACTGTGATTATAGTAGTAACCGACAACATCATTGGAACCCCGTGTTTGACATCGGTGACTAAACTGTCCTGCATACATACAGTGTGGGAGCCTGAAAGATAGCCAAACTTAGGTCAGGAAGTTCGGTCTGAACTTGATCTACTGTGGAGCAACGATGCTCGGACCAGAGCTGTTCGGACCAATCGAATTGTCAGGGCGGGCTTTATACGATGATGGACAGATCAACAGTAACGTAATCAACCACGTCACCAAAGAGCGCTTTGGTTGAATTTGTTACAACAAAGATGGCTGCCGCTGGAGAATTAAAATGTGTAGATTCCACCATCGCAACTGTCATAGGATATATTGACAGCGCATTCATTTTAACAGGGGAACAGAGAACCGCAATCAAGGTCATGTTTTTGCCGTCCTTCCAACTGGATTCGGCTAAAGTTCCACTAACTTCACATACTCGTAGCTCTGATTGGCTGTAGGTCTATCCAATTGAGTGTAGAGACATTTTCTTTCCTGGTTTGGTTGAAACACGCCCCATTATCACAGCCCAATGGAGCAGCATCAGACTCAGAATCATATGACAATGTCAGGCAAACAGTGTTGGTTTGAGGTACTCAAAATGGGAAAATATGTGTACCTAGCTCTCAACATTTTTAAAGGTTTACTCCCCCAATCATATACATCAAATTCAGTTACTTGCTCCACTGTGGCATTGCTACTTTTATTGAAGTAAACAATCTGAATTACTCCAGCCGCCAACTATTTCATATCCCTGCCTTTTTGTTTACACTATAACTATATGGTTGTTGTTTCATAAGGAACACATTGACTCTATTTAAAGTTAGTAGGACAGACAGATCATAACCAAGCAAATGATGCCACACACACACTACCATACAAAGGCTAATGTGCCTCGAGGGAGCACTTCTTCTGAATAACTCCCTTTGCTGTATCTTTATGGTTTTCAAATAGGCCTATATACACAGTATGTGTGTAT